>NC_045981.1:13256517-13621517 GCF_010909765.2 Amblyraja radiata | reverse complement strand
CACTGTGCCGCTCCATGTTTATATTACATTGTATGTATTACAATTCATCTACAATTTAAAGTTAACAGGAGCAGATGCTAGAATCATTCTTTTGGGTGATTAAACCAAATTTGGACCCAAGGGGCTCAACTTCTCTAACTTCAAGTAACCATTGCTTTCCCTCTCTCTCCATCCCTCCCCCTTCCCAATTCTCCGACCAGTCTGACTGTCGCCCTGATTACATTTCAGACTGAAGAAGGGTCTCGACTCGAAACATCACCCATTCCTTCTCTCCAGAGATGCTGCCTGTCCCGCTGACTTACTCCATCATTTTGTGCCTACCTTACATTTCATCTCTGTTTGCTTTGTTGTCACTTTCTCCGAGCAAACAATGATCCATTCATTTTCATTGATCTTCATCTCTTTTGATCTTCATCTCTCACTCTTCTGTGTCTCTGTGGCCCCCCTCTCCCCCTGACTCTCAGTCTGAAGCAGGGTCTGAACCCGAAACGTCACCCATTCCTTCTCTCCAGAGATGCTGCCTGTCCCGCTGAGTTACTCCAGCATTTAGTGTCTATCTTTGGCTCAATTTCAGTCTGGCTGAACTTTTCAAACTGTCCATTGAAGTGGACGTGTAACATGATGGCAAATATGATATACATAGAGAAGGAACTGCAGGCTTTTATCAAGGAACTTGGTTTTAAAACAGGACGCTGCATTTAGCCCAGGAAATTGTTTTCTGTCACAAGTGGCTTAATCGGAAATAGGATCAAAATGATGCCTGTTACCTTCAGTGGACCATTGAGGTTATAACAATGGGGTATTTCCTCTTTAATTAATCATTGTTATGGTTTTGTTGATAGCAGTAACATGGATAGCATGGCGACTCTGGTGCCAGTAATGAGAAATTGGAGTGTTTACCGCAGTTTTTTGTCACTTGCAACGGAAATCAACAGAAGGTGTGCACATTCTTTTTAAAAATCAAAATAAAGAGACAGGGTGGCGCAGGGTGGCGCAGCGGTAGAGTTGCTGCCTTGCAGCGCAAGAGACCCGGGTTTAATCCAGGACTATGGGTGCTTGTGTGTCCGGGGTTTGTACGTACTCCCCGTGACCTGCGTGGGTTTTCTCCAGGAGCTCCAGTTTCCTCCCACACTCCAAGGACGTACAGGTTTGTAGGTTAATTGGCTTCGGTAAAATGGTAAATTGTCCCCAGCCTGTTTCCGCGCTGTATCTCGAAACTCGAGATTGAAAACCATACCTTGCTCTGTGACTGGAACTCTTTCAAACGGTTTGACAAGGTCATGTAACCAAGTGTCTAAATAGATCCCAGCCTGTCAAGATTATGCTTTAACGTCATCTGAAGCATACAAAATCACTCATTCTTCGAACTGTCCCAGTTATTTGAGGTTTTAGCAGGCATCACTGACTGTTCAGATAATCTGGCGAGATTAAAAGATTGGAAAAGTTATAAATGAGTTTTTTTATCCACTTGTTGTTTTATCCTTTTTTTGTGGCACCATTTCAAATTTTGGTTTGATCGTGAGCTGATGAAGAAATATGGGACCATCTTTAGTTTAGTTTAGAGATACGGCGCGAAATAGGCCCTTCGACCCACCGAGTCTGCACCGACCAGCGACCCCCCCCCCCCCCCCCCCCCCTCCCCCACATTAACACTATCCTACACACACTACGGACAATTTGCACTTATACCAAGCCAATTGATCAACAAACCTGTACGTCCTTGGGGTGTGGGAGGAAACCGATGATCTCGGAGAAAACCCATGTGGTCATGGAGAGACCGTACAAACTCCGTACAGACAGCACCCACAGTGGTGAGTAAACCAGGGCCTCTGGCGCTGTAAGGCAGCAGCTCCAGCATGCCACCCTAAATCTTTCAATTCAAGAGATATTACCATGTGAAATTTGGTGACGGCATCATCACAAACCTGTTGGTGATATTTGATTATCGCAATGTTTAAGAAACATACAGACAGGTACATGGATAGGACAGGTTTAGAGGGATATGGGCCAAATGCACGCTGGTGGGACAAGTGTTGATGGGCCACATTGGTCTGTGTGGGCAATTTGGGTCAAAGGGCCTGTTTCCAGGCTATAGGGCTTTGTGACTATATCTTTTGAAAGGTAATTTTTATATTGGAACAGGGATATACTAAAATGAACAAATAAACATATTCACTGCCAGTTCTATTACTGTATATTTGCCAACGGGAACCACTACATTTGCCAATTATTAATATTCCACAATAATTGCTGAGTAGTTAAAATTATTGGCATTCAACTGCTCAGCAATTATTGTGGAATATTAATAATTAATAATAAGCAATCTAATCAATCAATTGTAAATAGGACAATTATGACGTGTTACTAATATTCGTGTTCAGAATTGTTTACAATTGTTAGTAATGATAGTCATTTTTTTCCAATTATTCATCAATAGTAATCAACTTTCTTTCACTAATTATTGCCATTCAAGCCCAACGTGTTAAATGCTTGTCCTAAAGTGATGAACTTACTGTAACTATTTAAGAAAAGAGGCAAGCTACGTATTTTAAACTTCTGCAGTTAGCATTTCTTTAGAGTCATTAAATCAATTCAGGTCAAATTGTCCAAACCGACCAAGGTGCCTCATTTAATCTAGTCCTATTTGCCCACATTTGGCACATATTCCTCTAAACCCTTTCCTGGGTCCCGATCCAAATCGTGAAATCAGACTGAAGAAAGGTCCCGATTTAAACTATTGACTATCCATGTTCTCCAGAGATGGACACAAAATGCTGGAGTAACTCAGTGGGACAGGCAGCATCTCTGGAGAGAAGGAATGGGTGACGTTTCGGGTCGAGACCCTTCTCCAGAGATGTTGCCTGACCCGTTGAGTTACTACAGCAATTTGTGTCTTCTTTAGTATATTGCTTACTGTCTTTTAAGTGCCAGGACAGTACCTGCCTCAACTACCTCCTCTGAAAGCTCGTTCCATACACCCACCGAGTGAAAAGGTCACCCCCTCAAGCTCCTATTAAATCTTTCCCCTCTCACCTTAAATATTTATTGTTAAGAATTCATTTTAAAAATAATTATATTACTAAAACCAAATAGACTGAGACCAGATATTGATATTTTGCACTGATGTGGAAGCACTGTAATGTATACAGGGAAAGTGCTGGAAATAGCAAAATATTTTCAATTTACCAGATTGTTAATGTTAATATGTGCCTATAAGCAAGAAACTGCAGATGCTGGCTTACAAAAAAAAAGACACAAAGTGATGGAGTAACTTAGCGGGTCAGGCAACATCTCTGGAAGGCTTGAACAGGTGATGTTCCTGATTCAAACCATTGACTATCCATGTTCTCCAGAGAGAGACACAAAAAGCTGGAGTAACTCAACGGGTCAGGCAGCACCTCTGGAGAAAAGCAATAGGCGACACATTTCGGGTCGAGCCTTTTCTTCAGACTGATAATCAGGGGAAAGGGAAATGAGAGATATAGATGTTGATATAGAGAGATACAGAACACATGAATGAAAGATATGCAAAAAGCAACGATGATTAAGGAAAGGTAGAGCCCACAATGGTCCATTGTTGGCTGTGGTCTAGGTGATAATGAGTTATCAAAACCATTAAATGAATAACTAAAAAAAAGCAGCGAAAGATGAAGATATAGTACTGGAGGAAGATGAAATTTAATTTAATTTCAAATTGCAATAAGAGGCGTTTCAAGTCCTTAGAATGAACCTTTAAATTACCTTGGATGTCCCAAACTACCTTATACAATCAAGGCTGCTTACAAAACCCAGCCGTGGTTATTGTGAAAGAAATCCAACTGGCAATTTATGGAATAGTCTGGAAAAGAACAGCATAACATCCATGACAAATCCCTGAAAATTTCCGTACGTAATGTGATCAGCTTGCTGCATTCCTCAAATTGGGATAAAAATTCAGAAAATGGCACCATCACAAATCATGTGGTCAAACACTATTATTAACTCAACCACAGAGAGAGGAAGAAGTGCCTCCTGAACTAAACCAATACTCCTGGGAAAATCAAGTCTACTTTGATTGTTTTCTAATGTAAACAGATCAGGAAAGCATCAAAAACTTCAGGAAGAAATGCTGAAACCATATTTCTGGGTAATCGGCCAAAATCCTGCCTCGGGTACCATCTCTGCCCCTTCTTACAGGAGATCAAAATATTTATATCAAATTCAAATAAATGAATGGATTTATAAAAGCAGGTAGTTCATCCAGGAAGGTTATTGCATGTGTAGCTAGCTGTCGGCGGTTTTAAAATAACCTCTCCGGAGATCTGACATGAAACCTTTGGTCTACCCAGAGGAGGCACAGTCGTGCAGTTTACAAAACAAATCTTTAGTTTAAAGATACAGAGCGGAAACAGGCCCTTCGGCCCACCAAGTCCGCGCCGACCAGCGATCCCCGCACATTAACACTGCCCTATGCACACACAAGTGATAATTTACACATACACCAAGCCAATTAACCTACATACCTGTTTAAGAAGGAACTGCAGATGCTGGAAAATCGAAAGTAGACAAAAATGCTGGAGAAACTCAGCGGGTGAGGCAGCATCTGTGGAGCGATGGAAATAGGCAATGTTTCGGGCCGAAACTTTGCCTATTTCCTTCGCTCCATAGATGCTGCCTCACCCGCTGAGTTTCTCCAGCATTTTTGTCGACCGACATGCCTGTACGTCTTTGGAGTGTAAGAAGAAACTGAAGATCTCGGAGAAAGTCCAGGCGGGTCACGGGGAGACCTTGCTAACTCTGTACAGACAGCACCTGGAGTCGGGATCGAACCCGGGTCTCCTTACCTCCTTTCTCTTCTTCAATGTGTTTCTTCATTGGGTGTCCTTTCCCAGGGCCTTGAGACAGAAGAGACTGCAGATGCTGGAACCTTGACCAAAACACAACGTTTTGAAGGAACTCAGCAGGTCAGGCAAGTTGTGTGTTGGGGGGAAATGTACAGGTGATATTTCAGGTTGGATCTCTTCTTCAGACTTCCCTCACAATTTTCTGCCTGACTTGCTGAGATCATTGCTGTATCCCATTGTTATATACATCCTCGTTTATTACAGGTGTCAGAGGTTAAGGGGAGAAAGCAGAGGGATGGAGTTAGGAAGGCGAGATAGATCGCCCATGTTTGAATGGCGGTGTAGACATGATGGGCCGAATGGCCTAAATCCACTCCTATCTCTTATGATATTTAGGGCGGTCATGGTGATGCGGAGATAGGGTTGCTGCCTGAGAGCATAAGCAGCGCCGGAGACCCGGGTTCGATCCCGACTATGGGTGCTTGTCTGTACGTCCTCCCCGTGACCTACGTGGGTTTTCTCCGAGATCTTCGGTTTCCTCCCAAACTCCAAAGACGTACAGGTTTGGAGGTTAATTGGCTTGGTAAATGTAAAAAATGTCGCTAGTGGGTGTAGGATAGTGTTAATGTGCGAGGATCGCTGGTCGGCGTGGATCCGGTGGGCCGAAGGGCCTGTTTCCGCGCTGTATCACTAAACTAAACTAAACTAAACTAATATTATGATTACAAACATCGGAGCATCCTTTCATTTTATACATCACTGTATCCTTATTTATATACAACGTACAACCCAGCTGTATGAACGCCGATTTATCTAATTCCAAGTAACCCCTGCATTACCTCTACCCCCACCCCTCTCCTTCCCCCCACCCTGGTCATCCTACTAGTTCCATGGTTCACATCCCTGTATTCCTTCGTTATCACCTCTTCCCCAGCCAACAATGGGTCATTGTGGGCTCCGCCTTTCCTTCATCATCTGTCGTCGGCCCTGCTTTGTTCTGGCCTTATCCTATTAAACGTTCTTTAATTCTGAAATGATGACCTCTGGTCCTCGATTCTCCCACAAGTGCAAAAACATCCTCTCGACATCCACTCTATCCAGGCCTTTCATTATTCGGTAAGTTTCAATGAAAGCACACAAATGCCTGTGCATCCGTAGAGAGCTTAGCAAGCTTGGCACGTTCTCAACATAATAATAATAATAATAAATTTTATTTAATGGGCGCCTTTCATACATCTCAAGGACACCTTACATAGTAATCGGAATAAAAACATATAATCGGAATAAAACAAGTAATTAAAGACATCACAGTGACACAAATTAAAAACAGAATTCAATCCAAAGACAGAAAATCAAAAACACAGTGTGAAAAGAGAGCAGCGGCAGCCAAAGCGCGCCAGCGTTCACTCTCTCTTCACGGCAGCCATCTTGGACACAGACCTACAGGACTACAATTAGACAAAAAAATCATCCCCCCGCAATGGATAGCACCGTGGAGGAAGGCACAATGTCCAGTCCCCACCCCATGTTCACTCCAAAGTCAGGCCTATTGAGGCCACCGCAATTGCCTGTACGGAGGCCCGATGTCCCTGGCCGTTCTCACCGGGTGGTCTTGCCCCGGCGTCGGGAGAGTCCTTTCGGCGGCTGGGCCACTTGGAACGGCCGCTTCTTGGTTGGAGCCCGCGGCTGCCGAAGCCGACAAGGCCGCGCCGGTTTGGCGCTCCCAGGCTCCAGATGAAAAAGTCGGCGCCCGCTCTCCGCACTGCCGCCTTGCCGCCTCTACGCACGCCGCCTCTCCGCTCCGCAAACCCGCAGCCCGGAGATGTTGCTCACGGCGGTCCAGCTCGCCAGAGCTCCAGCGCGGCGACCCAGGCAAGGCATCGCCCGCTCCGCTCCGCTCCGCTCCAGCGCTCCAATGCTGTGCCGCCACCCAGGCCGAGGTGCTGGGTGGTTCCCGCCAAGAAACGGCGCTCCAAGCCCGCTGGTAGGCCACGAGGACGGGTCGACGGGCAGCCCGGAAAAAAGGCTGCCACACCGACCAGGTAGGGACCTATAAATAAAGTAACACCTACCCCCCCCCACATCAAAAGACCATATCCCCTACAAACAAAAAAACAGGACTCACTAAAAACTAAAAAAAACGAATTTAAGACGGACGGCTGCTGGCTAGCAGCCGTTCACCAAGATGGCTCCTCCTCCACTGATATTTTATGTTACCAAACTTCTCCAGATGCGCCATAGAAAGCATGCTGTATTCCCAAACCAGGGTGTGATGCCTTCCGATACAATGCTTTCGACGGCGATAAACTTTTGACTGCTCTGTTTTACCACAGACTAAAATAAAATCCTAAAGGGCCTGTCCCACTACGCGATTTTTTCAACGACTTGCCGGCACCCGTCATAGTCGCAGCAGGTCACCTGAAAATCCATCGGCGACCAGAAAAAGGCACGACTCTTTGGGCGACTGCATGTCGCGGGGTGACGCCTGTATGGTCGTGAGTAATCGCCAAAAGAGTCGTACCTTTTTCTGGTCGCTGCTAGATTTTCAACAGGTTGAATATTTTCGGCGACCTGCTGCGACGATGACGGGTGCCGGCAAGTTGCCGAAAAAAATCACGTAAGTGGGACAGGCCCTTGAGTGTTGGAACTAAAACTAGAAGATACGAGCACTGCACAGCATCTGGAGGAGCATGTGATGTTTGCCTTTCAGCTGTGATCCCTGCCGAAGACGTCGTCCATTTTTGCTAATTGACGTTCTTTCATTTCGTACATTTTCGCGATCCCTTTCCAACATGTTGCATGTGAATGTCCATCTGCTGCATCTTGGCTTTCTGCTTAATTGGTCCCGTCCCCTTTGAGTGCATGAGATTTCTTTACAGTCGCCACCTGGTTCCACAACAATTGGTGGTTGATGATAGCTAAATAGGCCCACAGGGGCAAGTTGCATGACCTGGTAGAGTTCCTAAAACATATGGTAACAGTCTAGACTCAAACACGATCACATTAGACGCTTACAAGTGGACAGATCCATGTGAAATTATCCATGTTGCAGTGGAATATTTGTTATTTCTCAGGCAGCTGCCTAAGTCTAGTTTTAGTTTAGTTCCAAGATACTGCGTGGAAACAGGCCCTCCACGCGGAAACAAGCCCTTAAATTTAAAAGATTAATTTAGCAAAGTGTGGCATAGATGGAGAATTATTCTCTTAGTTCATATAGAGAAAAGTGAAATATAAAGTGATCCTAAACACCAATTATTTTCTTAAATAAAAGGGATATCATATCATATCATTTTGGACGTCTTCAGTTTAGTTTAGAGACACAGAGCGGAAACAGGCCCTTCATCGCACTGAGTCTGCACCGAACAAGCGATTCCCACACATTAACGCTATCCTACACACCCGAGGGATAATTTACATTTACTCCAAGCCGATTAACCTACAGACCTGTACGCCTTCGGAGTGCGGGAGGAAAGCGAAGTTCTCGGCGCAGGTCACGGGGAGCACGTACAAACTCCGTACAGACAAGCAGCCGTAGTCAGGATCGAACCCGGATCTCTGGCGCTGTACGGCAGCAACTCTACCGCTGCGCCACCGTGCTGCCCTAAGTTCCCGGCCTTCGCTTGATCAATTGCCACGACCCTCCAAACTGGCTTGTTCTTCTGCACACGTTACCACAACAAATGAGGGGCGAAAAAAACTGCTTTAAAAAGAAAAGAAACTAATTTATTCTCTTCTGACCTGAATACCCAAAGAGCCACAATGAATGTATTAAGCTTCAGATGTTGTAGTTGAGATAAATGTTACCGAGGATTAGTGTGATTAAAGAGAATATGGATTAGCCACAAAATCTAAAGGGAATGACTGACTTCCGAGAACTCATTTGTTCACTTTGAACTGGTTAAAAGGAGACACTCAGGCATGCACAATAATGATTAGCTCCAGGTAGTCAGACAGCATATTTGAACTCAATTATGTTCTGTGTGATTTATTATCATCATTATCATAGCAACTGTTTGAACCGATTGATGCAAGGAACCTTAAAATTAGTTTACTCGTGAAATGTCTTTCAGATGTGTTCAGAGCAGAAATACTGAAGAAGGGTCTTGACCCAAAACGTCGCCCATTCTTTCTCTCCAGAGATGCTGCCCGTCCCGCTGAGTTACTCCAGCTTTTTGTATCTATCTTCGTTGAATAATCAAATATGGTTTGTAATGTGGGTTATATTTCCATCTCTTCCTCTGTACCCGGTTGGCAGGAGAGTCTAGGACCAGAGTGCACAGCCTCAGAATAAAAGGGCATACAGTACCTTTTGAAAGGAGATGTGTAGGAATTTCTTTAGTCAGTGGGGAGTGAATCTGTGGAATTCATTGCCATAAAAGGCTGTGGAGGCTGAGTCAATGGCTATTTTTAAGGCAGAGATTGATATAATTTTGATTAGTACAGGCGTCAGGGGTTATGGGGAGAAGGCAGTAGATCAGCCATCATTCAAAGGTTTCAAAGGTTTCAAAGATATTTTATTGTCACATGCACCAAATAAGGTGCAGTGATATGCGAATTACCATCCAGCGGGAAAAAAAGCAACAAGACACACAACTACATAAAAGTTAACATAAACATCCACCACAACTGATTCCCCACATTGAAGAGATGGGCCACAGACCTCATCACTAATTAAGCTTTTCCCCTTGTTAGTCATTGAGTCGTACAGCAGAAAAACAGATCCTTCGGGCTAACTCACCCTTGCCACCTAGAATGCCCTGACTAAGCTAATCCAATTTGCCTGTATTTGTCCCATATCCCTCTAAACCTTTCTTCTCCATATGCCTACCCGTGGCTTTTGAATGCTCTTATATTACTTGCCTCAACTACCTCCTCTGGCAGCTGGTTTCATACATCCACACCCTCTGAGTGTAAAAAAATCACCCCTCAGATTCCTATTAAATCTTTCCCCTCTCACCTTAAGGGCGGCACAGTGGTGCAGCAGCGTTGTTGCCTCACCGCGTTAGCGATCCGGGTTGCACCCTGACTACGTGTGCTGTCTGTCTGGAATTTGTCCATTCTCGCTGTGACTGCGTGGGTTTTCTCCGGGTGCACCAGTTTTCCCCCCACACTCCAAAAACAACGTACAGGTATGTAGGTTAATTGGCTTCAGTAAAATTGTAAATTGTCCCTAGTCTTTGGAATAGCGCTAGTGTACGGGGTGATAGCACTGACAGCACGGACTCGGTGGGCTGAAGGGCCTGGTTCCGTGCTGTATATCTCTAAACTCTCTTAAACCTATGTCCTCTGGTTCATGATTCCCTTCGCCTGGGTAAAAGACTGTGCAGTCAACCCATCTATTCCTCTCATGATTTTATACTCCTCTATAATATAACCCCTCCAGCCTCCTGCCCTCTATGGAATTAAGTCCTTGCCTGCCCAACCTCTCCCTACAGCTCAGACCCTCGAGATCCCAGTTATCAGTGCATGTTCTTAGTAACGTGAGTTGAACGAGAGAAGAGAGGCTAATTTAACTGGACACAAGGTTTAATGACTCTCGGACTATCCTTGATCGGACTTTGCTGGCTTTTTACCTCTTGCACTAAGCGTTATTCCCTTTATCAGGTATTGTCTCTCTGCGGACTGGTTAGCAAGCAACAATAGCTTTTCACTGTTCCAAGGTGCGCGTGACAATAAACTAAACTGAACTGAACCGACGCTCCAGCAAGTCTGGGCCAATGCCTTGTTATGCAATTTCTCTTATTATAATACAATTTTCTTTTGTCCTTTTAATTTGGGTCTCACACATAAAATAAATCTAAACCGTTACCCAGCACTGATACGATTTTCGCCTTGGGCTCGAGGTAAAGAACAGCAGGGAGCGAAGAACATTCATGTTGACATTTATTAATTGTTGCTGTTGCTGAACTCCTTCTCACGATTAAATAAAAAGGACCACAATCTCTGGCAGCTTCCGTGTTGTCATCATTTCGTGCCAATCTTAAGTCATTCAAAAACTAAGGTCTATATTCCGTTCTGTGTGTCAATCCTGGCAGACGCAATCAGCAATTATAATTCTGAAGAAGGGTCTCGACCCAGATCCTCACCCATTCCTTCTCTCCAGAGATGCTGCCTGTCCCGCTGAGTTACTCCGGCATTTTGTGTCTATCTTCAATTTAAACCAGCATCTGCAGTTCCTTCCTACACAATTATAATTCACATCTGCACGCAGCCACATTAGATAAGATTGGAGAGGCTACGTGTCCTTCAGCTTGGTGACTACTCTATCCACTATTCATTTTCACTTTCCATAGCCTTTGGGTCTGAAGGATCAATTTTCACTTGCTTCTTTGACGACACCCACACTCCAAGCTTAATAATGTCCCACGCTACTCCTAATCCATTAATCATAGACTAAGTGCCTCAGTTTAATATTCACTAACCGCTACTGGGCGGCATGGTGGTGCAGCGGTAGAGTTGCTGCTTACAGGTTCGACCCCGACTACGGGTACTGTCTGTACGGAGTTTGTACGTTCTCCCCGTGACCTGCGTGGGTTTTCTCCAAGATCTCAAGTCTCCTCCCACATTCCAAAGATGTACAGGTTTATAGATTAATTTGGCTTGGTATTAGTGTAAACTGTCCCTGGTGTGTGTAGGGTAGTGTTAATGTGCAGGGATCGCTAGTCGGTGTGGACTTGGTTGGCCAAAGGGCCTGTTTCCACGCTGTATCTCCAGAACTTGAAAACTAAAACTCCAGGGGCTGCCAGTGGAAAAATCCTTTAAGCAAAAATATGGCAAATGCTGGCAATCTAAAATAATAACAGAAATTGCTGGAATAAAATCAACGACATCTGTGGAGCGAGCAACCACATAGCGTGAAAAATAAATCCTTTAATTGCTTTTATTTCACTCCTGTGACTAAAACAATCTCTATTCACCCTGTCTAACCAGAACAAGTTAACCCCTTCCCTCTGCTTAACTGGGTGATGGCGACAATTAGATATAATTTAGATATAATTTAATTGCCACACAACCAAGGTCGGTGGAATTTGGGTTGCCAGCAGCGGTACAGTAATAAAGAACACAACCACAATAAAAAAGTTACACAAACATCCACCACAGCATTCATCACTGTGGTGGAAGGCACAGAGCTTGGCCAGTCCTCCTCCATTTTCCCCCGTGGTCGGGACCTCCACCCTCCACAGCCGTTGCTGCGGGCGTCCAGATGGTAAGGGACAAAGTCAAAGTCAAGGTGAGTCCAGGATCGGCTCTTCCCAACCAGAGACCGTGGTTTCAGGCTGGTGTAGGCCGCAGGCCGGCGGTCAAAGTTTTAAAGTACCTGCCGTGCCGCAGCCGGAAGCACCGCAGTCTGCAGGGCCGGCGGTCGAAGCTCCCCTCCAGGGGAGATGGTAAGTCCATGCCGCACCCGCGGTAGAAGATGGCCGCGGGCCGGCGGTGGAAGCTTCTTCTTCCCCCCGGGTCCCCCACGAGGGATCCCGGGCTGTAGACGACGCACCAGCTGGAGTTCTGCAGACCGCGGCTTCAGGCTGCCGGCTGCCGCGGGCCAGCGAAACGGAGCGCTCCCCCCCAGCGAGGTCTCACCCGCTCCACGCCGAGAGTCCATGCTGCGCCTGCCGCTGAAGCTCCTGGCGCGTCTCCGGGAAAGTCCGCGCCGATCCTTGATGTTAGGCCACGGGGGAGGCGACCTGAAAAAATCGCCTCTCCATGGAAGAGGCGGCCGAAACGGTTTTCATTGTATGCAGAATCACACAGACTACTGTAAGTTATTTGGGCAAATCCTCCAAAATTATGGAAGAAATTGAATAAGCACATGGATATCTTAAAAGACAAATTTGCTGGCTGCAACGGAAAAAAACCCCCTCCAATACACATCAAGAATCAAACCCGTCTGGCCTGTGGACTTGGACATCACACAACGGTGTGAACAGGAAAGGCTGAGACGGAGATAACGAGATTCTCTTGGATACACAAAGGGAGGAACCAAGCTTCAGCAGACGGTGGTAAACAGGCCAGCACAAGCACAATCACCATCGGGGATGATAACGATCAGGCTGAGGGATCATGACATCAGCAAACCCCTTATCATCGGAAGCCTATTGTTCATGCCAGATCGAAACTGGGAAACATCAAAAGAACCCCTTCTATCCAGAGGACCACCTGGGGGTTTCAAAGGAAGCTCAGGTATAAAAGCCGAAGTCAAGCCAGAACTCTCTCTCTCTTCCTGCTCTTCCTGCTCTGCTGGACAGCTCGTGGGCCTGCATCGACTTCGCTGTGAGTATCCTGGTGACCTGGTGAATTTCCCGAAATAGGAGGTTGAGGGGAGAAAGGTCAAGGGGGAGTATGCTTGCAAGTAACTTGTGTTAAAGTAAGTTTTACGACGTGCCCGATAGTTTTCGTCCATAGTTTTAGTTTAAAGCATAAGTTTAGCCACGCATTGTGTAGTGTTGGTGAGATTCGATTTCTCATTGTTTAATAAAGCCTGTAAATTTTAGACTTGCTTTGAGTCCATCTTGGTTTCTGTTTTCTCTCATCGGCACACTCTGGTCAATTCAACCTTTTATCATATCCCACCATAATTCCGAGGTCTAGAACCTAGGGGAATCCTTTTGTGGAGTAAAGGGAAAAACAAAACCCCTACAGAATGGCGACCATGGCAGGACCTCGGTGGTTTGGGATATGTGATTTGTCAGAGGGGGTGAGAGAACGTAGCAAGATGGAGGAGAGAATCTCCTCTTATCTGTTTAAAAAGATCAATCTCACCAAACAATGGGTGATAGCACTGTTGAGAGCTGAGCAGCCCGCAGAAGCTGCAGCTCAATGGACGGAAAGCAAACTGTATAATAAAGGGCAGGAAAAGGCAGTTTGGCTAGCGTGCCTATCACAGCAGGTAGCCAATATGCAGAGACAGATAGATAGACTGGAAGAGCAACAGAGAGAAGCTAGGGCCAGCGCTGAAGAAAGCGCTAGAGAAGGGGAAGGGCTATCTGAGGAATGCAGTAAAGCCAGGCAGTGTATCTTGCAGGCGAGGGAGTCCCACAGAAATGCCCAGGAATTCCTCCAATGCCAGGTGGTAGAGGCAAAGGAGAGGGAAAGGAACGCCCAGGAACTCCTGGCTCAGAGTACACAGAAGTGCAGGGAGCTGGAGGGAAAGTTCCAGGATATACAAGCAGCATACAGGGTGGCCCGTAGCGAGCTAGGCAATAGTGATCACGGGCCTTGCCAGGCGAGGATAGCGCAGCTGGAGGAGACTCTGTCCAAGACTAGGGGACGGGTTCACCTGGTAGGACCAGGGGGGTCCCCCGGGGGCAGAGGGCTTCCCTCAGCAGATGATTCCCCAGTGGCAAAGGGGAATAGACCGCCTCCTGAGGCGCCGGGGATAGGTCCGGGTCGGCAGGTGGGGTTCGGGTTGTCCGGGGAGGGACAGGCCCAAGGAGGGGCGGGAGAGCACCCACAGTTAGCGGCTTCCGCGCCATGTGTAGCACACCACGAGGTGGTGGGGTTACCGATCATGGTGGGAGAGCTGGGGGTAAAGGGGCAACAGCCCAGAGTAGGGCAGATGTGCCCGGCACGGCAAAGGAAATATGGTCCCCCGGTAGGGCAGGCAGATAGGGGGCCCATAGAGAGTGATATCATCATTCCCCATGGGGCACATGTGCTGAGGGGGATGGTGGCTCAGGTTCCCAAGTTAACCAGGGCAGGAGACCCGTCATTGCATTTTATGGAGGTGCAGCAGGCAGCCGAAATAAACGATTGCGATGAGGTAGAACGGGTAAAGCTGCTACTGATGACCCTAGATTCATACCTATGCAAGGCAGTGACCTCCAGGGAAGGGGGAAGACCTGAAACATGGGTAGCGGCACAGACAGCGGTTCTGGAGGCCATGGGGTTGAATCAGGGTAGTCCTTTCACCAGGGTGGGGGAGACGAAGCAGCAGGTAGCTGAGTCCCCAGACATGTTCGCAGACAGGCTGTGGGCAGTGTATGAGGGAGCGAGTGGGATGCCTTTAGATAGGCAGAATTTAGATGGGAGAACAGCTCACTGGCTGAAGACTCTGGTGGCGAATTGCCTCCCGCGAGTTAGGGCAAGGGCCGAGCACTGGTTCGACCCAGCTGACCCAAACCTTAACGAGGCGGAGGTGATCAGGAAGCTCACCCTTGCGTACCGCAATGGAGAGAGAAGTGAGGAGAAGCCCTTCAAGGGCAAGGTGCACGAAATAGTACCGGCACCCCCCAAAAGGAGGCAGTGGAAACAGGAAGGCAGCCAGACCTCTTCCGAGATGAGGCTGGTGTGCTATGGGTGTGGGAAGCCCGGGCATTACAAGAGGGAGTGCAGAAACCCAAGTAGAGCAGTGGGGGGTAGGACCCCGGTAACAGCCGACCCAGCCCCGGAGGTAACAATAGATTTAAGTGATCTATTGACCTATTTGCAGTCAAAGGCGGGAGGGTCTGGACAGGTAGCCATGGCAACTGGCCAGGGTGCGCCCATATCCGTACCCCCGGCACCTTTATGACTGCCAGCGAAACAGCCCACATTCCAACGCCCGTTAGAGTGTGGCCCATGTGGGAGACCCTGGGTCAAGATGGAGGTCCAGGATGTGGTCGGGAGTTGTCTGCTGGACATTGGTGCTTCCAGTAGCATTGTCCACATGAACAACCCCCGTACATCCCCTCCATCTAGTAGGGCACCCTATAGTCCACGATGCGAGGGAAATCAGAGGGCGGATTGCTTGGCCAGGGAAGGAGCCAGGAGTGGGAAAGCATTAGATCCCCATGAGGAAGGACAGGTAGCTGCAGCCAGGGAGCAGCCTCGAGAAAAGGAGAGTGCGGGAGTGGTTTTGGCTCCGGACCTGACCACGGTCCAGGCACAAGACCCTATTTTAAAGGCTGCCTCAGCAGCCATTTGCAGGCAGGAGAAAACAGAGGGACCGTATGGGGGTAAAGACATGTCAGTGAAGGAAGGCATGTTATTCAAGGGAGATAAGTGGGTAGTGCCTTCCCTGTACAGAAGGGAATTTTTAAAACTAGCCCATGAGGGTCCAGGGGCAGGTCACCCTGGGCCAGAGACCACATGGCAGCGAGTAGAGATGGCAGGATGGTGGCCAGGGCTCAGGGAAGATGTTCGCGACTTTTGTGCAAGCTGTCTGGTTTGCGCAGCAAACAACCCAGACCCCCAGAAAAGGAAGGTTTCCATGGGACACATCGGGAGGGTGGAGGGGCCATGGCAGTCGATTCAAATCGACTACATCGGACCCCTTCTAACCGCTCAAGGGGGTTACAAGTACTGCTTAGTCCTTGTGGATGTGTTCTCAAAATGGGTAGAGGCCTTCCCTTGCAGAGCAGCCACCGCTATGGGTACGGCAAAAATCCTGGTTAGGGAGGTGTTCACCAGGTGGGGACTCCCACAGTTCGTGGAGTCAGATCAGGGGAGCCATTTCACGGGACAGGTCATGCAGTCCACCCTTAGAATACTGGGCATCAAGGCCAAGTGGCATGTGGCCTACCACCCCCAGTCCTCAGGTCCGGTAGAGCGGTTGAACCGGACAATAAAGGAAAGGATAAGGAAGGAAACAGGGGACTCACCCAACCGGTGGGTGGAGGTTTTACCCCTGGTCCTTATGGGGATTCGGGCCAGCCAGTCCAGGAGTACGGGGTACTCTCCCCATGAGCTTATGACGGGTCGGGTCATGAGAACGCCAATGCACATTATGGTCCCAGCCCTAACAGAGGGACAGCTCAGGGAAGTGAACCGGGACAAGTTTGCCAAGAGGCTATTTGAACAACTTAGACAGGTTCACTGGCAGGCAGCCAGAAACATGGGGGCCCAGCACCAAAGAAACAAGCTACTGCTGGAGCCTCGCAGGCATTGCGAGTGGGCAGTGGGAGACCAGGTAATGGTCAGGAGATATGCTAGGGTAGGGGTGTTTGAACCCTTGTATGCGGGCCCATACAACATAGTGGACAAAGCCAGTCCCATGGTGTATGCCATTCAGCTTCCCCGTAGAGTCAAATGGTTCCACATCAACCAGTGTAAATTGTTTGACCCCACAAGGGCAGGGAAAAGTAAGAAAGGGGTACATGTCAGAGAACAGGATCAGGAACAGACCCGGGTTGATGTGGAAACCGTAGGGGAGCCAGGTGAGTCCACAGGTAGTCAGCCTGAAGTAGCCGGCTGTGTTCCAGGGCGAGGACTGGAAGCAGCGGAGAAGGAGGCTGACTCCAGCCCTCCGCAGGCAGGTACCGTAGACTGCCTAAGAGAGGCAGAACTAGCAGAAGCAGAGGAGATGGAGGTATCACCTCTGGTGTGGGAACCCCCGGTCAGACGTAGGAGTGACAGGGTCCCTAAACCCCCAGTAAGGTGGTCCCCATCCCTAATTAAACCTAGGGCTAGGGCCGGCCACAGGAGGGCCGGGAAGGAGAGTGGCCGAAACAGGGCACTACGGAGTGCGGCTGGAGGGAGCCCAGTCTCCACAGGGAACGTAGGGGTAACTCAAAACCCCGTAGTGCAAAGGGAGGTGAGGGGCAGTCAGGCCCCTCGACAGGAGGAGTTCTGGCCTGCACGGGAGGGCCCACCAGAGGGGTGGCCCCAGCGTGACGGGGACCAGTTATGAGTTGGCCACCCGGAGACGGGTGGCGTTGTATATAGCATTGGTTTGTGTGTAAGTAGATGTAGTGTTTGGTAATTAGATATAAGGTTTTGTATAGCTACAGGGGAGTACAGGGACAGACAGTACGGGATCGAAGGGATGTGCTGTGGAAAAGTGGACCATAACAGACAAAACAAAACCCCAAATGCCATTTTAGGCGGATAGCTCTGTGGAGGCAAGGAGGTGTTTTGCTTTGTTTTCCAGATAAGTAGCCCCGCCGTATGGATGATGGCAACGATGTGCCTCCGGATGTGCGTGGCGCGTCGCGGGGACACGGAGGAGTACCCACATGGTGCCCCCGCGAGACGGAATTATTATATCAGGCCCTGTTAAAAGACATGTTCCAGAAATTCCACAACCTGGATTTTGGGGACATAGACATAGAAGAGATGTACCGCGGGGGAGGGGATTTCACTTTGGGGTCCGGTAGGCAAAGACGAGGGGTGGTTAATGACGGGTTTACAGCATTTAACACGGGGACATCTATTATTAATAGCATGGACAATGTAGAACTGGCCTTGCAGATCAATCAGTTGAAGGGCCAGTTAAGAAAGGTTCTGGGGGAGGAAAATGCGGTGGTAGGATCGGGACTGCACGAAGAGGTGGCAATGACTCTACATCTAAAAGAAATCATAGCACAATTGGAGACACATGCAAAAACGATAAACGCTTTGATTAAAGAGGACCGGAATGCGTCCGATCAGGCTGCACAGAATGAGGTGTGTGGGCTGTATGGTGCGTGGTTGTTGGGGGAGGGGAGGAGCAACCTGGAAGACCTGAGGCAAGGTCGGGTCCCCTCCTGGATAAGCAACCAGCACCTAGCAGCGCTACACCCTTATAACAGCACTTTGAGTCCTTGTCAGCTTCGTGTGGCCTCCGAGGCCTACCCGGTACCGGTGGATTGCGGAAAATCCAATCACACCATAATGGGAGTGGTCGTACGAATCCCGGTAATGGGAACCTCGGCACGACCAGCTCCTCTGTACCGAGTGGAGAACGTGGGAGTTGTTCGTGGGGGGGTGCATATTCGCTACGGGAAGGTCCCGCCCTATGTCATAGTGAGGGAGCAAGCTGTGACAGGCATTGACCTTTTGGGTTGTCGGAGCCGGGGAGCACAGGTAATCCTGTGTCCCCAGCACATGGGCGCTGAGGCTAGGCCTCAGTGTGGGTTCAGGACTGTTGGGGCACAGCCTATAAACTGCACCATGGAGGCGATGGCGGCAGACCATGTCCCTCCACAGGTGGCGTATATAGGCAGTGGGACGTACTGTGTCACCACAAGTGCCCAGCGGTATCAGCACGGATCACAGCTGTGGTGCCCGATACCGCACAGCAGCTTCTGCTTTAAACCCAGGGCAGAAGTCCATGTGGCACAGCAGCGAATATTACCCATCCCGGAACCTTCTTCGGTTCACCTCTCGGTACGAGAAAATGTAACTGACTTATTTGACTATGTTGCCCATTTTGGGTATGATATTCCCCCAGTGAATGAAAAATTAAAAGAGTTGCTGGTGGCGGTCGAGTTGTCGCACAAACACTTCTTCTCCCTGGAACAAAAGACTCTGGATATCGCCAGGGAGATCGAAGAGATCAAGTCTCCAAGTTGGTGGGACCTGGAGTCCTGGATCATAGTACCAGCATGGGTCCGCATCGTGTCCCATGTTCTGATCATCTGCCAGATGATAATTGTGGTGTATTTGCTATGCATTAATTGCAAATTTAAAAGGCGGAGGAGGATGGCCAAATTACAACAGCTGGTAAATCGAGCCGCCCGACGTCACCATAACGACACCCCATCACTGTAAAATGTCTGTACTCTAGTGCAATAGTTTTTGTACATAAGTTGTAATCCCTGCATTTTCAGGGAATGGTCGTGAGGGTACTGTATGGTTTGTGGGATTGATGTAAAGTAAAAGGTGTATAGTGTAAGTTAATGTGCTTCGAGGGCCTAGTTTAGCGATTAAGGGGGCTTTCGGGGTACATAATTTCACCTTCTCACCAGGAGTGTTTACAGCTCTTGAGGCTGGAGGATTGCCCACTAACTTTGTCAATCGACACGGTCCGTGCGAGCCTGGACGTGTCGTAGGGGCATGTAAGTTATTTGGGCAAATCCTCCAAAATTATGGAAGAAATTGAATAAGCACATGGATATCTTAAAAGACAAATTTGCTGGCTGCAACGGAAAAAAACCCCCTCCAATACACATCAAGAATCAAACCCGTCTGGCCTGTGGACTTGGACATCACACAACGGTGTGAACAGGAAAGGCTGAGACGGAGATAACGAGATTCTCTTGGATACACAAAGGGAGGAACCAAGCTTCAGCAGACGGTGGTAAACAGGCCAGCACAAGCACAATCACCATCGGGGATGATAACGATCAGGCTGAGGGATCATGACATCAGCAAACCCCTTATCATCGGAAGCCTATTGTTCATGCCAGATCGAAACTGGGAAACATCAAAAGAACCCCTTCTATCCAGAGGACCACCTGGGGGTTTCAAAGGAAGCTCAGGTATAAAAGCCGAAGTCAAGCCAGAACTCTCTCTCTCTTCCTGCTCTTCCTGCTCTGCTGGACAGCTCGTGGGCCTGCATCGACTTCGCTGTGAGTATCCTGGTGACCTGGTGAATTTCCCGAAATAGGAGGTTGAGGGGAGAAAGGTCAAGGGGGAGTATGCTTGCAAGTAACTTGTGTTAAAGTAAGTTTTACGACGTGCCCGATAGTTTTCGTCCATAGTTTTAGTTTAAAGCATAAGTTTAGCCACGCATTGTGTAGTGTTGGTGAGATTCGATTTCTCATTGTTTAATAAAGCCTGTAAATTTTAGACTTGCTTTGAGTCCATCTTGGTTTCTGTTTTCTCTCATCGGCACACTCTGGTCAATTCAACCTTTTATCATATCCCACCATAATTCCGAGGTCTAGAACCTAGGGGAATCCTTTTGTGGAGTAAAGGGAAAAACAAAACCCCTACACTACAAGACCTGAGAATGATGCTGGGTCAGTGTATCTGTCCATAGTATACTTCTATTAGCTTCAGCATCTGAGGGTTTTAAGGGACTGATCAGCCTCTATGCCCAAGATAGACACAAATTGCTGGAGTAACTCAGCGGGACAGGCTGGATCACTGGATACAAGGAATGGGTGATGTTACTGGTCAAGACCCTTCTTCAGACTGAGTTTAAAGAATTTCTCCTCCTCTTCCCGACGTCACACTCAGGTCAAATCCTCCCCATACATGGACGATGTCGCCGTCTTCTGCTCGGATCTAGGGTCGGTCCGCAGATTGATCAGTATCTGCGACCAGTTTGAGTCGGCCACGGGAGCCAGGGTGAACCGCAGGAAGAGCGAGGCCATGCTCTTTGGCAACTGGCCCGACCGATCTTCCGTCCCCTTCACCGTCAAGCCTGACTTCTTGAAGGTGCTGGGAATCTGGTTTGGGGGGGCTGTGGCGTGTGCCAAGTGTTAGCTGGAGCGTATAGCCAAGGTGGGGAAGGAGCTGGTGCTGTGGAGGCAACGCTCCCTCGCCATAACGGGGAAAAATTTGGTCATCAGGTGTGAGGTGCTCCCGGGGCTGCTGTATTTGGCGCAAGTGTGGCCTGTCCCTCCCTCCTACGCCACAGGGATCGACGGGCCACAATGCACTTCGGCAGGCAATGGGAGTAAAAGTGTGCCCAACGTCGCCCTCACCCTGCTGGCCACCTTTGTGTGTGGCTGCATCAGGCGGAGCGTAGAGCCAAGGCACGTGGGCACTAAGTGCCACTACCTGCTAAGGTTCTACCTGTCCCCGGTGTGGCGAAGGATGTGCCTGGCGCAGATGCCACGCAATGTGCCAGTCAGCTGGACATTGCCGCACCATCTGTCGTTTGTGGAAAGGTTCTTCCGGACCAACACCTTTGACCACATGTCCATCGGGCAGTGGTCAGCACGGAATGTCCTGCAGGCACTGCAGGGAAAGGACTCGATGGATCCGGTGGCGTGGTTCCCAGAGCAGACTGCCCAGCTTGACTGGCAAAATGCCTCATCGCCAGAACTCATCAACAAGCACCAAGACCTGGCTTGGCTGGCGGTGAGGGGAGCCCTCTCAGTCAGATCCTTCCTGCACCGTCGGAACCTCACTACCAGCGCACGCTGCCCTCGGGACGGCTGCTATGGAGAGGAGACGGTTGCCCACCTCTTTGCCGAGTGTGGATTCGCAAAGAGATTCTGGAGAGGTCTGAAAGGGTCCCTGTCACGGTTTATTCCGAATAGCTCCGTCACAGAGGACTCTGTGATTTACGGACTGTTCCCAGGGACGCATTCTGAGACGGACATCGAGTGCTGCTGAAGGTCATCAACTCGGTGAAAGACTCTCTTTGGTCTGCCCGAGCGTTGTTGACCACCCAGCGGAGCGAGATGTCCGTCGGGGAATGTTGCCGACTGGCCCGCTGCAGTCTGCAGGAGTACGTGCTGAGGGACGCACTGAAGCTCGGTGCAGCCAACGCCAAGGCTCGGTGGGGGATGACCACAGTCTAGGGTCCTTCCGCTGCTGGACATGGCGGGCAGGGTGTGGTGGAGACGCCCCTCAAAATAACGGAAGGGATTCCAAGCCAGGTGGCAAGGGTGGGGGATAAATTTGTGAAATTTGAGCAATGTATGTAGACTGTATTGAATAATTGGTATGGCCTCCGAAAATGTCGGATGAATTTTTTACACGGTTCATGTATTGTATATATTTATTACCCGAATATTGTCTATTTTGAAATTTAAAAACAAGATCTGCAACAGCCTCTCTGCAATTTTGAACCTTTTCATAACTCTAGTCTACCTCCCCTCTGACTCTCAGTCCAAGGAAGTGTTTGGACTTGAAACGTCACCTATTCTCCAGAGATGCTGACTGACCCGCTGAGTTACTCCAGCTTTTTGTGTCTATATTTTGAGTACTGGTTGCTTGAGACATTAGATTTTAGAGATACGGCGTGGAGAAAGGACTTTTATGATTTCCCTGCTTACTGAGGAGAAGGCCACAAAATGGCAACTGAAGTCCACCTGGACCTACCTGATCTCCCGGTTGCTAAACACTTTAATTCTCCTTCCCATTCCCACACTGACCTTTCTGTCCTGGGCCTCCTCCATTGTCAGAGTGGAGGAACAGCACCTCATATTGCGCTTGGGCAGTTTACACCCTAGTGGTACCAATGTTGATTTCTCTAACTTCAAGTAGCCCCGGCATTCCCTCTCTCTCTCTCTATCCCTCCAAGTTGCACCAGTTTCGTGTGTTCACTCAACAAACAGCTAACAATGGCCTGTTTCCTTTATCATCGTTACTTTTTTGCATCTTTCGTTCATTGTTCTTTATCTCTCTACATCATCGTCTATATCTCTCGTTTCTCTTATCCCTAACTAGTCTGAAGAATGGTCTTGACCCGAAATTTCATCCACTCCTTCTCTCCGCCGAGTTGCTGCAGCATTTTGTGTCTATCTTCTGCATCTGAAGACTTAAATGATTCATATAGGTAACCATAGAATCTGAATCTGTGGAATTCATTGCCACAGAAGGGCTGTGGAGGCCAAGTCGATAGACATGCATTTTGTGTCTGCCTTCGATTTAAACCGGCATCTGCAGTTCTTTTCTACACATCTAAGACCCCCGGTTCTCTCACTTACCGGTCCTTGATCTTGTGTCCGCCATCATCAACCTCCTACATCTTCCTGTTCAAGAAGGAACTGCAGATGCTGGAAGATCGAAGGTACACAAAAATGCTGGAGAAACTCAGAGGGTGCAGCAGCATCTATGGAGCGAAGGAAATAGGTGACGTTTCGGGCCGAAACCCTTCTTCAGACTGATGGGGGGTGGGGGGGAGAAGGAAGGAAAAAGGGAGGAGGAGGAGCCCGAGGGCGGGGGGATGGGAGGAGACAGCTCGAGGGTTAAGGAAGGGGTGGAGACAGCAAGGGCTAGCAAAATTGGGAGAATTCAATGTTCATGCCAACCGGACGCAAGCAACCCAGGCGGAATATGAGGTGCTGTTCCTCCAATTTCCGGTGTTGCTCACTCTGGCAATGGAGGAGACCCAGGACAGAGAGGTCGGATTGGGAATGGGAGGGGGAGTTGAAGTGCTGAGCCACCGGGAGTTCAGGTAGGTTATTGCGGGCTGAGCGGAGGTGTTCGGCGAAACGATCGCCCAACCTCCGCTTAGTCTAGACTAAGCTTCCTTTGGCCCCTTATACCTTGGCCCCGCTACTTATTGAAACC
The DNA here is from genome assembly GCF_010909765.2 of Amblyraja radiata. NCBI lineage: Eukaryota > Metazoa > Chordata > Chondrichthyes > Rajiformes > Rajidae > Amblyraja > Amblyraja radiata. The sequence continues at coordinate 13,597,821 of NC_045981.1, read as the reverse complement.
ATCCAACGAACGTAACCGCCTTGACTTTCCTCCATTTCTAAAAAGTCAATGCCTAATTTTTAGCACCAAGACCTTGTCAATTGACTCACCGCCTGGAAGGGCCGCAAATGGACTTACAAGACTACAGAAATATTTTAACTGGCAACTTGATATTGTTGCTGCCATCATTGCTCCTGCTTGTTGCCCATATAATGACTGCAAGGATGAATTTGCCTTTTCTTGGAACATGTTTACATTAGTAGCAGCACATAATCCTATTAAATAGAAATGGAACTATGGGGAGCCAATATTTCAGAGACTCCATTGCACTTTGTTACAGTTTTTAATGGGTCTGAACTTCTGTGGCTTTCAATATTCTACACAGGTACAAATGACTCAAAGACACCCTATTTCTCAGAAAAATAGACTGCCATGTCCAGTATCCAGAAATCAAAGGTGCAAAAGGACTTGGGAATGCTGGTGCAGGATTCCCAAAAAGTTAGTCTGCAAGTCGAATTAGTAGTAAAGAAAGCAAACTCAATGCTAGCATTTATTTTGAGAGGGCTTGTATCCAAAAACAGGGGTGTAATGCTAAGGCTCCATGAGGCGCTGGTCAGGCTGCACTTGGAATATGGTGAGCAATTTTGCGCACCATATCTGAGGAAGGATGTGCTGGCTCTGGAGGGGGTCCAGAGGAGGTTTACAAGAATGATCCCAGGAATTAGTAGGTTAACCTATGATGAGCATGTGATGGCACTGGGAGTATATTCCCTGGAGTTTAGAAGAATGAGGGGGGACCTCATTGAGACGTACAGAATAGTGAAAGGCCTGGATAGAGTGGATGTGGAGAATATGTTTCCACGAGTGGGAGAATCTAGGACGAGAGGTCACAGCCTCAGAATTAAAGGACGTTCTTTTCAGGAGATGAGGAATTTCTTTAGTCAGAGGGTGGTGAATCTGTGAAATTCTTTGCATTAGAAGGCCGTAAGGCAGCAACTCTGGCGCTGTAAGGCAGCAACACCTTACTTTAAAAATATATATATTTTTGAAAATACTGTGGGAACAATATCTTTGTTATTGCTAGTCTGTAACTCTCTCGTCCCTAAACACTTAGAAGAAGGGTCCCGTCCCAAAACATCACCCATCCTTTTTCTCCAAAGCTGCTGCCTGACCTGTTGAGTTACCCCAGCACTTTGTGTCTATCTTAAGTCTAACACTGTCGTTCTAAATGTTGAAAACCACATTCGGACAGGTGCATGTATGAAAAGCTACTGCACAAAGTAGCATTCAAAACATTTGATTCAATGGGTCTTCTTCTTATTGAGTCCACACACAAGATTAGAAGTTGTTCAGCCAGAGTTAAACACACTTCTCGGCATCTGCACAATGGTGTCAGTCTTGTGTTTCTTGTGCGTGGTGGTGGAAAGATTGGTGGAAACAGGGCCACAACGTGAACGCTCGTTCCTTGACCCCATTCAATGGGTAACAGGGATTTAAGAGACTAGAGAGTTTCAGACTGGCAATGACAAAGACACTATTTTCAAATATATGTATTTTTCTAAAGTAAGGAGTTGCACAAAGTAACAGCAATCAGGGTTGTGGGTAATATATTGACATGGAAAGGGGAATGGATTACAAAAACAGAGACTTGTGTTATACAAGTTATTCTTGGATCAGTGATAATTGGGTGAGTGGGATACACCGGGGATTAGTGTGGGGTCTCAACTTTATAATGTATACTAGACCAAATGGGAGCCATTGGGTCCCGTCTCCTCAACACGCAGTTGTGGGGGGGGGGGGGGGAGGGGCGCAGCCTGCAGTGTCACACACACACTAACCACCCCACAGACACACACACTAACCACCCCCCTTGATATTATATTAATATTATTCATTCGCTCCTTTTACCCCATCCCCCGCCCTATCCACTCACGCATAGCCCCCAACTCACAGGCGCTGCTAGAGAGGGAGAGGGACAGAGGGCAGGGGCAGGGTATAGTGACATCGATGAAAGGACTCAATGCACTTTGGCCATATTTGCTGCTGAACAAACACAAGTGTGTTAACAAGGCATGAGGAGGACTCGAATACCCTGAGAGGGATATCGGTAGCTTAAGTGAGAGAGTAAGAAGTGATGTATAAAGGGGGATATATAAGGATATTCATTTTGGAAGGAAAAATTAGAAAGAATATTGTCATTTAAATATGTTGTTTTGTTTGGTTAAGTTAAGTTAAGTTACAATTAGTTACATTTAGTTTAGTTTAGTTTAGTTTAGTTTAGTTTAGTTTAGTTTAGTTTATTATTGTCACGTGCACCAAGGTACAGTGAAAAGCTTTTTGGCTGCGTACTATCCAGTCCACAGACACACAATTAGAATCAAGCCGTCCACAATGCAGAGATACAGGATAAAGGGAATAATGTTTAGTGCAAGATAATGTCCAGTAAAGTCCGATTCAAGATAGTTTGATGGTCTCTAATGAGGTAGATGGGAGGTCAGGACCACCCTCTAGTTGGTGATAGGATGGTTCAGTTGCCTGATAACAGCTGGGAAGAAACTGTCCTTCAATCTTAAGGTGTGTGTTTTCACACTTCCGTACCTCTTAGAGCCATAGAGTCATAGAATGATACAGTGTGGAAACTGGCCCTTCGGCCCAACTTGCCCACACCAGCCATCATGTCCCAGCTACACTAGTCCCACCCGGCTGCACTTGGTCCATATCCCTCCAAAACTGTCCTATCCATGTACTTGCCTAACTGTTTCTTAAACATTGGGATAGTCCCTGCCTCAACCATCTCCTCTGGCAGCTTGTTCCATACACCCACCACCCTTTGTGTGAAAATGTTACCCCTCAGATTCCTATTAAATCTTTTCCCCTTCACCTTGAACCTATGTCCTCTGGTCCTCGATTTCCGTACTCTGGGCAAGAGATTCTGTGCATCAACCCGATCTATTACTCTCATGATTGTATACAGCTCTGTAAGATCACTCTTGCCTGATGGTAGAGGGGAGAAGAGTGAATGACCGGGGTGAGACATGTGGGAGAAATAAGACAAAGTGGTCTGCACATTCTAGTACACGAAGCATAAATGTTAGCCAACAGGTGCAATAAATAATTGGGGAAATTGACGGTATTGTTTGTCTTATTAAAATGGAAAGTTGACTTGGTAAAACTTTTGTGGGTGAGTGAGTCTAGATCTGAACTGCTGCATCTATCTCCTAAATATATATTTTAACCTGTCTGTTGTAGTGCAAAATATTACAAATAGCTGATAGCATTCAGATGCCATGATGTGGGAGGATGGTAGACTTCTTCTTCGATTACTGGAGAACTGAAGGGGGACCTCATTGAAATTTGCCGAATAATGAAAGGTCTGCATAGGGTGAATGTGGAGAAGATGTTTCCACCGGTGGGACAGTCCAGCACGGGAGGCCACAGCCTCAGAATAAAAGGACGTTCTTTTAGAAAAGAGATGAGGAGGAATTTCTTTAGCCAGAGGGTGGAGAATCTGTGGAAATCATTGCCACAGATGGCCATGGAGGCCAAGTCAATGAGTATTTTTAAGGTGAAAACTGTTTCCGAGTGTTTGGTGGTAATCAGTGGTACTTCCTAAGTTCATGTGATGGGAGAAACATAGAAACATAGAAAATAGGTGCAGGAGGAGGCCATTCGGCCCTTCGAGCCAGCACCGACATTCATTGTGATCATGGCTGATCGTCCCCTATCAATAACCCGTGCCTGCCTTCTCCCCATATCCCTTGACTCCACTAGCCACTAGAGCTCTATCTACCTCTCTCTTAAATCCATCCAGTGATTTGGCCTCCACTGCCCTCTGTGGCAGGGAATTCCATAAATTCACAACTCGCTGGGTGAAAAAGTTTTTTCTCACCTCAGTCTTATTCTAAGACTGTAGCCCCTATTTCTGGACTCGCCCAACATTGGGAACATTTTTCCTGCATCTAGCTTGTCCAGTCGTTTTATAATTTTATATGTTTCTATAAGATTCCCCTCATCCTTCTAAACTCCAAGAATTGGGCCATTCAGCCCATCAAGTCTACTCCACCATTCAATCATGACTGATCTATCTCTCCCTCCTAACCCCAATCTCCTGCCTTCTCCCCATACTAATGACGCCCGTTCTAATCAAGAATCTGTCAATCTCTGCTTTAAAAATACCCAATGACTTGGCCTCCACAGCCGTTTATGGCAATGAATTTCACAGATTCACCACCCTCTGACTGAAGAAATTCCTCCTCATCTCCTATCGAAAGGCAAGTCATTTTATTCTGAGGCTGGGCCTTCTGGTCCTGGACTCTTCCAGTGGTGGAAACATCCTCTCCACATCCACTCTATCCAGGCCTTTCACTATTCAGTAAGTGTCAATGGGATCTCTCTTCATCGCAACATACAACTTACAAGTTGTTAGGTTGCATTGTCAGTCTCAGTAGTCAATGTTAACATTTCACAGGCCCTCTTACCCTTACACTCGGGTCTGAAGAAGTGTCCCGACCCCGAAACGTTACCTTATACATGTTCTCCAGGGATGCTGCCAGACCCGCTGAGTTACTCCAGCACTTTGTGTCTTTCTACTCGTTCTTACCTGTATGTCACTGCATGGCCACCTTTGGTGACTGGGGCCCAGTTTGTGAGACAGGATGTGCCAGAGACCGACTGAGGAGTTACAAAGGTGGAGTTCTGTGAGAATCACGCCGTTAGGATGTTGTTTGACTCTCCAGGGGAAAATTAAGACCCAAGACGTGGGTTCGTTGTCATAGATAGGGTTCTTGCGTATTACTGTGTGTGGTTTCTTTGATGTTGCTCCAAGCCATATCACTCAGGCTGGATAGAGCTAAAAATGGAACATCTTTTATTGTGGGCACTTCCAGTTTAAAGCAAAATAAACCCATTAAAAACTACAATGTGAATTAAATGATACCACAAGATAGCGATACAAATGTGCAAAATTGTACCATTGACTAATTATAGGCAGTTTAAAAAATCATCTTAGCGTTAATTAGATACATTTTGCTTGTTTCTTACCCTTCTCATTTACAACAGCTTTTCCCAAGAGAAGGTGTGAGAAGGAACTGCAGATGCTGGTTTATACTGAAGGCAGACACAAACTACTAGAGGATTGAAGGTCTGAAGATAGGTTCCGACCCGAAAGGTTCACCTATTCCATCTCTCCAGAGATGCTGCCTGACTCGCTGAGTTACTCCAGCACTTTGTGTCTAACTTGTGGTTTCCCATCCACATTTCTGCTCCTTTTCCCCAGTTGGTGCTATTCATGTTGTGGTCAAATCCTTTCTTTAGCCCAGGTGCCTTCAAATGTCTCTTCGCCATTTTGCCCGCTTTGGGAGATCCTGGCACTTCATGGAGTCATGGAGTCATAGAGTCATACATCGTGGAAACAGGCCCTTCGGCCCAACTTTCCCACACCAGCCAACGTGTCCCAGCTACGCTAGTCCCACCTCCCTGCACTTGGTCCATATCCCTCCAAACCTGTCCTATCCATGTACCTGTCTAACTGTTTCTTAAATGTTGGGATAGTCCCAGCCTCAACTACTCCTCTGGCAGCTTGTTCCATACACCCACCACCCTTTGTGTGAAAAAGTCACCCCTCAGATTCCTATTAAATCTTTTCCCCTTCACCTTGAACCTATGTCCTCTGGTCCTCGATTCACCTACTCTGGGCAAGAGACTCTGTGCATCTACCCGATCTATTCCTCTCATGATTTTATACACCTCTATAAGCATCCCTCATCCTCCTGCACTCCAAGGAATAGAGTCTCAGCCTATTCAACCTCTCCCTATAGCTCAGACCCTCTAGTCCTGGTAACATCCACGTAAGCCTCTAGATCTGGCAACTTCCTTCAAGCCTGTTTCCTCTCCTGGTTAGTGGTCTGTCTTGGTGCCTTTCCTTGCGGCTATTATCTTTTTTGTTTTTTTTAGTTTCATTTTGTGTTTCACCGGGGAAACAGGCCCTTCAGCCCACCGAGTCGGCACCGACCAGCGATACCCGTACACTAGCACTATCCCACACACTGAGGACAATTTGCAGTTCCTTCCTGCACATTAGAGTCTGTGTGGGTTCACAAGAGTGCGACGCAGCCCAAAATATGGAATTAAGACCTGCACCATGATATTTGGAGCTTAATTCACTGCGAGCATCTGTACCATATTAGCTGTTCCAATAAAACCTGTCCATGCATGTAATGTTGTAAAGATTTTCACACTCCCAAGAAACAAACACTACATTTTCCACATTAAAATCTCGCCAATATGCACTGACACTATTTTTATAAACAGGCATGATATTAATGGATTGTTGAATGTTGGATGTGTAGAGGCAATTAGCGGATGATCAAGAAATAGGACCTCATAAAATGAGAGGGGTTCACATGGCAAAAGATCATTGTGGCTTTTTTTTAGCGTAGACTGTTTCTTGCAAAAAAAGATTATTTCAATAAAATTAACAGATTTTCAAAATAATCTCTGAATCTGAACATTCCCCTGATTGAAGTTTAAGTGCAAGGTAACATTTGACGTCATCGTGGTTAAGACTGAAGCATTTATGTCTTGAGGAATCTAATCCAGATTAGTACAAAGAAAACCATCTCACTTTGCCAGCTGCAAGGCTTTCGATGATCAAACATATTGGAAGCACATGGGTGAGATTACTGCCCTGTAATAGTATTGGTGACAACAGTAACTAATGCTATCCGATGATCACATTGCATGTTGTCCTTTAATGATTTTGCTATTTTTGGTAACACCTCTCCTGATCCCTTGATCAGAAGAATATTTTAGCCTTCTGGTCTGACATCCTGTAGCCTCGTTTAGTTTAGTTTAGAGATGCAGCGCGGAATGAGGCCCTTTGGCCCACTGAGTCCGCTCTGACCACACTAACACTATCCTACGCACACTGGGGACAATTTACAATTATGCCAAGCCAAGCAACCTACAAACCTGTGCGTCTTTGGAGTGTGGGAGGAAACCGAAGATCTGGGAGAAAGCCCGCGCAGGTCACGGGGAGAACGTACAAACTCCGTATAGACAGCACCCGTAGTCAGGATCGCACCCGGGTCTCCAGCGCTGTAGGCAGCATCTAAGGAGGACATGCAAAGACAATGTTTCAGATTGGGACCATTCCTCAGACTAATTGTAATATGGGGGAGAAAGCTGGAAAAGGGGTTGGGATCAGGACAAAGACCGACTAGTGATAGGTGGAAGCAGGTGAGGGGGGTGGGGAGGGAGTTGACTTGCAGATGGCTGGACAAAGTGTGTAGGAAGGAACTGCAGGTGCTGGCTTAAAAGTCTGCAGTTCCTGGACAGATGTTCTGGAGTAACTCGGTGGGTCAGGCAGCATCTCTGGGGAGAAGGAATGGGCAACGTCTGGGGTCGAGTCCCACTGAGTTACTCCAGCGTTTAGTGGCGATGCTGTCTGTATGGAATCTGTTGAGGGAGCATGCAGGCGAGGCAAGTTTAGCTGGATAATACACCTATCCCTTCTGCTCCCAAACACACTGTCAACACGATTGCTTAATGTATGCTTGGCACTGCTTGATGAGTGGAAATCAATTGCAACCACTTAAGAATGCATTTGGTGATAAACTATAATTGCTCTGTTTGAGGAGTTTTGTTCCAAGAATTATATGCTGGAATGTTTAGGAAACTGAATACACACGACAGGTTCACTCCTACAAGTCCTCATGCAAAGCATTAGTTCCTGGCAAGGTGATACCGTGTTTATTTTTCACGTGTCACGGCGCTTTGTTCACTTTGTTCACGCATGTGTTCTCAAACAGTTGCTTTGCAGAAGCAGTCTGCAACTGTCGATAACTGCCCACTGCTTGGCACCGCTCGCTCTGCTAAAGCTTATTTTTGCCTACGTCAAAGATTCGTCGAGTCATACAGCATGGAAACAATCCAGGTCCATCAGCCCCAACTCGCCCACGCCCACCCACGTGTCCCGTCTGATAGGCGCAAAATGCTGGAGGAACTCAACGAGACCGGCGGCATCTCTGGAGAGAAAGAATGGGCGACGTTTCGGGTTGAGACCCTTCTTCAGCTCATCTGCACCAGTTCCACCTACCTGCGTTTGGCCCATGTCCCTCTACACCTGTCCTTACCATGTACCATGAAGCGTCTGAAGAAGGGTTTCGGCCCGAAACGTCGCATATTTCCTTCGCTCCATAGATGCTGCTGCACCCGCTGAGTTTCCCCAGCAATTTTGTGTACCTTACCATGTACCTGTCTAATTGTTTCTTAAATGTTGCGATAGTCCCTGCCTCAACTAGGGACTGTTGCCACACTGTATCTCTAAACCAAACTAAACATGGTATTTGGTCAAATATCCCTCAAAATCACATTGTCTTGTCTGAAGAAGGGTCTCAGCCCCAAACATCACATATTCCTTTTCTCCAGAGATGCTGTCTGACCTGTCAAGTCAAGTCAAGTCAAGTTTATTTGTCACATACACATACGAGATGTGCAGTGAAATGAAAGTGGCAATGCTCGCGGACTTTTGTGCAAAAAGACAAACAACCAAACAAACTATCAACCCAATCATAACACACATATGCCTTTACATAATAAATAATGGAAGGAAAAACGTTCAGTAGAGTTAGTCCCTGGTGAGATAGGCGTTTACAGTCCGAATGGCTTCTGGGAAGAAACTCCTTCTCAACCTCTCTGTTCTCACCGCATGGCAACGGAGGCGTTTGCCTGACCGTAGCAGCTGGAACAGTCCGTTGCAGGGGTGGAAGGGGTCTCTCATGATATTGTTGGCTCTGGAGTTGCACCTCCTGATGTATAGTTCCTGCAGGGAGGCAAGTGAAGTTCCCATAGTGCGTTCGGCCGAACGCACTACTCTCTGCAGAGCCTTCTTGTCCTTGGCAGAGCAATTCCCAAACCAGATGGTAATGTTCCCGGACAAGATGCTTTCCACCGCCGCTGCGTAGAAGCACTGGAGGATCCTCGGAGACACTCTGAATTTCCTCAATTGCCTGAGGTGGTAAAGGCGCTGCTGAGTTACTCCAGCGTTTTGTGTCTATCTTCTCATCAATTGCATGCTTTGGAAGGTTCAAATAAAATTAGTCTCCAGGGCCGCTCAGGTAGGTTGCTCCAGATGTTAACGAACATCTGTCCACCTCACTAAGTTGCAGAATCCACCATCTTTCAGAGCCTGTGAGAAAAAGATGCATTTCTGTGTGTGGTATATGGTACAGTTTAGTTTAGTTTAGAGATACAGCACGGAAACAGGCCCTTTGGGCCACCAAGTCCGTGCCGACCAGCGATCCCTCACACTAACACTATCTTACACACATGGGGACAGTTTTTACATTTACACCAAACCTGCACGTCTTTGGAGTGTGGGAGAAAATCGAAGATCTCGGAGCAAACCCACGCAGGTCACGGGGCGAATGTACAAACTCCGGACAGACAGCGCCCGCAGTCGGGATCGAACCCGTGTTCTCTGGCGCAGTAAGCGCTGTAAGGCAGCAACTCTACCGCTGCGCCACCGTGCCGGTTAATACCCAATACGGTATACTCAGTTTTAAATTGCCACCACACGTGTAATAATTGGCGATATAACTGTGTTCAAAAATGCTGTACATTTAGTTGGATCACGCTGAAGAGATAAGTGTGAGAATGTGGAATATTTGTGCCGGATCCTCTCAAGAATTAAAGGATGCAAAACGACTTCCAGGATAAATATCAATCCCCAGCTTGCTCTTGGCTGCTTCTTCCATGCATTTTTCTCCCCTGGATCAGTTTCACTGAAGTCTAAAGATTCAGAACACAGAAATTAAAGTGCATAGGCATTTTTTTAATTTTTTTATTATGTGCTTAAAAGCCATTATCCCATCATTTCAGATAAGAGGGCCTATTCCTTGTGGAAGTAGTAGTTCTTTATTCAGCAGAAAATTGGACCAGGCAATTCCCGACGTTCCGGGATATAGCATTAGGATAACGATAGGATAAACGTTGGTGAGTATTGAGAATATTGTATTCAGTTTTGGGCACCGTGTTCTAGGAAAGATGTTATAGACAATAGACAATAGGTGCAGGAGTAGGCCATTCGGCCCATCGAGCCAGCACCACCATTCACTATGATCATGGCTGATCATCCAAAATCAGTACCACGTTCCTGCCTTCTCCCCATATCCTTTGATTCCATTAGCCCTAAGAGCTAAATCTATCTCTCTCTTGAAAACATCCCGTGAATTGGCCTCCACTGCCTTCTGTGGCAGAGAATTCCACAGATTCACAACTCTCTGTGTGAAAAAGTTTTTCCTCGTCTCCGTTCTAAATGGCTTAACCCTTATTCTTAAACTGTGGCCCCTTGTTCTGGACTTCCCCCAACATCGGGAACATGTTTCCTGCCTCTAGCGTGTCCAAACTTATAAAAATCTTATATGTTTCAAGCAAGAAAGGGTGCAGATGAGATTTAGGTGGATGCTGCCAGGAGTCGAGGGCCTGAGGTATGGGGGGAGGTGGAGCAGGGTAGGACTCGAATCCTCGGGGCACAGGAGGATGAGGGGTGATCTTATAGAGGTGTACAAAATCATGAGAGGAGAAGATCGATTGGACGCACAGAATCTCTTGCCCAGAGTAGGTGAATCGAGAACCAGAGGACATAGGTTTAAGGTGAGGGGGGAGATTAAATAGGAGCCTGAGATGTAACTTTTTCACACAAAGGGTGGTGGGTGTATGGAATGGAACGAGCTGCCAGAGGAGGTAGTTGAGGTAGGTACCTCCACAATGTTTAAGAAACGTTGGTACAAGGATAGGGCAGGTATGGAGGGATATGGAAACATAGAAAATAGGTGCAGGAGTAGGCCATTCGGCCCTTCGAGCCTGCACCGCCATTCAATATGATCATGGCTGATCATCCAACTCAGTATCCCGTACCTGCCTTCTCTCCATACCCCCTGATCCCTTTAGCCACAAGGGCCACATCTAACTCCCTCTTAAATATAGCCAATGAACTGGCCTCAACTACCTTCTGTGGCAGAAAATTCCACAGATTCACCACTCTCTGTGTGAAAAATGTTTTTCTCATCTCGGTCCTAAAAGACTTCCCACTTATCCTTAAACTGTGAACGCAGGTATAGATGGGTTATCATGGCCAGTGTGGGCAAGTTGGGCCAAAGGGCCTGTTTCCATGCTGTGAGATTCTATGACTGTATTTAAGATCAGAGGGGGAAAGTTTTACGGCGATGTGCAAGGCTAGTTTTTGACACAGGTTGGTGGGTGCCTGGAACGCACTGCCACCAGTGGTGCTGGAAGCAGATACGGCAGTGGCATCCACATGGCTTATACACAGGAACATGGATGCACAGGGAATGGAGGGATGTGGATAACATTCAGGCAGAGGAGATTAGTTTAAATTTTTTTTAGAGATACAGCGCAGAAACAGGCCCTTCAGCCCATCGGGTCTGCGCCAACCAGCGATCCCCGCACACTAACGCCATCCTACATCCCACTAGGGACAAATTTTACATTTACCAAGCTAATTAACCTACAAACCTGTACATCTTTGGAGTGTGGGTGGAAACCGAAAATCTCGGGAAAAAACCCACGCAGGTCACGGGGAGAACGTACAGACGGAACCCGTAGTCAGGATCAAACCTGGGTCTCCAGCGCTGCACTCGCTTTAAGGCAGCAACTCTACCGCTGCGCCACCGTGACAGCCGTAACTTGGCATTATGTTCAGCACGGACATAGTGGGCCGAAGGGCCTGTTTCTATGCTGTACTGTTGTGTTCCACAATCAAGACATTTGTGGAAACTACATCTGAAGCAAATAGCTGCTTGACAAGGACACTTGTAAGGACATAATATTTTCTCAGAAAGGTAAATCTATTTTGGGGAATGTAATTTGCACCAGAATTTTAACTCATCCAGGAAACGCTTTAGAACATTTGATATCCGACATACTTGGAGTTGTTGAGACGCTTGTGTAAATGAGGTAGATAAGATGTTGTGATCGTTATCAGGGCTGCCTGAGGCGGATGTTCTTTTACTGCATTATTGAAAACTGAATCAATTACTCGTTGAATGTAGTGAAGGTTATTGTGCATTTCACACTAAAGAAAAAACCCACGTTTCATAGAGTCATAGAGTCACAAAGCTCAGCCCATCAACTCCATGCTGGCGAGAGACACAAAATGCTGGAGTAACTCAGCGGGACAGGCAGCATCTCTGAAGCGAAGGAATGGGTGGCGTTTCAGGTCGAGACCCTTCTTGAGATTGATGTCAGGGGAGTGGGCGGTACAGAGATAAAAATGTATAAGACTGGTGGGAGAACTGGGAAGTGGGAGGGGATGGAGAGAGAGGGAAAGCAAAGGCTCCTTGAAGTTAGCGAAGTCAAAGTTCATACCACTGGGGTGTAAGTTACCCAAGCGAAATATGAGGTGATATTCCTCCAATTTGCGCTGGCCCTCACTCTGACAACGGAGGACAGAAAGGGCAGATTGGGAATGGGAGGGGGAGTTAAAGTGCTGAGCAACCGGGAGATCAGGTAGGTTTAGGCGGACTGAGCGGAGGTGTTCAGCAAAACGATCGCCGAGCCTGCGCTTGGTCTCGCCGATATACAGGAGTCCACACCTGGAACAGCGGATACCTTAGATGAAGTTGGAGGAGGTGGATATCAGAGCAAGTCCATGCTGGTGATAGACACAAAATGCTGGAGTAACTCAGCGGGACAGGCAGCACCTCTGGAGAGAAGGAATAGGTGACGTTCTGGGTTCTACAGAAGGGTCTCGACCCGAAACCTCCTCTCCAGAGATGCTGCCTGTCCCATTGAGTTACTCCAGCATTTTGTGTCTATCTTCGGTTTAAACCAGCATCTGCAGTTCCTTCCTACACAAGTCAATGCCGGTCATTAGTTTAATTTAATTTAGTTTAGTTTATTGCCACGTGTACCGAGGCACAGTGAAAAGGTTTTGTCACGCGCTAACCAGTCAGCGGAAAGACAATACATGATTACAATCGAACCATTTACAGTGTACAGATACATGATAAGGGAATAATGTTTAGTGCAAGGTAAAGCCAGCAAGGATAGTCTGAGGTTTTGGGTCTGATTTGAGTCAAATTTGAGTCTGAAATTTTGGAAGGGAACATTATCCCCCACAACCAAAATGTGGGCAACAGAGATGATGGAGACGTTACATCTGGAAAGAATTAGATTTGTCCTATTGGACAAGTATAATTCTTTTGAACAGATATGGTCTCCATATATACAGTATTTAGAGAAGTAGCTGTTCTTGGCAACACAGCTCGGCGTGCACCCTGCGGGATTTGGTGAGAATAATTCATTTTTATATTGGAATTAACATATATGTCTTTATTGATACTATCACTTGTAGTAGTGTTATTAACAATACATATTGTGGTTTTTCATTTTTTTTTTTTTTTTTTTTTTTCGTTTCTCTTTTCTTTCTTATATATAATCAAATTATTATTTAATCACTCTCTTAATGATTTATAACTGTTCTATTCTTTTTCTATCATTATTTCTAAAAAAAAATAGTAGATAAGTATTATTAGTGTTTTACTTAATGCAAATTGAATTAATTTGATATAAAGTTGTTTGAAGCATTGTAATTGATTACCTTTAATAAAAAAATATATATCAGGATAGTCTGAGGGTCACCAACAAAGTAGATAGCAGTTCATGAATGCTCTCTAGTAATCGGTAGGATGGTTCAAGCCAGCACCACCATTCAATATAATCATGGCTGATCATCTAAAATCAGTACCCCGTTCCTGCTTTCTCATCATATCCTTTGATTCCATTAGCCCTAAGAGCTAAATCTAACTCTCCCTTGAAAACATCCAGTGAATTGGCCTCCACTGCCTTCTGTGGCAGAGAATTCCACAGATTCACAACTCTCTGGGTGAAAAAGGTTTTTCCTCATCTCATTCCTAAATGGCCTACCCCTTATTCCTAAACTGTGACCCCTGGCTCTGGACTCCGCCCAACATGGGAAACATTTTTCCTGCATCTAGCCTGTCCAATCACTGAAGAATTTTATTTCTTCTGATTGTCTTGAATTTTATGACTTCCACTTCTTGATGTTGGGGGAGTCCAGAACCAGGGGCCACAGTTTAAGAATAAGGGTTACGCCATTGAGAACGGAGATGAGGAAACACTTTTTCACACAGAGAGTTGTGAGTCTGTGGAAATCTCTGCCTCAGGTGGAGGCCGGCTCTCTGGATACTTTCAAGAGAGAGCTTGATAGAGCTCTTAAAGATAACAGAGTCAGGGGATATGGGGAGAAGGCAGGAACGGGGCACTGATTGTGGATGATCAGCCATGATCACATTGAATGGTGGTGCTGGCTTGAAGGGCCGGATGACCTACTCCTGCACCTATTGTCTATTGTCTATTGATGTTCCAAATGCTTGTCTCAATAGTTTTGAAACGTTGTGAAAATCTGTGCCTCCTCCACCTTTAGGCAATGAGTTCCAGATTCCAACCAGCTTTTGGAAGGCTGCTGAGCACTGGGGAAGAAAGTGCAAAGGCTTAGAGAGGTCAGACGACTAAGTGGAGCAGAAAGACTGAAAATTTCAATCATCATTGAAAATGACAGCCTGATGGATGTGGATGTGGATGTGGATGCAGCGGGACCAAATAACATTTTTTGCCCTGTTTAATTTGCTAATGCGTTTCTATTTGCTGATTTCCAACCAGGTATCACCTGTAAGGTCAGCCTGCAGTTCAGACCTCAAGACGACACTTTGTTTTAGAGAAACAGCGTGAAAACAGGCCCTTCGGCCCAGCGAGACCGCACCGACCCACACACTAACACTATCCTACACACACGAGGATAACCAGCCAATCAACCCTACGTCATTGGAGTGTGGGAGGAAACCAAAGATCACAGAGAAAACCCACGCGGTCATGGGGAGACCGTACAAACTCTGCATAGATAAGTCGGGATTGAACCCGGGCCTCTGGCGCTGTAAGTGCTGTAAGCTCTGTAATGGGCCTGTCCCACTTAGGCGACAGCAGGAGACTATGCAGTCGCCACATGGCCGGCACATGTTTGCGGGTGGTTGCCGGGGAGTCGCCTTCATGGTCGTGAGGAGTTCCCGCATTCTGGGAACTAGTCGCGGCCTCATTATGGTCGCCGCAAATGTTTCAACATGTTGAAAAATTAGCGGCAACCAGAATGAAACCGCCATGGAGAGCAGTGAGAATTCCCGTGTCGTTGGTGGGTTGCCAGGTCGAGGATTCTCATAGGTTCTCGTAGGTTGTAGCCGGTGCTGCCCGGTGAATTTCATTGGCTCATTGGGAAAAAAAACGTAAACAGTAGTTTTCAGAACCAAGGATATCCAACCGTTTATGTTAATGTCCGCCGAGCTTCTTAATTACAGCGGCAAACTTCCTGTTCATCGCATCTTTTCAGAAGACAAATCACACCTTCCTTCTATCCAGAGATGCTGCCTGTCCCATTGAGTTACTCCAGCATTTTGTGTCTATCTTCAGGGTAAAACCAGCATCTGCAGTGCCTTCCGACACAAACAAAAACGGGTATATTTATACCAAGACTGTTAAAAAGAGATCAACCCTGTACTTCATCCATATCGACGAATCACTCTGTCCTGTTCCCACCTCTCCTCCAGCTTTCTCCCCCCTACTAAAATCAGTCTGAAGAAGGGTCCCAACCCAAAACATTGCCTATCTATGTTCCCCGGGGATGTTGCCTGACCTGCTGAGTTACTCCAGCACTTCGTGTCTATTTCTGTAAGCCAGCATCTGCAGTCACTTAAGATCGTACTTACCTTGATGTTAGAAATAAGGAACTGCTGATGCTGGTTTACAATTTTTCAAAAAGACACAAAGTGCTGGAGTAACTCAACAGGTCAAGCAGCGTCTCTGGAGAACATGGATAGAATTACCTTAGTTAGTGACGCTAGCTCCGATTGATAATTATAGGGCTTCAGTAGTTAGGCAAACATTCCCTGAAGAATGGTGATTGTAATTATTTGTCTTGCCAACAGCATCCACATCCTGAAAATAAATGTAAACAAAAGTTTTCTTTTATTCCGACTTGTTTGTGAACAGAGTTTTGATCATCGGCTATTGTAATAAGGGCGGCATGGTGGCGCAGCGGTAGAGTTGCTACCTTACAGCATTTGCAGCTCCGGAGACCCGGGTTCGATCCTAGCTATGGGTGCTGTCTGTACGGAGTTTGTACGTTCTCCCCGTGACCTGCGTGGGTTTTCTCCGAGACCGTCGGTTTCCTCGCAAACTCCAAAGACAGTGCAGGTTTGTAGGCAAATTGGCGTGGTAAATGTAAAAAATGTCCCTTGTGTGGGCAGGATAGTGTAAGTATGCGGGGATCTCTGGACAGCGCGGACATTTCTGGTTGAAAATAATCTCTCATGACATGGAAAGAAACAAAATCGCCTGAAGAGAATTTTCCCAAACAGTGGGACTTCCAAAGGTGCAGTATAATGATGCAAAGTGCAACAGGACCTTCACACTAACCAAGCGAGGCTAGGACCACGTGTAATATTCTTGGAAGCCAAGAACATGAATCAGATCAGATCGTAAAGTTTAATTAAACCATAACATTTTCAGAAACATTATAGGATGGAACTGAAGATGCTGAAGATGGTCCCAAAATGCTGGATAACTCAGCGGTTCAGGCAGCATCTCTGGATAGATGGAATGGGTGACTTTTCACCCGAAACAGTATTTTGTGGCTATTTTTCAGAAACATTGCTGCTTTAAAACTATCATTTCTCAATCCATATTTAAGATCAGCCGGAGTAATAAACAGTTAAAAAACATTTCCACTTAGGCACCATAGAGTCATACAGCGTGGAAACAGACCCTTCGGCCCGACCTGCCCACACTGGCCAACATGTCCCATCTACATTAGTCCTATCTGCCCGTGTCTGGTCCATATCCCTCCAAACCGGTCCTATCCATGTACCTGTCTAACTGTTTCTTAAACATTGGGAATGTCCCAGCCTCAACTACCTCCTCTGGCAGCTTGTTCCATACACCCACCACCCTTTGTGTAAAATATTTACCCCTCAGATGCCTATTAAATAAAAATATAAAAGTATAAAAATAAAAGAGATGAAGTACAACATAGCAAAGATGAGCGGGAAGCAAGAGGATTGGGTAATGTTTAAAGAGAAGATAATTAAAAAGACAATATGGGGAGAAAAGATGAGGTACGAAGGTAAGCTAGCCAAGGATATAAAGCAGGATAGTATAAGCTTCATTAGGTATGTGAAGAGAAAAAAATTAGTTAAGACCAAAGTTGGACCCTGGAAGACCGAAAAAGGTGAATTCATTATGGGGAACAAGGAAATGGGTTGAACAGGTACTTTGGATCCGTCTTCACTAAGGAGGACCCAAACAATCTTCCTGATATAGTAGTGGCCAGAGGATCCGGGGTGACGGAGGAACTGAAGGAAATCCACATTAGGCAGGAAGGTGTTGGGTAGACTGATGGGACTGATGGCTGATAAATCCCCATGGCCTGATGGTCTGCATCCCAGGTTACTTAAGGAAGTGGCTCTAGAAATCGTGGATGCATTGGTGATAATTTTCCAATGTTCTATAGACTCAGGATCAGTTCCTGTGGATTGGAGGGTAGCTAATGTTATCCCACGTTTTAAGAAAGGCGGGAGAGAGAAAACAGGGAATTATAGACCAGTTAGCCTGACATCGGTGGTGGGGAAGATGCTGGAGTCAATTATAAAAGATGAAATAGTGCACATTTGGATATTAATAACAGGATCGGTCCGAGTCAGCATGGATTTACAAAGGGGAAATCATGCTTGACTAATCTTCTGGAATTTTTTGAAGATGTAACTAGGAAAATGGACAAGGGAGAGCCAGTGGATGTAGTGTACCTGGACTTTCAGAAAGCATTTGATAATGTCCCACATAGGAGATTAGTGGGCAAAATTAGGGCACATGGTATTGGGGGTAGAGTGCTGACTTGGATAGAAAATTGATTGGCAGACAGGGAACAAAGAGTAGGGATTAACGAGTCCCTTTCAGAATGGCAGATGGCACATTAGCAAATTTGCAGATGACACAAAGCTGGGTGGCAGTATGAACTGCGAGGAGGATGCTATGAGAATGCAGGGTGACTTGGACAGGTTGGGGGAGTGGGCAGATGCATGGCAGATGAAGTTTAATGTGGATAAATGTGAGGTTATCCACTTTGGTATAAAAAACAGGAAGGCAGATTACTATCTAAATGGCGTCAAGTTGGGAAAAGGGAAAGTACAACCGGATCTGGGGATCCTTGTTCATCAGTCTCTGAAAGTAAGCATGCAGGTACAGCACGCAGTGAAGAAAGCGAATGGCATGTTGGCCTTTATAACAAGAGCAGTCGAGTGAGTATAGGAGCAAAGAGGTCCTTCTGCTGTTGTACAGAGCCCTAGTGAGACCACACCTGGAGTATTGTGTGCAGTTTTGGTCCCCTAATTTGAGGAAGGACATTATTGCTATTGAGGGAGTGCAGCGTAGGTTTACAAGGTTAAATCCCGGGATGGCGGGACTGTCATATGCTGAGAGAATGGAGCGGCTGGGCTTGTACACTCTGGAGTTTAGAAGGATGAGAGGGAATCTTATTGTAACATATAAGATTGTTAAGAGTTTGGACATGCTAGAGGCAGGAAACATGTTCCCGATGTTGGGGGACTCCAGAAACAGGGGCCACAGTTTAAGAATAAGGGGTCAGCCATTTAGAACGGAGACGAGGAAACACTTTTTCTCACAGAGAGTTGTGAGTCTGTGGAAATCTCTGCCTCAGAGGGCGGTGGAGGCAGGTTCTCTGGATACTTTCAAGAGAGAGCTAGATAGGACTCTTAAAGATAGCGGAGTCAGGGGATACGGAGAGAAGGCAAGAACGGGGTACTGATTGGGGATGATCAGCCATGATCACATTGAATGGTGGTGCTGGCTCGAAGGGCCGAATGGCCTACTCCTGCACCTATTGTCTATTGTCAATTGTCTATAAATGTTTTCCCCTTCACCTAAACCTGTGTGCTCTGGTCCCCATTAAAATAAAAAGTTCGTCATTTTTGGAACAGAATTCACAAGGATAGAATATTGTCGGAGTATCTTCAGCAGCAAAAAGTCTCTGCTGGGTGATTTATTCTGTTCATTGAACTCTTCATATTTAAGAAACTTTCTTGTTGTATTTGATCCAACTTAACTCTTCTGGAGAAAATATCCTTCAAGTGATCTAGGGAGCTCTTCCAAACATGGTTGTCGTGTGCATTAGCTATCTTGCTACATGTATGGGATGTTCAAGTGTTAGGTATGTTTGGAAGTCGCAAGGACAAAGAAATGGCTCCGAACCACAAATACACCCGCAGCGGGGTGGTACGGTGGTGCAGCGGTGGAACTGCTGCCTCACAGTGCCAGAGTCACCTGCACCTGTGCTGCATGTTTCTAAAGTCCGATGGTCTATCTGCATCTTCTGAGATTGGAGTATAAAACCTTGCAGCCTCTCTGGAAGAAAAAGCCTTGTGCAATCACGGGGTTGTTTACTGAAGTTCGGCCAGCTACACATGAAATAAAAATAAGACTTTCCACACATCATTTAATATGTTTCAGCTTAATCGTTTCTGGAGAGGTGCTATAGATACTACCAAGAATCCACCACACATCATTAAAATATCTTTCAGCTTCATTATTTCGGGAAAGGTACTGAAGGTACGACCAAGAATGCACCTTCTAATTCTAATTTGTTCAAAGCCCTTAGAGATGCAAAAGCAATAAGTGTAAGAAAGAACTGCAGATGCTGGTTTAAATCGAAGGTAGACACAATATGCTGGAGTAACTCAGCATCTCTGGAGAGAAGGAATGGGTGACGTTTCTGGTCGAGACCCTTCTTCAGACTGATGTCAGGGGAGGGGGCGGGATAAAGATCAAATGTAGGCGGAGACAATAAGACTGGTGGGAGAACAGGGAAGGGGAAGGGGATGGAGAGAGAAAGCAAGGCCTATCTGAAGTCAAAATACTTCCATCCATGCCACAATTTGCTAAATTAATCTTTTTTTAATAGTTTTTCCTATCTAGAATCTCAAGTCCCTTATTTCTGAAATTATATAGTACTTTATTATACTTTGATGTGCAGATTTACAGAGGGCCGACCTGCACGTCTTTGGGATGTGGGAGGAAACCGGAGCACCCAGAGGAAACCCCAGTGGTCACAGGGAGAACGTGCAAACTCCACACAGACAGCACCCGAGGTCAGGATCCAACCCGGGACTCTGGCGCTGCGAGGCAGCAGCCCTACCAGCTGACCCACTGTGTTGCCCTTTTCTTCCAGGGATTGGAGATAGTTTAGTTTAGTTTAGAGATACAACGTGGAAACAGGCCCTTCGGCCCACCGAGTCCGCGCCCACCAGCGATCCCCACAGGCTAACATTATCCTACGCGCACTCGGGACTTTTAACAATTATACAACGCCAATCAACCTGCAAACCTGCATGTCTTTGTGGTACGGGTGGAAACCGGAGCACCCGGACGAAACCCACACGGTCACAGGGAGAATGTTCAAGCTCCACACAGAGAGCACCTGAGGTCAGGATCGAACCCTGGTCTCTGCGCCACCATGCCGCCCACTACAGATACCACAGAAGACAACGGATCGGGCTTTTAAACCAGTTCCTCCGTGCAATAGTTTAGTTTAGTTTAGAGATACAGTGCGGAAACAGGCCCTTCGGCCCACCGAGTCCATGCCGGCCAGCAATCCCCGCACACTAGCACTATCCTACACACACTAGGGACAATTTACACATACACCAAGCCAATTAACCTACATATCTGTGTGTATATACATTGTATTTACATACAATAAAATCAAAACTGCCTGCTGGAAGTCAAGGCAAATATTTTTAAGGAACACACTCATGCTTCGATTGGATTTGAAGTCTCCGTGGGTTCAAACCCTGAATTGGGACTTGGGGGATGATTGTCCACCCACATGTCGCGTGGCAGAACTATCAAGGCCTAAGGTTTATTAATGACCATGTCCGAAGCATCACAGGAGTTAGATGTTTATTTAGTCCTCCCTTCAGACCACGTCAGAGAATTGGGACTTCTCCTCTGATCTCGTGAAAAGAAGTTCAGCTTTTGACTTTGACGTTGGCGTTGGGATTTGGCAAAGCTAGGCCCAACTTCCCTTTCGGCTCAAGAGCGACTCAGCCCAGACCACCCCAGGAGAAGGGGAAGAGAAGTGGAAAATTGTATATGCTGGCAACAAGACACAAAATGCAAGGAAGTCTGAGGAGTTATTTACGAGGCATGTGAGATTTATTAGAATTTATGAGCTCAGCATAAGTGGAGGCTGGGATTGACAGTGGCTTCACAAAGGGGTTTCAATGACTTTGTTTTCATTAAACTACGTTCAAGCCGGGCGTCACCTGTGGATAATGGACTGATTCTGTCAAGGTTGTGTTTTCCAAGAATAACAGTGGAAATCACGCTGAGAAGCTGAAACAGAGGCAGGCATCAAAGCTTAGTTTAGTTTAGTTTTAGTTTGGTTTAGAGATGCAGTGCGGAAACAGGCCCTTCGGCCCACCGAGTCCGCGCCGACCAGCGATCCCCGCACGTTAACACTACCCTACACACGCTCGGGATGATTTTACATTTACACCAGGCCAATCAACCCACAAACCTGTACGTCTTTGGAGTGCGGGAGGAAACCGAAGATCTCGGAGAAAACCATTGGTTAGTTCAGTTCGAGGATACAGTGCAGAAACAGGCCCTTCGGCCCATGGAATTCCTCTCGATGGAATATGATGCATAACCGCTGATTTTAGGCAATATCTCCAGAGTGAGGATTGCTAATTTTCTCTCTGGTATTATGGATTCTCAGCGGGCCAATGTGAGCAGTGTAGACTTCAGAAATACAGCGTGGAAACAGGCCCTTCGGCCCACCGAGTCTGTGCTGACCGAGATAGATTCTCGTAAACATGGAGTGGTGGCGTTTCTGGGTCGTGACCCTTCTTCAGATTGGCTTTCTATTAGTCCTGAGGATTACAATTCAAACACAAGGTACTTGTGCTACAACTCCAGGTTAAGTGCTCAACTAAGAAAACCAAGCCCAAAGCCAAAGTATTATCTAACTATCTAACTGGACATACTGCCAACTTACTCCACTCCTGTGATCAGCATGTTGGGTGTGTGGTGAAAGATTGCAACAGGTATCACACATTCAACCTGGCTCTGGGACATCGCTGAACACCTTCAATGTGCCTTCAGTTTACCACCAAACACAGAGTTCAATGGAAATCAAAACTCCTTTCTCATTTAGAAACTTTCTCTCTCAACTTAATTTAGTCATGTGTTGAGAATGCGCGTTGAACAGAAAAAGAG
Organism: Amblyraja radiata; assembly: GCF_010909765.2. Classification (NCBI taxonomy): domain Eukaryota; kingdom Metazoa; phylum Chordata; class Chondrichthyes; order Rajiformes; family Rajidae; genus Amblyraja; species Amblyraja radiata. The sequence goes on along the minus strand of NC_045981.1, from coordinate 13,575,462 downwards.
AGCTTAACCCCCTCTCATTAACCATGAGTTGCACAATGTGGCCAATTTTTCATCAACTACTGTAAATCATGTAATTTCTTGAGAACGGTTTAGACTTCACAGTTTATATAACTAATTATCAGTGCCAGGATTTCAGTGTGCGGTTCTGGTCTCAACAGAAAGAATTGTACGCATATTTGGTGGCTGTACAATAGGAAAGATGTGACTAAGCTAGTGCGGGTGGTGGAAAGATTCACATGAATGTTACCAGTCCTGGCGGGCTGGAGTTACATAGATACATAGACAATAGGTGAAGGAGTAGGCCGTTCGGCCATTCGAGCCAGCACCGCCATTCAATCCACAATCAGTACCCCGTTCCTGCCTTCTGCCCATATCCCATGACTCTGTGTTTAAGAAGGAACTGCAGATGCTGGAAAATCGAAGGTACACTAAAATGCTGGAGAAACTCAGCGGGTGCAGCAGCATCTATGGAGCGAAGGAAATAGGCAACGTTTCGGGCCGAAACGTTGCCTATTTCCTTCGCTCCATAGATGCTGCTGCACCCGCTGAGTTTCTCCAGCATTTTTGTGTACCTCCCATGACTCTGCTATCTTTAAGAGCCCTATCAAACTCTCTCTTGAAAGCATCCAGAGAATTGGCCTCCACTGCCTTCCGAGGCAGAGAATTCCACAGATTCACAACTCTCTGGGTGAAAAAGTTTTTCCTCATCTCCATTCTAAATGGCCTACCCCTTATTCTTGAGGAGTTACCAGGAGAGGTTGGACAGGACGGATCTGTTTTCCCTGGAGCATAAAGGGCCGGTCGCACTTAGGCAACTTCTTTTGCGAATGCAAGCGACTGTCATAGTCTTGTTGAATCACCAAAAAGTGAATGTATCAAACGCATCCTATGACTATGTAGAAGACAAGCTGCGACTATCTATGACTTAATCACGTGCTGCTGTTTAGATACTTTTTTTTTGCAATGAGTCAATGAAAATGACCCGTCAGCAAAGGTGATTAACTAAGACCATCTACGACTACCTAAAACTACTTACGATTACCTACGACCCCACTACGACTAAACCTACGACAACAAAAGTATCGATTTTCTCCATGGCGACCAATTTTTGGTTGCAGAAAAATTTCCCGCAACCAACATGTTGAAAATTTTTCGGCAACCATACTGAGGCCACGACTAGTTCCCAGAATGCGGGAACTCCTCCTGACCAAACTCTTTGCGGACAGCACCCATAGTCAGAATCCTACCCGGGTCCCTGGTGCTGTGAGGCAGCAACTCTACCGCTGAGTCGCCGTGCCGCCCTTAAAGATTCTTAAAGATAACTTAAATTTATAATTGGAATTATAAATTGTTAAAACTTAAAAGAATAGAAAGTCAAAACTGTACAGCAAGCCATTCTGTTGAAAATATACCCGACACAAAACTTTCGATTTTTCCCACAAAGCAAGCAGCAAACTTTCCAGCCAGACACCAACTCTCTCCTCTTTTTCCCACCGACACCAATAACATGCGTGAGAACATTAATTCTTCATGAAATACTTTTGGACTGGAAGCTTTTCCAATTATTCTTCAAATTCCTGAGCCCAGGAGACGTATCACCGCCAACATACGAGACAATTCCAGTCCGGAATAGTGCATAACGATCTTCAAATAAACTTCTTCCATAATCATTACAAGGTTTAGAGGGATATGGGCCAAATGCCGGCAGGTGGGACTTGTGTGGATGGGACATGTTGGTCAGCGTGGGCTAGTTGGGCCGAAGGGCCTGTTTTCACGCTGTGTGACTCTATGACTCTATAAATATGGTCATAAGGTCATACGTGATTGGAGCAGAATTGGCCCATCGTCTACTCCGCCATTCAAACAAGGCTGATCAATCTCTCCCTCCTAACCCCATTCTCCTGCCCTCTCCCCATTACCCCTGACACCCGTACTAATCAAGAATCTATCTATCTCTGCCTTAAACATATCAATTGACTTGGTCTCCACGACCTTCTGTGACAGAATTCCACAGATTCACCACCCTCTCTGACTGAAGAAATTCCTCCGCATCTCCTTCCTAAAGAAACATTCTTTAATTCTGAGGCTATGACCTCTAGTTCTAGACTCTCCCACTGGTGGAAATATCCTCTCCGCAACCACTCTATCCGAGCCTTTCACTATTTGGTAAGTTTCAATGAGATACCCTCATCCTTTTAGACTCTAGCGAGTACAGGCCTAGTGCCGTCAAACATGTTAACCCGCACATTCCTGGGATCATTCTTGTAAACCTCCTCTGGACCCTCTCCAGAGCCAGCATATCCTTCCTCAGATATGGCGTTCAAAATTGCTCACAATACTCCAAATGCGGCCTGACCTGTGCCTTATAGAGAGAGCCTCAGCATTACATCCCTGTTTTCGTATTCCAGCCCTCTTGAAGTAAATGCTGGCATCACGTTTGCCTTCCTTACTACCGATTTGACTTGCAGATTAATTATTTGGGAATCCTGCACCAGCACTCCCAAGTCCCCGTCGCACCTCCGGTTTTTCTGGATTCTCCCCCCATTTGGAAAATAGTCCGTGCCTTTATTACTAAATGGTGGGCCGAAGGGTTTGTTTCTATGCTGCACCACTCTGTGGCCCTGACTACCACTTGAAGCGTAATGCTGTCCAACACTTTTAATCCAATGTCACATCCGATAGAGATGTTAACATCGTCACAATTTTCTGAACAGTTAAACCCGCTGACTTCGTCCAACTCCACAATATCGAGCTGGCTAACGCAACACTTAACGTTGTTACTTCGCCGCAAGCACCCGCTATTACTATTACACGGATGCGAATATTATTCCACCATCTGGTGTTCTGAAGTCACAAATGCAATTCCATTGTTAATTGGCCATCTGGTTGACCAAAGCCGCAACCGTGTTTCCACTGGACACTTTTGAGGAAATTCACGGGGATTCGGTAATTGGGACACCAGACCAAAGGGGGGATATTTACTGAGGAGTTGCTCCTTTTTGATCATCGACAGAACTGGCCAGGTATTTGAACAGATGCAGTCTTGCCGCATGGCACTTAGAACGGGCGTAGCGCATTCCTGAGATCGCAGCTTTATTGAAATGTCGGGGATGCTGGAAGTCGAATTCAAAGCTGGTGGTGGAGACTGCTAAGTATCTGCCATCACCTAAAAGGTGTCAGAATTGGACCCCAAGGCCATAAGATGTAAAAATCCCCCACTTTGCAGATTAGATCTGTAATGGAATTTAAGTTTCCTGGATGAAGCATTCAGCTCCATAAAAAATGGGAATGATGATGAAAGAAACAGACCAGCAGTACTGAGTTACAATATTCCCTTCTTTAAAAACACAACCTTCCTGGCCTTGGATGAGCAAGGAGTGAAACCGAGAATTACAATCTCATTAAAACGCTCCTTTAAAATAAAACCGACCAAAGAAAGATTCATGGTCGTTTTATGTTGCAATAATAAGCCTCCTGTTGTGTTGCTAATGGTGAGCTGGTGGTTAGAACAGCAGGAAGTTGTACATTATTATACGATGGAATTAGTGACCAGAGGTGTGGTGGAAATGTTGACATCGTGTGAAGAAAGTGTATAAAGGCATGTCATCCTCGATCGTTAGGGATTGCCAAGGAAAGAGAATAAAGGGATTCTTAAGGGCCTGTCATCATTTGGGCATCATTTGCACATCAATTACGCAACAACATTTACGCTTCACGACGCGCACGTCGTGACATGCACGTGATGCACACATGGCGTGCATTACGCGCGCATGGCATGTATTACGCATGCATGGTGCGTGGAGACGCATGCAGTGACACGCGGTCGCTCACGGCGCCCCAGGATTTTGGGATTCACAAAAACTTTGCGCGCCACCTGCGTGACGCGCAAACGATGCCCAAGTGGGACAGGCCCTTTAGAGGCATGGGTTTGGCGGCAGGGTGGCGCAGTGCTAGAGTTGCTGCCTTACAGCATCAGAATCGCGGGTTCCATCATCACTACGGGTGCTGTCTGTATGGAGTTTCTACATTCTTCCTGTGACCACATGGGATTCCCCCACATTCCAAAGACGTACAGGCTTGTAGGTTAATTGGCTTTGGTAAGTTGTAAAATTGTCCCTAGTGTGTGTGGGTTAGTGCACGGAATGATCACTGAACAGCACGGACTACATAGGTCAAAGGGTCTGTTTCTCTAAATTCTAAAGCATTACATTTGTCTCTGCATGGGATGGAATGAGATGGGATGGGATGGAATGAGATGAGATGAGGAGGAGAGATGAGATGAGGAGATGAGATGAGATGAGATGAGATGAGATGAGATGAGATGAGATGAGATGAGATGAGATGAGATGGGATGGGATGGGATGGGATGGGATGGGATGGGATGGGATGGGATGGGATGGGATGGGATGGGATGAGATGGGATGGGATGAGATGGGATGGGATGAGATGGGTTGAGTTGGGATGAGATGAGATGAGATGAGATGAGATGAGATGAGATGAGATGAGATGGAATTGATACAGCATGGGAAAAGGACCTTCAGCCCACCGAGTCTATGCCGACCATCGATCACCCATTCAAACTAGTTCTACGCTATCCCACTTTTGCATTTACCATCAAAGTACTTGGGGCAATTTACAGGGGCCAATTAGACTTCAAACCCCACACATCTTTGTGATATGGGAGGAAACCGGAGGTCAGGATCGAACCGGGGTCTCCAATGCTGTGATGTAGCAGCTCTATTCACTGCGCCACTGTGCCGCACAAGATTGCATCTTTCAGGCAACTAAGTTAGAGATAGCGTGTTCATTCTGGCATAAGTTTTCATTTCTATTTCATTCCTTGTGAAACGTTCTCAAATTCAATTCTTATTGCATCAAACTATTATTTCACATGCTAAAACACAATCGAATAGTAAGCAGCCATAGAGTATCAATAGAAATGGAAGATAGCTTCCAACTGTCTTCCCATATTACTCACTTATTTAATCCTGTATGACTTTTTTAATAAAACAGATATAGGGAAACAAATACTCTTAGTGATGGGTTAATCAGACTTTATCAGACTTAATCTTACATTAAATATTGTACACTTTATCCAATATCTGTGGACGGTGGATGGCTTTATAGTAATCATGTGTAGTATTTTCTTTGACTGAATAGTACGCATACTAAAGCCTTTCACTATACCTCAGTACACATGACAATAACAAACTAAACTAGACTTTAGACTTTAGAGATACAGCATGGAAACAGGCCCCTTTTGCCTGCTGAGTCCACGCCAGCCAACGATCACCCCGTTCACTAGCACTATCCTACACACTAGAGAGAATTTACAATTTACAGAAGCCAATTGGCCTGCAAACCCGCACGTCATTGAAATGTGGGATGAAACCGGAGCAGCCGGAGAAAACCCACGCGGTCACGGGGAGAATGTACAAACTCCATACGGACAGCACCCATAACTCAGGTCTACTGCTGCGCCACCATGACGCCCATTTACAAGGAAGCTAAAAAGAAAGGGGAAGCAGAAAATGTTAAGTACAATGGAATTCCAACCTTTCTGACTAAACTTTGCTGAAATTCTGATAATTAACCTTTTGCAAGCCAGAAGCTTAGCCCAGATGACAAGCAGACAGTGCGATAGCCTGCAGTCATCGAAAACGGCAGTGAAAGGCTGTGATTTGGATAATACAATTTGACATGCTTATCATTGTGCGAAGGGAAGGCAACGACCAGTTTGGGTGGGTTTGGCTGTCAGAACAGGACTTGTGGATCTGCTACTCATACAGATCATCCATGTAACCAAGTGTTTGAGTCTTAAAGCACCAGTGATATAAAATACTTGCTTTAGTTTAGTTTAGTTTCGTGATACAGTGCGGAAACATGCCCAGTCCGCGCTGGCCAGTGATCCCCATACATTAACACTATCCAACACACACATGGGGCAATTTGCAATTTTGCCAAGCCCATTAGCCTACTAACCTGCACGTCTTTGGAGTGTGGGAGAGAACCGGAGCACCCGGAGAAAACCCATGCGGGTCACGGGGAGAACGTACAACCTCCATATAGACAGCACCCGTAGTCAGGATCGAACCCGGCTCTCTGCAGGGCAGCAACTCTACCACTGTGCTGCCCAGCACTTATCGTTCCTATTCTTTGAGGAAAGTATAAAAGTATAAAAGGAATAGCACAAAGTCATAGGGTGACACGGTGGCGCACCAGTGGTGCAACAGTGGCACAACGGTGGTCTTGATCCCTCCTCTCTCATTAACTACCGCCCAATCTCAAACCTCCCCTTTCTTTCAAAAACCCTGGAGCGTATCGTTGCGTCGCAACTTCATTCCCACCTCCTTGCGTATAACCTACTTGAACCCCTCCAATCTGGCTTTCGCCCCCTCCATAGCACAGAAACTGCTCTCCTCAAAGTCCTCAACGACCTCCTCACCTCTGCTGACACTGGTTCCCTCAACATCCTCATCCTCCTCGACCTGAGCGCAGCCTTCGATACAGTGAACCATAACATCCTGCTCACCAGACTCAAAGACCTCGGCATTGAAGGCTCTGCACTCAGCTGGCTCCGTTCCTACCTTTCCAACAGATCCCACTTCATCTCTCTCCACAACCACACCTCTGCTACAGCCACAGTCACTCAAGGCGTTCCCCAAGGCTCCGTACTCGGCCCCCTCCTCTTCATCGTCTACATCCTCCCCCTTGGTCAGATACTCCGCCACTTCAACTTGGACTTCCACTGTTACACTGATGACACCCAGATCTACCTCGGCACCAAATCCCCCCACAACCCCCCCCCCCCTCTCCCATATCAACTCCTGTTTGTCAGCTATAAAAACCTGGATGCAACATAATTTCCTCAAACTCAACAGCGATAAGACAGAATTCCTCCTCATAGGCTCCAAAGCCACACTCAGCAAAATCAATAACCCCACTCTCACCATCGACGGCACCACTGTCTCCCCATCTCCCCAGGCCCGCAACCTTGGCGTGATCTTTGATTCCACCCTCTCACTTGAGCCTCACATCCGCCATGTCATTAAAACCTCCTTCTTTCATCTCCGCAACATCGCCAAACTCAGACCCTCTCTCACACCTCCCGCTGCTGAAAGACTCATCCATGCCTTCATCTCCTCCCGACTGGACTACTGCAACTCACTTCTCCTTGGCATCAGCTCCACCTACATCAACCGACTCCAACTGGTCCAGAACGCAGCCGCCCGACTCATTACACACACCAAATCCTGGCATCACATCACTCCAGTCCTCAAACAACTTCACTGGCTTCCCATCTCCCACCGGATCAACTACAAAATCCTGATCCTCACCTACAAAGCCCACCACCATCTGCCCCCCCCCCCCCCCATATCTCACTGACCTCCTCTCCCCCTACCAACCCTCACGGTCCCTTAGATCCACATCAGCCGGTCTCCTCTCCATCCACAAGTCCAACCTCCGCAGTTTTGGGGACAGAGCCTTCTCCTGGGCAGCTCCCAGGCTCTGGAACTCCCTCCCCCAACTGATCCGCAATTCTGTGTCCCTCACCATCTTCCAGTCCCGCCTCAAGACCCATCTCTTCACCTCTGCCTATCCTTAGCCCCACGTCCCCCTCCCTTTTCATCTGTGCATTAATTGTGTTTTGTATTGAATTCTGTCTTTACTTTGTGTACTAGTCATGTCTCTACTATTTATTTCATTCCCCTTACATGTTTTTCCTCTACCTGCTAAATTTTTGTAAGGTGTCCTTGAGACTCTTGAAAGGCGCCCATAAATAAAATGTATTATTATTATTATTAACGGTAGAGTTGCTGCTTTACAGCGACAGAGACCCGGGTTCGATCCTGGCCACGGGTGCTGTCTGTACAGTGTTTGTACGTTTCTCCCCGTGACCGCATGAGTTTTCTCCGAGTGCTCCGGTTTCCTCCCACACTCCAGAGACGTACAGGTTTGTAGGTTAATTGGCCCCTGTACATTTACCCTCGCGTGTATGATGCAAAAGCGGGAAAACATGGCTTGGGTCCCTAGTGGTAGGGAAGTATTAGTGCGGGGATCGCTTGTCGGAGCGGACTTGGTTGGCCGAAGGGCATTTTTCCACACTGCATCTCTAAACTAAACTAAACTAAAGAGGTGACATTCCACCCAAAGGAAGATATCATATTGAGGTTTACTATTAAAAAGTCCACTTGAACTAGCAATGAAAAGTCAAAACCAAACACTCTCACAAAACAATACAACCTTGTTTTTTGTAAACCTAAATCAGTTTTCAAAGAGATTAAAACTATTTAATTATGACTTACTGGCAGATTATCTTTCAATATAATTTTAATCTGAGCCAGGTATTAAAATGGAATGGAGAAGTGAGTCAATCAAGAGTTAAGAGTGTAAAACATAATCAAGTAATTGTATCTGAACCAAGCCAGCTAATTGGATTTAGACTTGGCTTAGTGACAGGAGGTAGAGAGAGGGTAGTAGGTGAAGGGTACTTCTTGATTGAAAATCAGTCAGTGTACCACAGCGATCAGTGCTGGGACCTTTGTTTAAGAGGGAACTGCAGATGCTGGAAAATCGAAGGTAGACAAAAATGCTGGAGAAACTCAGCAGGTGAGGCAGCATCTATGTAGCGAAGGAAATAGGCAACGTTTCGGGTCCAGACCCTTCTTCAGACTGAAGGAGGGTCTCAACCCGAAATGTTGCCTATTTCCTTTGCTCCATAGATGCTGCCTCACCCGATGAGTTTCTCCAGCATTTTTGTCTACCCAGTGCTGGGACCTTCATTGTTTAATTTAGTTTAGTTAAGTTTAGAAATACAGAACGGAAACAGGCCTTTCAGCCCACCGAGTCCGCACCGACCAGCGATCCCCACACATTAGGACTACTCTACACACACTAGGGGCAATTTACACTTACACCAAGCCAACAAACTCTGTACAGACAGCACCCGTGGTCAGGATCGAACCCGGTATCCTGGCGCTGTAAGGCAGCAGCTCTACCACTGCGCCACCGTTCCACCCCTATTCTTCATCTGTGCAAGGAATACAAGGGATGTAACCCTAATAAACTCTGCATTTGTTTAGGCATACAAAAAAAACAAGCTTGTATTGTTTTGTGGGAGTGCTTGGATTTGACTTTGTGCATTTCCATTGCTAGTTTTAGAAGCCTTTGATGCACCTTCTCATCGAAATTCTAAAAACATAGAAACATAGAAATTAGGTGCAGGAGTAGGCCATTTGGCCCTTCGAGCCTGCACCGCCATTCAATATGATCATGGCTGATCATCCAACTCAGTATCCCGTACCTGCCTTCTCTCCATACCCTCTGATCTCCGTACCTGCGCTCTCTTTCCAAATTAGCTGACACCTTAATTAAAGGTGTGGCACGGTGGCGCAGTGGTAGAGCTACTGCCTTACAGCGCCAGACACCCGGGTTCGATCCTGACTACGGGCTCTTGTTTGCACGGAATTTGTACGTTCTCCCCGTGACCTGCGTGGGTTTTCTCAGAGATCTTCATTTTTTCTTGCACACTCCAAAGACGTACAGGTCTGTAGGCTTGGTGTCAATGTAAAAGTGTAAAACTGTCCCTAGTGTGTGTAGGGTAGTGTTCTTCCTCTTCTTCTTCTTCTTCTTCTTGCGTATGGCGTGCACGGCCTAAATTTGCAGGACAACTTGTTCTATTTGATCTTATTTGATTGTGCATGCCAGGTTGATTGCATTCGTCGAAACAGGGCGGACCACGTGAAGGTTGCAATCGCGCACCCAAAGGGTAGTGTTAATGTGCAGGGATCGCTGGTCGTTGCGGCCTCAGTGTTTCCGCTCTGTATCTCGAAACTAAGCTGAACTAAATGTAACTAACAGCAACAAAACCCAGCGATCCCTTTTGAATTAGAAGAGGGATACAGATATAAATCGGTGAGAAAAAGTTGGCCCACTACCCTGTCAAGAGTACATTTTTTTAATACTGAGTACTTAGAATATAATTACGCTACAATTTGGACTGAATACATAGCTTGTGGTGTTAAACCATGGCTTAAAATTTAGTATCATTCTTAATGGTTTGTGGCAGTGGAAAAAATATAAAACCTTATGAAACACACTCAGCACTAACCTACCACAATTTTGGCTGATAGCCTTCTACTCCATTGGGACTGAACCCTACATCTCTGAGTGCAAGGCTAGCATTTGGTTATGAAATAATGTCTTTACTTACCCTACAACTGTTTCCCATTACACCGTGGGACTATGCTTGGCCATTTTATAATGAACTTGTCGGTGCGGGTGTACAAATTTCAGGCTTTCGAGCTCTAACATCTGTCTCTGATTGTTCAGCAGTTAGGATACACGTCTTCTTGTTATCGAAAGAGCACCTGCAGTCAGTTCCTCAATCTTGTGTTATTAATGCCACAACTTACCATGTCAATGAAATATTTGCAATTAACATTATGAATGATACGGAAATATGGCCGTCTGAACCGAATCAGGATCCTTGCTATCCAGGTGTGGAATCCAAGTTGAGGTTTGGATCGACGCCAAGAAATTAGGTTGCCCTAAAGACAGGAACAAAAACACAGGGCCAGTGGAATCTTTGAACTGTTAAAAAAAAAAAGGAGAAAGGAGACTATATAAACAGATGTTAGTGATAACTAGAGTGTAACTCGTATACAGTAAGTATGAAGTGATGCAGCTTGCAATGTTAAACCAGGCCAGGATATACACAGTGAATGGCAGGACCTTGGGGAGTGTTGTGAAACAGAGATACATAGTGATACAAGTGCCCTCTTATATCAGGGACCGCCGTGAGGGAGGGGACAAGAACAATGGAGGACCCTTGAGAGACACAAAACGTTGGAGTAACTCTGCAAGACAGGCAGCATCTCTGGAGAGAAGGAATGGGTGATGTTTCGGGTCGAGACCATTCTTCAGACCGGTTAGGGATAAGGGAAACGAGAGATGTAGATGATGATGTAGAGAGATAAAGAACAATGAATGAAGGATATGCAAAAAAGTAATGATGATAAAGGATGATAATGGAGGACCCAGTGTGGGGGTGTGGGGAGGGGGGGTAGGACAAATGGCACGGGGGTACTTTGTAACTTTGAAAGCGCCCTCTAAGTGGCCACTGTTTGCATACCTTGAGCATGCAAGCAAAGAATTTCACTGTGACTTGTCACAGGTGACAATAAAGTGTTCAATCCAATTCAATTCAATACGCGGCGACACTTTGCGTACTTTGTGTATGTTGTGCAAAACAACAAATGTCACTGTGACATGTCACAAGTGATAATAATGTATCAATCAATCGCTAGCAAATCACTATTAAAAAGAGTAAATCCCAATATCTCCCCTTAACCAAAATATGACATTATCTGTTGGTTGAATTTTGCTCTTAACAAATTAATTACTGAGTTTTCCTTCAATGCCACAGTGTCTTTTAGAGCATCGTCATATCATTTGAAGTGTCCCGAGGGTGTGAAAGGAGCTATATAATGACATTTTTTTTTGTATTACAGATTAACATGCATCATATTATTAACCCACTAACTCCCACGTCTTTGGGATAGAGTCATAGAATCACACAGTGTGGAAACAGGCCCTTCGGTCCTGGCCAACATGTCCCATCTGCACTAGTCCCACTTGCCTGCATTTGGCCCATATCCCTCTAAACGTGTCCTATCCAAACGTCTCTTAAACGTTATGATAATACCTGCCTCAACTACCTCCTCTGGCAGCTCGTTCTCTACACCCACCACCCTTTGTGTGAAAAGATTACCCCTCAGGTTCCTATTATATCTTTCCCCCACTCATCTTAAGCCTATGACCTCTGGTTGTTGATTCCCCTACTCTGGGCAAGAGACTCTTTGCGTCCACCTAATCTACTCCCCTCATGTATAGGGAGGAACTGCAGATGCTGGTTTAAACCAAAGATCCTACAAAAGTCTGGAATAGCCCAACGGGTCAGGCAGCATCACGGAGAAAAGGGATAGATTACGTTTCGGGTTGAGACCCTCCTTTAGACTGAGGGTCCGACCCTCTGCGACTGTGGAGGCCTCAATAGGCCCGACTGTGGGTGAACAGGGGACGGGACTGGACTTTTCTGCCTCCCCCCCACAGTGGGAACCATTGTGGGGGGATGATTTTATGTTTATTGTTAAATTCGTTAATGTTGTGTCTTCTCTTTATTTGTGTGCTGCAATGGCAAGTCAAATTTCACTACATCAATCGGTGTATGTGATAATAAATGTCCCTTGTCCCCTTGTCTCCTAAGACTGAGCGTCTGACCCTAAGAAAGGTCTCGACCCGAAACGTCACCTATTTCTTCCTTCCAGAGGTGCAGCCGGTGCTGCTGAGTTGCTCCAGCATTTTATTTCCATCATCTATTCCTCTCATGATCCTCTCATGTAACATCAGATGCATTTGCCGTACCAACACGATGTAGCACTTGAAGCTGTAAAGGAGATCAACAAAAGCATTCCTTAATTTATCACTCGGTACAACTACAAAATAAATATTCTCAGTGAAAAACAGCATTTCATGGAAGCTCCTGTGGCCAATGGCAATTAGTTCTGGCTGATCACAAGGAACAGCAACCAGGGATAATTCACCGAATCATCTTGAAGTTTTTCATTCAGACATCAGACATTTCCCAGAGCTTGCCCGGGGCATAATATTTTTGCAAGATTTTAATCCAGGTGATAGATCATGCATATTAATCCGTTTAGGTTCACTCGCGGTTGTTTTAAATAGTTTTGGAGTGTTTAGTCTTGGAGCAGGGGATGTGCTGTGATTTGCGTTGTCGTGTCTTGGGCTTTTAAAAAAAATTCACAGGCTTTCTAAGCAGCGCGGACACACAAGAGCATTTAGTCTCAGTGACTGAGAGTGTCAACGGTTCCCAGGGAAGCAAAGCCCAGGAAAACAAGTGATCTGACCGATAAGATGATCCTTCTTCCCTGTGGCTATCAAACTGTACAAACTCCTCTCCCTTTTGTCGTGGGATAGACTGAGACTGAGACTGACTTCCACCCCCCCACCCCCACCTCCCCAATGTTTGCACATCCCCAATCCTTTCCTCTCATCATTATTAATTTCATGTTTCATGTATTTTGTGTTTCTTTCTCACTGTTGGGAGAAATTATTTATCCTCCTGGGATAAATAAAGTTCTACCGTACCATATCGCATCGTAGCTCCGTGTGGGCGGTTAGGAAATGGGGAAAAATAAAAAGGAATGAAACACCTGCAGATTATTGTGTTATTGTTCAAATTTTCCAGTAATCGGCTTTATGTGTAGACTGCACAGATTTTGCATCAATGAGCATAGGGCGGCACGGTGGCGCAGCGGTAGAGTTGCTTTCTCGCAGCGCCAGAGACCCGGGTTCGATCCTGACCACGGGTGATTCCTGTGCGGAGTTTGTACGTTCTCTCCGTGACCTGCGCGGGTATTTTCGTGGGGGACCTCGCGTGGGGATCTTATCGAAACATATAAAACTCTTCAGGGTTTGGACAGGCTAGATGCAGGAAAGATTTTCCCGATGTTGGTGGGGTCCAGAACCAGGGGGTCACAGTTTAAGAATCAGGGGTCGGCCATTTAGGACTGAGATGAGGAAAAGCTTTTTCACCCAGATATGTGTGAATCTGTGGAATTCTCTGCCACAGAAAGCAGTGGAGGCGAATTCACTGGATGTATTCAAGAGTGAGTTAGATATACCTCTTAGCGCTAACGAAATCAAATGATATGGGGAGAAAGCAGGAACAGGGTACTGATTTTGGATGATCAGCCATGATCATATTGAACGGCTGTGCTGGCACGAGGGCCGAATGGCCTACTCCTGCACCTATTTTCTATGTTCCTATGTCTCTCCAGGTGCTCTGGTTTCCTCCCGCAGTCCAAAGACGTGCAGGGTTGTCAGTTAATTAACTTTTACAATTTGTCTTTAGTGTATAGAATACAACTGGTCAGTATGGAGTCGATGGGCCGAAGGGCCTGTTTCCATGCTGTGTCTCTAAACTAAATTAATTGCTGTCAGCCTTTATCATAATATTTAGTGCTGCGACTTCTGTAAGAACAATCTTAAAAATCCATCAGCAGAAGTTTAGTTTAGTTTAGTTTAGTTTAGTTTAGTTTAGAGATACAGGATGGAAACAGACCCTTCGACCCACCGAGTCTGCGCCAACCAGCGATCCCCGCACACTAACACCATCCTACACACTGGGGACAATTTACAAGTGTGTGTGTGTGGGAGGAAACCGGAGCACCTGGAGAAAACATATACAGTCACGGAGAGAACGTTCAAACTCTGTACCTTCAGCACCCTTGCTGTACCACTGCGCCCAAAGTTTTAAGCACAAAATGCTGGAGTAATTCAGCGGGTCAGGAGGCATCTTTGGAGAAAAAGAATAGGTGACGTTTCGGGTTGGAACCCTTCTTGTGTCACGTTCACTCTGACGGAAGGTTCCGACCTGAAACGTCACCTATTCTTTTTCCCCCTGAGATGCTGCCTGACCCTCGGACTTACTCCAGCATTTTGTGCATCATTCAGTATAAAGCAGCGTCTGCAGTTCCTCCCTACACCAGAAGTTTTAAAACTGCTCTGCCCGCCAAAATTAGTAATAATTTTGTGCCTTTGTGCAAAGATTTGGTGCAGGCTCTCGCTCTGTGGTCAAGTCCAGGTTCAATGCCATCGTGCCCATTATTAATGTGCAGATTTCCGAGATTGTCCACAGAGTCCTGTTTCGTAGATATGATGGCTCGTCTATAAAATGTGCAAGTCACGACAAGTCAACTTTATTTGTCACATACATATACAAGATGTGCAGTGAAATGAAAGTGGCAATGCCTGCGGATTGTGCAAAAACAACAGAACAGAGCAGAACAGAACCAGTATTTACATTTTAAGGAACTGCAGATGCCGGTTTAAACCAAAGATAGGCACAAAATGCTGGAGTAACTCAGCGGGACAGGCAGCATCGCTGGAGAGAAGGAATGGGTGGCGTTTCGGGTTGGGGACCCTTCTTCAGACTTCTCTGAAACGTCACCCATTCCTTCTCCCCAGAGATGCTGCCTGTCCCGCCGGGTTACTCCGGCATTTTGTGTTTGGCTCGTACCTAAATCCTGTAGAAAGGAAACAGGTATCTTCGGTCTGGGTAATGGTGATCAATCACTGGGAAAATGATGAACAATCACAACAATATGGGTTTTAAAGGCAGAACAGATGGAAAGAGGCAAACGTATCAATGGGGAAAGAAGAAATAAAGAGGGCAAATTAAGATGACTGGTTCTGGAAAGAGGTAAATGGAAACAAGAGTCGTGGTTTATTAGATTATAGAAATGAGCAGGAAATACCAAACTATGACTGACTGTATTAGAAATGATAATTTCATGCTTAAATGAATGGAAAAACTCAGAGCGTATTTATTCGTAGATCCAAAAACTGTTGTTTTGTGTGGTCATGGAAATATTTTTTTTCTCGGTCGCACGTTAAAGCCTTTACAAAATCTTCAACAGCATAAAACTGCAATTGACATGTTTTGGAATATTAAAACTCTCTGGGAGAGTCAGGGAACTAAATCGGTTTGTCTGCAAGCCTCTCATCGCATCATAGAGTTGTCCAGGGCCAACACTGCCCCTTCGTCCCACCAGGCCCGTAGTGGTCTCAAACATTGCATTCACCCCCGCTTTCCCGTCTACTGGGCGGTCAGGGTGGCGCAGCGGTAGAGTTGTAGCCTTACAGCAAATGTAGATCCGGAGACCCAGGCTCGATCCCGACTACGGGCGCTGTCTGTACGGAGTTTGTCCATTCTCCCCGTGAGTTTTCTTCAAGATCTTTGGTTTCCTCCCACACTCTAAAGACGTACAGGTTTGTAGGTTAATTGGCTTGGTGAATGTAAAAATTGTCCATAGCGTATGTAGGATAGTGTTAATGTGCGGGGATCGCTGGTCGGCGCGGACCCGGTGGGCTGAAAGGCATGTTTCCGTGCTGTATCTCTAAACTAAACTAAATTAAACTGCCCCAGATTTTCCCATTTACCGCCACTCTGGGTCGCTAGCATTGGTCAATTAACAACCAAACGACATGTCATTGAGTCACAGAGTGAGACAGTGTGGAAACAGGCCCTTCGTCCCAACTTGCCCACACCGGCCAACAATGTCCCAGCTAAGGTACACAAAATTGCTGGGGAAACTCAGCGGGTGCAGCAGCATCTATGGAGCGAAGGAAATAGGCGACGTTTCGGGCCGAAACCCTTCTTCAGACCCAATGTCCCAGCTAAACCTGTCTCACCTGCCCGCGTTTGCTCCATATCCCTCCAAACCTGTCCTATCCATGTACCCATCTAACTGTTTTTTTAAACGTTGGGATAGTCCCTGCCTCAACTACCTCCTGTGGCAGCCCGTTCCATACACCCTCCTCCCTTGGATTGGAAAAAGTTACCCCTCAGATTCCTATAGGGTGATTTCACGAAAGGTCACTGGAGCGTAAATCCCCACTCACGTGACCGAAAATTTTAACTGGGGGACAAGCGTCACTTCCGGTACATGTTAGTGGATGGGAAAACACGCACTTTCACACCCGTTAAAAACATCGAAAACGGCCAGGTTTTGAGCTGCAATTAAGTGAGCCAGTCGGGGTGACCGTGAGGAACAGCTACCTAAATTTACAGTCCAAAAAAAAGATAGAAACTAAGGTAAATACAAGAGGGAGCTGAAGGTGTAAAAACAGCGGAAGTTGATTGCCGACATTTTTCGTGGAGATTTAAAGATCCAAAATATCGGGAATTATCGCGTTTGCTCGCTGCATTTCATCAAAAGTGGCATTATTGACTTTGTTATCTTTATTCATTTGTTAGATGAAAAGTATTAAAAGTTAGAAACCCGTCAGTAAAATTGCAAAATCGCCCATGGTTCTCGGGTGGGTTTTAACATGCAAAATGAAAACGCTTCTGAAGCTCCATTTACCATTTAAATAATCGTAAACTCTCAATGCGTTTGGAAATCAATTTTACTGAGATGCAAGCTTACGATTATTTAAATGGTAAATGGAGCTTCAGAAGCATGTTTATTTTGCATGTTAAAACCCACCTGAGAACCATGGGCGATTTTGCAATTTTACTGACGGGTTTCTAACTTTTAATACTTTTCATCTAACAAATGAATAAAGATAACAAAGTCAATAATGCCACTTTTGATGAAATGCAGCGAGCAAACGCGATAATTCCCGATATTTTGGATCTTTAAATCTCCACGAAAAATGTCGGCAATCAACTTCCGCTGTATTTACACCTTCAGCTCCCTCTTGTATTTACCTTAGTTTCTATCTTTTTTTTGGACTGTAAATTTAGGTAGCTGTTCCTCACGGTCACCCCGACTGGCTCACTTAATTGCAGCTCAAAACCTGGCCGTTTTCGATGTTTTTAACGGGTGTGAAAGTGCGTGTTTTCCCATCCACTAACATGTACCGGAAGTGACGCTTGTCCCCCAGTTAAAATTTTCGGTCACGTGAGTGGGGATTTACGCTCCAGTGACCTTTCGTGAAATCACCCTATGAAATCTTTTCCTCTTAACCTTAAACCTATGTCCTCTGGTCCTCGATTCCCCTAGTCCGGGCCAGAGACTCTGTGCATCTACCCGATCTATTCCCCACATGATGATTATGGGATGTGCGAGGAAAATGAGATAACTTAGAACTGGTGATCGATGAACAGCATGGCCTCGGTGGGACGAAGGGCCTGTTGCTTTAGTTTAGCTTAGAGGTACAGCATGGAAACAGGCCCTTCAGCCCATTGAGTCCGCGCCGACCAGCGATCCCCGCACATTAACACTGTCCTACACACTAGGGACAACTTTACAATTATGCCAAGCCAATTAACCTACAAACCTGTAGATCTTTGGAGTGTGGGAGGAGACCAGAGACCCGGGAGAAAGCCCACACAGGTCATAGGAAGAACGTACAAACTCTGGACAGACAAGCATCCGTAGCCAGGATTGAACTGTAAGGCAGCAACTCTATCGCTGCTCCACCGTGCCGCTCAATGGCATATTCCCAATGCTATGTTTCCATGCTATATCTCTAAAAGTAAAAAGACATTCATTGCCTGAAAAGCCCATTGAGATAAAACGGGGCAGTTATGTAAAGACGTTCCCTAAAGGAAGCTTACAGATATTCTGCATAACTTGCAAGAACAAATGATTCAACTATTTTCAATATCTATTCTTGAAGATTAAACCTTACTCAAAATGTCGTTGGGGTGCTTAATTTTACTTGTAGTTATTTATTACATTGACAGAAAAGGATAAAGGGAGAGGAGAAGATAATTGTAAACATATGTTATTTTTTGCTGTTCCACAAAAGATTAGCTGGTCTTCAGACTGGGAGAGGTTGTTGCCAATTGAATGGTTCATTTGTACTGAGAAAGGTGAAAAAGCATGCTCTTCTAAAACAACAAGGGGAAGAGAATGCTTTTCAAGCATTGAGTTTAGTGGAAGTGAAGGAGAAAAATGGGAATGATTAGTTCCATCAAATCCCTCCGGGAGATTACCGCATCAAGTTTATCCCAAATAGGGTTTAGTTCTGTCCAGAGATGCCGCCTGTCCGTCTGAGTTACTCCAGCATTTTGTGTCTATCTTGGGTTCACTTAAGTTTAGTCGAGAGATACAGCGGAGAAACAGGCACTTCAGCCCACTGAGTCCCTACTAATTTGTGTAGGGAGTGACCACAAGTTGGTAGGGACTTGATGGGCCGAAGGGCCTGTTTCCACGCTGTATCTCTAAAGTCTAAATCTCTAGGCAAGGCTAGTTTAACCAATCAGTAGACTTAAGGACCTGTCCCACTTTCACGACCAAATTCACGACCTCTGCCGAGTTTGCCCTTGACTCATACTCGCAGCATGGTCGTCACGAGGTCATAGGAGGTCGTAGGAGGTCATAGGTAGGTCATGGCAGGCCGTGATGCTGGTCGTAGGTACTCGTGGCATCAAGTAGGTCGGGACGTTTTTCTAGCCTGATGGAAATTGTCCACGAGTAAAAAAGGTCGTGAATTAGGTCGTGAAAGTGGGACAGGCCCTTTACCTTGGCGATACAGTGTGAAAACAGGCCCGTCAGCCCACCGACACCGCAATTTACAATTTACGCAATCCAATTATCCTACAACCCACACGGCTTTACAATGTAGGAGGAAGGAGGAATATCCGGAGAAAACCCACGCCGTCACTGGGAGAACGTACAAACTCCGTACAGACAGCACCCATAGTCGGGATCGAACCAGGGTCTCTGGTGCTGTGAGGCAGCAAATCTACCACTGCGCCACCGTGCCGCCGTAGCTAGTATTTTCCAACAAGTCTGCTGTAGTTCTGCTCATGGAAAAGCATGTTCTGATATGGTGCCAACGTATTTAGGTGATTGTGGAATAATTGGTAGGTACCACAGAAGATTCTAGCACTCTCACTAATAAAGATCAGCCTTCGCATGCCTTCTTGGCCACTCTTGCAGTTAGCAGGTGCAAATATTCATGGGAGGCAATGACTTTGTAACACAAAACATTCCTTTCCCATTACATTCCCAGAGAAAGACATTTGATCGGCCGAATTTCTGATTGTCTTCTCAGACTCTCTCTTGATGTGGTCTGAGCACTGGAATAATTTTGGAAAAACTGACATTGCATAGTGCAAACATTTCCTCCATTAGAGTTGTGCTCAGACCAAACTATTTATACTGCGAGGGGAGCCAAGGAGTGCTGCCAAGAAACTGAAATAAGAGACTGAATGGGGTTTGAGAACGCAGGTAGCTCTGCCTACAGTGCGTGATGTACACTGTGTTTCTAAACTTGTCTGCACGTTATCCTGCTCTAAAGACATATTTTCCTAAGGGGGATCTGTTTCCTAACGGCCTTGCCGTCGTCCATTTTGGTTTTCCGGGCCAACACAGATATGTGTTACAAGACGAAAAGCAATAAAAGTAAACAAAAACGCTTTCTTTAATCGGGGGATCATGCAACTGCCCTCTCGTACGCGATACAACAGGCTTCTGGTGCATCTTGCTTCATTCGATACGAAGATTACTTTCATTCCACTGATAGAAACATAGAAAATAGGTGCAGGAGTAGGCCTTTCCGCCCTTCGAGCCAGCAGCGCCATTCAAGATGATCATGGCTGTTCATCTAAATTCAGTTCCCCCGTTCCTGCTTTATCCCCATATCCCTTGATCCCGTTAGCCCTTAGAGCTATATCTAACTCTCTCTTGAAAACATCAAGTGAATTGGCCTGCACTGCCTTCTATGGCAGAGAATTCCACAGATTCATAACTCTCTGGGTGAAAAAGTTTTTCCTCATCTCAGTCCTAAATGGCCTACCCCTTATTCTTAAACTGTGACCCCTGGTTCTGGACTCCCCCAACATGGGGAACATTTTACCTGCATCTTGCCTGTCCAATCCCTTAAGAATTTTATGTTTCTATAAAGATCCCCTTTTATCCTTCTAAATTCCTGTGAATATAAGCCCAGTCGCTCCATTCTTGCACCATATGCCTGTCCCGCCATCCGGGGAATTAAGCTGGTGATGAACCTATGCTGCGCTCCCTCAATAGCAAGAATGACCGTACTCAAATTCAGAGACTAAAACTCGCACACAGAGTGTAGCCAAACAATTTCCAGTGAGATGATGATGATGGTGATGATGATGATGATGATGCTTTATTGTCACTTGTACTCAGCTGGGTCCAGTGGAATTCTTTGCACACAAATCACGCAAAAGAGTCGCCACCAAGGCCCTACGCCAGGTCCTCCTTTGTTCTCGGTGGTCTTCCTGCCCCCACAGGGTGCTGTCTGCAGGTTCTCCCCGTGACCCCCGTGGGTTTTCCCCGGGTGCTCTGGTTTCCAACCAACTTTTCCAAATACCTGCAGGTTTGTAGTTAATCAGCTTCTGTAGCTGGCCCCTAGTGTGCAGGGCACAAACGTGGGACAACAGAATTAGTGTTCGGGTTGATCGATGATTGACGTGGACTCGATGGGCCAAAGGCCCTGTTTCCAGGCTGCATCTGAGGACATAGGTTTAAGTTGAAGAGGGCGGGGGAGTCTTTTACGCATTAAGGAATAATTCAGGAATAAAGTCCTAGCCTGCCTAACCTTTCCTTGTAGCTTGGCCTTTGGATCCTGGCAACAAAATTGTGTTGGAAAATATGATTATGCCCAGATTCAGTGATGTTTTATAAACCATTTATCTTGAGAGAATTTGGTTGCAAATGCAACAGGAAGATGATTTTGAAATCATGCTGAGGAGGTATTGGGAAACGAATGACAGTATTTAATTTGCATTACTCCATTCAGGAGTCAAAGAAATGTTGTCTCGCAATGTCGTAAAATCATTCAACAAAGTAATACAAAAAGCTAGTGACCTATATGATGCGAATGTATTCTGTTTGATCTCAGCGGTCTTTTCTGTGAGATGATAAATGGATAAGAGTGTCGCAATATCATCAGAGAAATAGTTCGGCACGGTGGCGCAGAGATAGAGTTGCTGCCTTGCAGCGCCAGAGACCAGGGTTCGATCCTGACTAAGGGTGCTCTCTGTAAGTTCTCCCCATGACCTGCGTGGGTTTCCTCCGGGTGCTCCGGCTTCTTCCCACACTCCAAAGGTGTACAGGTTGGTAGTTGTGTAGGAAAGAACTGCAGATGCCAGTTTAAATCAAAGGTAGACACAAAATGTTAGAATAACTCAGCGGGACGGGCAGCATCTCTGAAGTTGGTTGGTTAATTGGCTTCAGTAAAATTGTAAATTGTCCCTAGTGTGTGTAGGATAGTGCTAGTGTACGGGGTCCAGACAGTTGTTTTATTTCCAATTGACAGCAGGACCCTGTGTGCTAAATAACAAACTAAGATACTGACTAAAAAAAAGACACTTGTGCTGAAGCAATTCAACGGGTCAGGCAGCATCTCTGGAGAACATGGATAGATGGCATTTCGGGTCAGGACCCTTCTTCAGAAGATTGGAACCCAACCTAAAATTTCATCCACAGCATCTCTGAAGAACACGAATAGACAATGCTTCTATCTGTCTGAAGAAGGGTCTCGAACCGAAACATCCCCAATTCCTTCGCTCCATAGATGCTGCCTCACCCGCTGAGTTTCTCCAGCATTTTTGTCTACTTTAGGAAATGTGCTGCAGGGTAAAGGGTTTTAATTATCGAGTCTAGTTAATTGATCCCTGCCCTTTTTTTCCAATGATATGTAATGATAATAATGAAGTGGAAAGTCATATTATATCATATTATTGTTTCCACCATTAAAGGTTTGGAACCCAGGTAGACCATCTGCCAAAGCAAACATTGAGGAATAAAATCCTTAATATATAAATGGTTTCACATTCAGTTACTGTATTACATCCTGGTTCACATTCAAGGCAGTGCTGGGAGAAGAATTATTGGAAGAACTATCGTTCCTGGATAGAACTGAGAGCAATTACCGTGGGAAGTGGGCACAAGATGTTGGAGTAACTCAGCGGGACAGGCAGCATCTCTGGAGAGAAGGAGTGTTTAAGAAGGAACTGCAGATGCTGGTTTACACCAAAGATAGACACAAAATGCTGTAGTAATGCCCCTGTCCCACTTAGGAAACCTGAACGGAAACCGCTGGAGACTTTGTGCCCCACCCAAGGTTTCCGTGCAGTTCCCGGAGGTTGCAGGTGGTTGCCGGAGGTTGCAGGTAGTGGAAGCAGGTAGGGAGACTGACAAAAACCTCCGGAAACCGCACGGAAACCTTGGGTGGGGCGCAAAGTCTCCCGAGGTTTCCGTTCAGGTTTCCTAAGTGGGACAGGGGCATAACTCAACATGGGTTCTGTGCAAACACCAACTGCATAATACCCTGTAGTACAGCTTTTTTGTTTCTTTTAAACAATCACTGAGTGGATTCGAAGAAACTCCTGTTCCGCTTGTCTTTAAACTCTGTATTTCATTAGTCACAGTATCAAACACTTTCTCAGAATTGCTCTGGATGGTTCCCTCAAACTGCATGTCGCCATCATCATCATCATCATCATCATCATCATCATCATCATCATCATCATTGAAAACATCAACGTGCACGGTGCCTTCCGATGCTACGTACGACAGTGATCGCAACTTCTACTGAAGTGTGTATGGCCGTTGGCTCACTAGGAGCTCATCCGCCCTTTGACAGGTCTTGTTTTTGGTCCTGCTGGGGGTCCACAGCCCCCTCCTCACCTGGCAAACCAGGTGGGGGAGACGGTTTAGTCGACCACTAACCGACCATGGAGCAGGTAGCACGGGATTACATGGTACCCGTGGCAGAGGGGGAACTCCCCCTGTACGGAAGAAGTAAAATAGCCTGTAGAAACAATGAACTGCAGCTGCTGGTTTACCAATGAAAGGCACAGAGTGCTGGAGTAACTCAGTGGGTCAGGCAGCATCTTTGGAGAACATGAAAAGTCGGGACCCTTCTTCATAGTGAAAATAGGTTTCCTTGTAAAGTTTAGAGTCATGGAGCGTGGAAACAGGCTCTTCGGCCCAACTTGCCCACACCACCCAACGTTCCCCAATCTGCACTAGTCCCACCTGCCCAGGTTTCTTCCCAGCAACCCAGCCTTGACCACACAATGGCTCTGGTGGTCTCAAGTTTGTCACAGTGTCTCAGTCTTCCTCAAACTTGCGACAAGGGATCAAGGCTGGCAGGGAGGCACTCCATTGCTTCTCCCTTCATCACCCTCTTCTTTCATGATTGTCCCTCTCTTCTTCCTATCTCCATTCTCTCTCCCTTCCTCTCTACCTATCCTCCTTCCTCTCTGTTCATCTCTTGTTCCCCTCTTCTCTCTCTCTATTCCTCTCTCCCTCTCTTCCCCTCTTCCTCTCTGTTCCTCTCTTGTTCTCATCTCTCTCTCTATTCCCCTCTCCCTCCCTCTTCTTCTCTTCCTCTCTTCCTTCTCTCCCTTCCTCCTCTTGCCTTGCTTGCTGTTGCCTCTCTTCTTGCTTGTTGCTTGCTTGCTTGCTTGTATCTTCCAGTTTCTCCTCTGCTTCTTCACTTATCCTCTCCCCGCTGGCTAAAAAGCCTGGGTTTTATAGGGAGTAGGCTGTCAAGGTTCAAGTGGCCAAACAATATCAGATCATTAGACCGAGCTGTAACCAATCCTGCTGAGCCCTCCCTTTGCATCTCCCTTCCTGGCCAGTCAGGAGGTTAATGGGATCAGAGCGACATCCAAAGGAGAGGGTACTGTCACCTGGGATATAGGCCAAACATGGGCAGGTGGGACTTGTGTGGATGGGGCATCTTGGTCGGCATGGGCAAGTTGGGCTGAATGGCCTGCTTCCATGCTGTATTATTCTGCAGCTCTGAATATGGGCCAAACATAGGAAAATGGGACTAGCTTAGTTGGGCATCTTGGTCAGCATGGACATGCAAGGCCGAAGGGCCTGTTACCATGCTGTATGGCTTTAATGGAGATTCAGCAAAATTTTTATGGTTTGTATTATTAAAGGAAGGCATGATGGCACAGCAGTATAGTTGCTGCCTTACAGCGCCACAGACCTGGGTTCAATCCTGACCAGGGGTGCTGTCCGTACGGAGTTTTACGTTCTCCCCGTGACCTGCGTGGGTTTTTTTCGGGTGCTCTGGTTTCCACCCACATTCCAAAGGCGTACAGGTTTGGAGGTTAATTGACTTCAGTAAAGATCGTAAATTGTCCCAGGAGTACAGGATCGTACTAGTTGGTGATCGCTGGTCGGCGCGGACCTGGTGGGCCAAAGTGCCTGTTTCCACGCTGTATCTCTAAAGTCTAAATTTCTAGGCAAGGCTAATTTGACAATCAGTAGACTTGACTTCAGACTTTGTAGATACAGGTTTTGTAGGTTAATTGGCTTTGATAAAATTGTAAATTGTCCCTAGTTTGTTTAGGATAGCGTTAGTGTGCGGGGATCGCTGGTCGGCGCGAACTCGGTGGGCCGGAGTGCCTGTTTCCACGCTGTATCTTTGAATTAAACTAAACTAAAGATAAAAAGAAGAATTGGATTAACATGACATAATTTTCGCTGAAGCTACATTCAGCACCATTCATCGGCATTAGACTCAGTGTCACCTGGACAATTCTTAAGCCTAATATAACAAAAGAAAGGAAAAACTAAATACTGAACAGATGTTGCACTTTCATTGAATCCAAGCAATATGCACCCTGTATAAACACTCTGTCAGCTTACATATACAAACCACCCTCATTCACATTTTCTTTCAAACATGAAAGTGTTCTCCAAAATGTATTCGTCGTTTCTGTGCTGAGGAGCCGTTAATATTTTGGCCCAGGGATAGCGTGTGAACTTGCTGAGTGTAAAAAAAAAATAAAGAACCGTGTAACAGAATCTATCATCGCGAGGTGGTAGGAACAAGATGAACAAAAGGAAGTGAGGAAGGAGAAGAAATGATTCAGTGCTTGGTGCCGAGCCCTTTCGTGAAGTCTGTGCAGTCCACCCGTCTCAGATGCTAATCCAGCCTTATCACCTTCTCATAGGAAGTCAGTACAATCACTCCCTCATACTGACAGATGTTACATCCATTCCACACAGCTCCATGACTAAACCAAGGACAAACCAGTGGCTTAGCTTAGTTTAGAGGTGCAGCGTGGAAACAGGCCCTTCGGCCCACCAGGTTTGTGCCGACCATCAATCACACATACACTGGTTCTATCCCTACACACTGGGGACAATTTACAGAAGCCAATTAGCCCAAAATCCTCGGATTCTTCTGTTCAACAACATTCCTTTGTTTAGTTTAGTTTATTTTGGAGATACAGCGTGGAAGCAGGCCCTTGTGGCCCGCCGAGTCCACGTCAACCAGCGATGCCCGCACACTACACACACTAGGGACAATTTACACTTATACCGGAGCCAACTAACCTACAAACCTGCACATCTTTGGAGTGCAGGAGGAAACCGGAGCACCCGGAGAAAACCCACACAGGTCACGGGGAGAATGTGCAAATTCCATACAGACAGCACCCGTGGTCACGATCGAACCTGGGTCACTGGCGCTGTGAGGCAGCAACTCTACCGCTGAACCACTGCGTCGTCCCCTTCGTAGTTCCTTCAAGGTCCTACAACTCTGCGGGATAGGTCAGGCTGGTGGTGGTGTGTTGATCAGATCTTGTGCAAGACAAAACAAGCAGTGGATTTCTGTAGCACTTTGCAAATCGCCAGAAATCTCCAAAGTGTTTTACGTCCCTGCAAATAGACAAAATGCCAGAGTAACTCAGCGGGGCAGGCAGCATCTCTGGAGAGAAGGAATGGCCGAGGTTTCGGGTCGAGACCCTTCTTCAGACTGAGAGTCAGGGGAGAGGGAGACAGAGACACTGCCTGTTCTGCTGAGTTACTCCACCATGTTGTGCCTATCTTCCATGTAAACCAGCATCTGCAGTTCCCCCCTGCACATTACAACTCATTGAAGGTTAGTCATAGGAAATGCAACAGCCAATTCTGGATAACAAGTTCCCACAATGGTGGTGGTGATGATGCAAATGTCTGTAATTTTTACAAAAGTCAAACGATAAATCATAAATCATCCATTGGTGAGAACCTCCTTTAATTTGAATCGTGCTGTGGTATCTTTTATTTTAAACTCAAAGGACAGATGGAACATTTCACACTTTTTCACACAGAGAGTTGTGAGTCTATGGAATCCTCTGCCTCAGAGGGCGGTGGAGGCCGGTTCTCTGGATACTTTCAAGAGAGAGCTAGATAGATCTCTTAAAGATAGCGGAGTCAGGGGATATGGGGAGAAGGCAGGAATAGGGCACTGATTGGGGATGATCAGCCATGATCACATTGAATGGCAGTGCTGGCTCGAAGGGCCGAATGGCCTACTCCTGCACCTATTGTCTATTCACCCCAAAGGTGGCATTCCCTTTTCCCCTGATTCGAACTCGGAGAATGTCCGTAGCGGGTCCGTAGGAGTTTGTGGATCTCTCGTAGCGGCTCGTACGAGTAGCAGTAGGTACTCGGGATATCCGGTAAACTCGTGACGTTTTTTCAACACTGTGAAAAATGTCCACAAGTAAATAAATTACTCGCGATGAAATCATTTGTTACTTTTTACTCGTACGAGCCGCTACGAGACATCCACGGACTCCTACGGACCCGCTACGGAATTCTCCGAGTTCGAATCAGGGTAAAACTGGGGAGAACTCTTGAATTACCTCGTACAGTGGGACAGGCCCTTAAGGGATGATCGCTGGTCGGTGTGGACTCGGTGGGCCGAAGGGCCTGTTTCTGCGCTGTATCTCTGAAGTCTAAAGTCTAACCGATGTGGTGATTACACCTCAAATCTTTAAATCTTCCTGGGATTTTTCATTAATCTTGAGGTTGTTTCTGGTCACCGTCTGCAGAAGTCAACAAGTCAACAAGACAGCCTGACTCTTGCACAGCAGATCCCCCTTGGCAAATTTATAGACGCGAGGTATCAGCGATGAAAATGTTGAATGTCTCGTGCAGCTCCCCCTTTGTCTGAGTGGAGGTCACTCTCGAAAGCAAATCAAAAGGGTCGTAAATCACAAGAGTAAAAAACTCATGCACTTTCAACGCTTCAACACAAGGAAGACTCTGTTGAAAAAATGATTCATGCCGTTCTAATCATTATGATAAAGTATCCAGGAGCTGTGGGTCTAACTGTTAGGTTTACAGTTTGTAAGTTCATAAGTGACAGAAGCGGAATTAAACCATTCAGCCCATCAAGTCTGCTCTGCCATTCAATCTCTCCCTCCTAACCCCATTCTCCTGCCTTCTCTCCATACCCTCTGGCACCCGTACTAATCAAGAATCTATCTATCTCTGCCTTAAAAATACCCATTGATGGCCTCCACAGCCGTCTGTGGCAATAAATTCTACAGATTCACCACCCTCTGGCTGAAGAAATTCCTCCTCATCTCCTTCCTAAAAAAACATCCTTTAATTCTGAAGATATGACCTCTGGTCCTAGACTCTCCCACTAGTGGAAACATCCTCTCCACATCCACTCACTCTATCCAGCCCTATCCGTTTACAGTTGAGAAACGCTGTCATCTTCCAGCTATTTGTCTCAGTTCAGAGATAAGGAAAACCCCTTCGGCCCACCAAGTCCATGCCAATCATCCATCACCCATTCTCACCAGTTCTATGTCATCTCACTTTTGCCTACCAACGGACACGTCATGAGGATGTGGGAGGAAGCCGGAGCACCTAGAGGAAACCCGCGCGGAACAGGGAGAACGTGTAAACTCCACACAGACAGCAGCTGAGGTCAGGATCGTACCCAGGTCTCTGTCGCTGTAAAGCAGCAGCTCAACCAGCTGCGCCAATGTGCCCGCCCCACTGAATATTTAGTCTTGGATACACTCAATGTTTCTGGCCTCACCGCAAGTTTACAGCATGAAAAGCAAAAACCCTTTCAATGATAGGATGAAGCTCCAAACCTTAGTTTCGGGTAGTTATAGTTTAGTTTTAGTTTAGAGATACAGCATGGAAACAGGGCCGTTGGTCCAGCAAGCTCGCACCAACCAGAGATGACCCCAGACACTACCACTGCCCTATAGACAGCGGACAATTTACAGAGGCCCATTAACCTACAAATCTGTACGTCTTTGGAACGTGGGAGGAAACCGGAGCGCCCGGAGAAAACCCACGCAGTCACGGGTGGAACGTACAGACTCTGTACAATCAGCCCCGTGGTTCAGGGTCGAACCGGGGTCTCTGGCGCAGTAAGTTAGCAACTCTACCGCTGTGCCACCGTGCCACCACTTTCTCCTTTCTCTTGATCAAGGTAACTGCAAACTAATAACTTGATAATGCCCAAAGCCAGCATCTGGCATAACATACTACCTAGGTACAGATCCCAAACAGTTGTATAATAGAGCCAGTGTTCAGGAGAAATTTATGTATTTGGTACAATGTCTGCAGCCAGACAGGTCATGGGTTCAGAGTAATTATATTTTGTTTTGCAAACAAGAACCCTAGAACTTCAGAATAGCACCAAATTGATCTGTATACCTGTGTTCAAAAGGGAACTGCAGATGCTGGAATATCGAAGGTACACAAAATTGCTGGGGAAACTCAGCGGGTGCAGCAGCATCTATGGAGCGAAGGAAATAGGCGACATTTCGGGCCGAAACCCTTCTTCAGACGCCTGAAGAAGGGTTTCGGCCCGAAACGTCGTCTATTTCCTTCGCTCCATAGATGCTGCTGCACCCGCTGAGTTTCCCCAGCAATTTTGTGATCTGTATACCTGCCAGCTTTTCTCAATGGAAATGCTGAGCAGGTTATTTCACGTGTATTAAAGTCATTAACAATTATTGCAAGATATTAATGGCCCGTTAGGCAAGAATTAAATTGGTCAAATGTTCAAGTATCTGACACAATTGTTTTTTAACTCATTGCACAATAGGTTTGCAACCTGCTATATGTGTAGGAAGGAACTGCATGTGCTGGTTTACACCGAAGATAGACACAAAATGCTGGAGTTACTCAGCGGGTCAGGCTGCATCTCTGGGGAAAGAATTAGGTGACGTTTCGGGTCAAGGCCCGACCATTGTTTGCCCGAGTCATCGGTGCCGGCTGTGATTTGTTCTGTACCTGTTCATACCTCTAGTTTCCCTCTCCCCCTGACTCTCGGTCTGAAGAAGGGTCTCGACCCGAAACATCACCTATTCCTTCTCTCCAGAGATGCAGCTGAAACCGCTGAGTTACTCCAGCATTTTGTGTCTATCTTCACAAGAAATTGTAGCGAACTGCAGCGAATTGTGGATGCAGCCCTGACCATCACAAAAACCTTCCTCCCTTCCATTGACTCCATTTCCAGGATGAGCCTCACCCGATCACTCCCTTTTCTCCCCTCTTCTCCCCTCTCCCATCGGGCAATAGGTATAGAAGTGTGAAAAGGCACACCTCCAGATTCAGGGACAGTTTCTTCCCAGCTGTTATAGGCAACTGAATCATCCTACCACAACCAGAGAGCAGTCCTGAACTGCAATCTAACTTATTGGTGACCCTTGAGCTATCCTTGATCGGATTTTTCTACTTTTACCTTGCACTAAACGTTATTCCCTTATTGTACATCTACCGTATACAATGCAAATGGCTGGATTTTAATCATGTATTGTCTTTCCATTAGCTAGATAGCCACACTAGAAAAGCTTTTCACTGTACCTCGGTACACGTGACAATAAACTAAACTGAACTACACGTGGAGTTGCCACATTGTCAGTCTGTATCGGGCATGTATCCTGGCAGGTTATTTATTCATTTTAATTACTTCTATCCCGCTCATTTCCTTTCTCCTTAATCCCTTTGTTCTTCAGATTACTGGCAAGGACCAGACTATTTTCCTACACCATACACCGGAGCTGGTATCAGGTACTCCCAGGTCAGCCATAACAAAGACAGCCGTGAAAACATGTGGTTTTGTTCATTCATGTGTCTGTGTTTTCAGTTCCCACACCACCCATACTTCTAGCTTCCCTGAATGAAGTGAAGTCTGAATCGAACCCGGGTCTCTGGGCGCTGTAAGGCAGCAACTCTAACGCTGCGCCACCATGCTGGCTTTCTAACCTTCTAATTTTTACTATTTCTGTCCATTTCCCTCGGTTTCTGCACTGGGAATAGTTGAGTTGAGTTTAGTTTATTGTCACGTGTACCGAGGAACAGTGAAAAGCTTTTGTTAAGTTTTAGTTTAGAGATACAGCGTGGAAACAGGCCCTTCTGCCCATCGAGTCAGCACCAACCAGCTATCCCCGCGCATTCACACCACTCTACGCGCACAAGTGGCAACTTTACATTTATAACCAGCCAACTAACCTAAAAGCACGTACTGTACATCTTTGGAGAGTGGGAGGAAACCGAAGGCCTCAAAATAAAACCCACGCAGGTCACGGGGAGAACGTATAAACACCGTACACACAACGCCCATAGTCAGGATCGAACAAGGGTCTCTGGCGCTGTAAGGCAGCAACTCCACCGCTGCGCCACCGTGCCGACCAAACCAGTTCCGTGTGCTAAACAGTCAGCGGAAAGACAATGCATGATTACAATCGAGCCATCCTCAGTGTACAGATACATGATCAAGGGAATAGGGTGAGAAACGTTTAGTGCAAGATAAAATCCAGTTGAGTCCGATCAAAGATAGTCCGAGGGTTTCCAATGAGGTAGATGGTAGCTCAGGACTGCTCTCCAGTTGTTGGTAGGATGGGTTCAGTTGCCTTACACAACCTCCAAAAATGGACCACACCAAGACTTGATTAATTTTGTATTAATCCAAACAGTTAAAAAAAAAGAACAGTTTACAAAAGAGAGATAATTGTAGTTTTCCACTTGCTTGAGTCCAAAAGCAAAATATAGTTGGACTTACAATTTCTAGATATGGTGGAACCTAAATCCATCCATGTTGAGTCCAAATGAGACCAGTTAAATGGAATCAATGATCATTTGAAAGGCACATTAACTATTGAAAGATTGGCCAATGACCTGACTGGTAGCTACTCTCTCTGGAGGGCATAGGTTTAAGGTGAGGGGGAAAAGATTTAATAGGAATCTGAGGGGTCAGTTTTTCACACAAAGGATGGTGGGTGCATGGAACGAGCTTCCAGAGGAGGTAGTGGAGGCAGAGACTACCCCAACGTTTAAGAAACAGCTAGACAGATACATGGATAAGAGAGGTTTGGAGGGATATGGACCAAACGCGGGCAGGTGGGACTAATGTAGCTGGGATATGTTGGCCAGTGTGGGCAAGTTGGGCCGAAGGGCCTGTTTCCACACTGGATGACTATAACATGGAAAGGCAATGTTTCAGGTTGGGACACATCTTCAGTCTTGAAGTGTTCTGAGTTATTTACAACACACATTGAAACCTAAATTTGCACATCACAATAAAACATCCTTAAAGTGTGGGAGGAAACCAGAGCACCCGGAGAAAACCCACGCATTCGCAGGAAGAACGTACAAACTCCATATGGACAGCACCCGTAGTCAGGATCGGACTCAATTCCTGATTAGTACGGGTGTCAGGGTTTATGGGGAGAAGGCAAGAGAATGGGGTTAAGAGGCAGAGATAGATCAACCATGATTGAATGGCGGAGTAGACTGGATGGGCCGAATGGCCTAATTCTGGCACTGTAAGGCAGCAACTCCATCACTGTGCTGCCCCTCTAACTTTCTAACATTTACTATTTTTCTGCCTATTCTTTCTTGGACTCTTTGCAGAAATGCTCTTTCAGAGTCTGCTTTGTTCCTGGCGCGACATCCCCACACGTCACTGTGCACTTTGAAATATTCTATTTATAAGTGAGTTGGCACAGAGCAACCAGTTCAAAGCCTCCTGTGCATCAAGCGATCGGCTGGTGCGAATCCTTTCGTTGAGTGCGAGGTTGTTTAATTCTTGAATAACCAGTGAGTTCGAGGGTGTGTGATGTGAAGCCAAAGTGCAAACTCACTTAGAGCCCACGGAGGAATCAATTAGGTTGGAATTTAATGCTGTTTTAAGTTGTCTTCCGCACTCCTTCAGATCCATTTGACGCTGAGCGAGGCAGGTCGCTGAACGTAAGCACATAATGCATTGAAGAGGGAGCACGCTGCTCAGCGCCCGTAGTCAGGATAGAACCCGTGTCTCCAGCGCTGTAAGGCAGCAACTCTCCCGCATGGTGTTCATCTTATTGATCTGCATGAAAAACAAAGAAATTCACTGAACCTTGCTTCAGGTGCTCGTACCATCCCACGTCTCCTCCGCAACTCCATGAGGCTTAAGGTGAAGGGGGAAAGATTTTACAGGAATCTGAAGGGGTAACGTTTTCACGCCAAGGTTGGCGGGTGTATGGAACGAGCTGCCGGAAGAGGTAGTTGACGCAGTCTCTATCGCAGCGTTTAAGAAGAACTTTTCATTTCTGAATAATATCAGCCCATCTTACTCCAGGCCAAGCTTCTGAGGCTTGACGTGAAGATGAATCTTCAGAGTTTTCAGCCAATCCTTACTTTGGAAAGCGGGTTAGATTATACAACCGGTTTAGGTTAGTTTAAAGATACAGCATGGAAACAGGCCCTTCGGCCCGCAGAATCTACACTGACCATTGATCACCCATTCCCTCTTGCCTTCCCACATTGGGGAGTATTTACTGGGGTTAATTTACCTGTGAACCCGCACGGCTTTAGAATATGTGAGGAAATCGGAGCATTTCCTATTGCTAATCAGCTGGTACAATGATTACTAGTGTAGTCTTCTTAAAGAGACACACACAGAAGTGAAAGCAGTGGTTTTAGACCATAAAACCTTCAAGACATAGGTATAGAACTAAGCCATTCAGCCCATCGAGCCTGCACCACCATTCAATCATGTCTGATCTATCGTTCCCTCTCAGCCCCATTCTCCTGCCTTCTCACCATAACCCCTGACACACGTACCAATCAAGATCCCATCAACCTCCTCTTTAAAAATATCCACTTGGTATTTTAAAAAATAGACTTGGCCTCCACAGCCATCTGTGACAAAGAATTCCACAGATTCACCACCCTCTGTGCTATCCTTTAGCTTCCAATTCCTTCAATTTTGTGGTTACCAGTGCAGGTGCATAGCTCCTGATAAGTGGCGTCACAGGGAGATAAAGTGGGCAGGAAGACATTCGGCACATTGGCCTTCATCGGTCAGGGTACAGAGGATAGAAGTTGGGATGTTATGTTACAACTGTACAAGGCACTGGTGAGGCCACAGCTATCCGTGGCAATGAATTCCACAGATTCACCACCCGCTGGCTAAAGAAATCCCTCCCCATCTCCATTCCAAAGGTACGTCCTGTGTCCTCCGGTCGTAGACTCTCCCACCATTGGAAACTTCGTCTCCACATCCACTCTACCCTGGTCTTGATGGGGTTGCAAGTTGTTCAGATCAAAGGTTGGCTTAAAGGGCACGCATTTTTTCCCAATGAGGCAGGATCTGGATGTTTGCAGCCGTGACCTCATTTGCTGGAGTTCTACCAGACTGGGGGCGTCACGAACCCTGCCAGCTTAACCCCTTGCCAAGTTACGCAGTAAGTGGAGAGCACACTGCAAATAAAGTTTTATTGCGAGTACATTGCCCTCCCACCAAGAACACTTCTCCCGGCGTTTGGAGAGCGACTGGGCGACTCCTTCAGAGCCGTTCTGTTGGCTTTTCCCCCCTCGCTTTCAAAGGAAAGGCGGGCTCTGCGGCAACGGCCAGGGAACGCTAAAGTAAAAAAGTTCCCAAAAACAAATCGAAAAGCCGCAGACGTGTGCTCACGGGTTTATCTCCAGTCCACGGAATGTGCTTTGTCTAACTTCGATAAAACCACAGCCACAATAAGCCAACTGGAATACATAGCGCACAGAACAGCACAGGAATGGGCCCTTCGGCCGAACATGATGCCAGCTTAAACTAATCTCCGCACAGTCGTACAGACCAATAATACTTGCTGAGAAAATACAGTCTAGACCTTATTTTCATTCCAACTGAATAACCCATTCTTTTTTTTTCTCTCCAGAACGATAATACAACTTGTTTTTTTATATTTGGTGATCTTCATTATGTGCTTTATGTTTTCCACAGAGTCATAGAGTGATACAGCGTAGAAACAGGCCCTTCGACCCAACTTGCCCGCACCGGCCAACATGTTCCAGCTACTCTAGTCCCACCTGGTTGCATTTGACCCTCCAAACATGTACCTGTCTAACTGTTTCTTAAACGTTGGGACAGTCCCTGCCTCAACTACCTCCTCTGGCAGCTTGGTCCATACACCCACCACCCTTTGTGTGAAAAAGTTACCCCTCAGATTACTATTAAATCTTTTCCCCTTCACCTGAAACCTGTGTCCCCTGGTCCTTGATTCACCTACTCTGGGCAAGAGACTCTGTGCATCTACCCGATCTATTCCTCTCATGATTTTATACACCTCTATAAGATCAACCCTCATCCTCCTGCACTCCAAGGAATAGAGTCCCAGACTGCTCAACCTCTCCTTATAGCTCAGACCCTCTAATCCTGGAAACATCCTCATGAAGCTTCTCTGTACCCTTTCCAGCTTGACAACATTTTTTCTATAACTGAAGATAAAACTCTAAATCCGGCCCCACCAACGTCCTATACAACTGCAACATGACCTCCCAACTTCTATACTCAATACTCTGACTGATGAAGGCCAATGAGCCAAAATCCTTTTTTCACATATTGAAGGGAAGAGGCACTTTTCTATATCCTAAGATCTCTCCCTACCTCTATTATCGTATGTTATCTTGTAGATAAGTGGCGTTTTGCTCAGTATGTTGACCCAGTCATTTAGCTCTTCCAGAATCTAGTCACCTGCATTCTGGAGCATAGAACGTGGAACAGTACAGCACAGGAATGGGCCCTTCGGCCCACAATATCCGTGCCGAACATGATGCCAAGTTAAACTGATCTCAGCTGCCTGTATATGATCCCGCTATTCCCTGCACTTCCAAGGTTCAAGGTTCCCATTTATTTGGCACATGCACCAATTAAGGTCCCAGTGAAATGAGTTACCATGATGCCATACAATTAAACATAACACAACGCACAATAGAATTTAACATAAACATCCACCACAGCATTCTTCACTGTGATGGAAGGCAATAAAATTCCGTCAGTCTTCCCCCTTTGTTCACCCGTGGTTGGGGGCCTTGACCCTCCGTAGTCGCCACTACGGACGGCCCGACGTGCAAGCCCTCTCGTCGGGATGATCGAAACTCAGACGTCGGGACAGATCGAACACACTCCGTGGCTTGGAGTTCCCAAGTCAGCCACATGCCTATCCAAAAGCCTCTTAGATGCCACTATCGTATCAGTTTCAACCACCACCCCTGGCAATCGGTTCCAGGCCCTCACCACTCTCTGTAAAAAAGTATGCTCATTTTATCTTTTTACTGCATCACCTCCGGAGGTATAAATGGAGTATTTGCTCAATTTTTACATTCAACTGCAAGTCCATCCTTAGCCTGAGACACATTCACACATCACTAAACTGTTGCAAACAATTTGTTGTAGATTTAGGACACGTTTCAAATTGGTGAGCACTGAGGTCCGAGGCAAAAGCGAACCTCGTATTTCTATATGTTCCCAAAGACAGTCGGGGACTGCGGGAACTCAGTGGGACAGGCAGCATCTATGGAGAGAAGGGATGGGTGATGTTTCGGGTCTAGTCTGAAGAAGGGTCTCGACCCGAAACATCATCCATTCCTTCTCTCCAGAGATGCTGCCTGTCCCGCTGAGTTACTCCAGCATTTTGTGTCTATCTTCGGTGTAAACCAGCATCCGCAGTCCCTTCCCACACAAAGAGAGAGAGAGAGATTCCGGACTCCTGTTACTGTGGTGTACCTCTATGACTATAAAAATCTACCTTTGTACGCTCATGAATACATTCTTTACATTATTACCGCCAGTTTGATTTACCGTCTATCTGAAAATCAGCGTATCTCACGGTTACTATGTTACCCTTGTTAAACGCACCTCAAAATTCCTGATTTTCACTCTGTACTGGGTACTGATACAACTGTTTAGGAGCCAATATATGAACTCCCACTGATTGTTCCTGCTCCGGGCTGTTTTGTATCTCCACCCAAACTAATTTAACTAATTCAATGTCTGAGCTGTGATCCGTTCTCTTTACTGTCTGTATTAAATAGTTTAAAATCAGGATTATCATTTCTCCCATGCCATTTTGTTTAATTTAGTTTGGTTTGGAGATACATTGTGGAAACAGGCCCTTCGGCCCACCGAGTCCGCACCGACCAGCGATCGCCCCGTACACTGGCACTATTCGACACACTAGGGCGAGTTTACAATTTTTACCGGAGCCATTTCACCTGCAAACCCGTGTGTCTTTGGTGAGAAGGAGGAAACGAGAGCACCTGGGAAAATCCCACGCAGTCACGGGGAGAACGTACAAACTCTGTACAGACAGCACCCGTGGTCAGGATCGAACTCGGGACTCTGGTGCTGTAAGTCAGCAACTCTACCACTGTGCCGCCGTGACCCCCCTTTTTCTTTTAAAAATATCCGTGAATATTTACTTCCCATCCTTGCTAATTTTGTGGCCACATATATTATGACTGTTATATTGTACCCATGTATTTCTGTTTGCATCTTTAGTTCACCCGACTCATTCTGAATGCTGTGTGCATTCAGGTAAATAGCCCGCTGATGTGCCACATTTCTCAGCTCTGAATCCAATAGAACAAAGGTGGAGGACTGGTTGAACTTTGTTGCCTTGCACCATAGTGAAGAATGCTGTGGTGGATGTTGGTGTTAAATTCTATTGTGTGTGGTGTGTTCTTTTTTTAAGTGTATCGCTGCTGGCAAATTCATTTCACTGCACCTTCGGGTGCATGTGACAAATAAATTTGACTTTGACTTTGACTTTGAGATGTAATCTTTTGCGACAGTGTTCTCGTGGTGATCGTGTTCAAGCAATCTTCCTTGACTCATCATAAGCTCACTCACAAAAGCAACATTTTGTAGATATTCAACACACGACATTAATTCTGATGAAAGATTATCAAACTGAATTCCTGGGCCTCCTCTGTTGTCAGAGTGAGGTCCAACATTAATTGGAGGAACAGCACCTCATAATTTGCTTGGGCAGCTTACACCCCAAGGGTATGAATATTGACCTCCAACTTCAAGTAACACTTGCTTTCCCTCTCCCTCCATCCCACCCCCACCCTCGTTGTCCAACTTGTTTCACTGTCCTCTTGATTAAATTATACATTGAATGCCTCGCTCACCCTCCCCCAGCTAACAATGATCGATTCTACATTTTCCTTGACTTCGTCCCCTTTGATCTCTCGTTTTCACACCTTATCCTTCCATATCTCTAATTTCCCTCTCCCCTGACAGTCTGAAGAAAGGTCTCGATCCGAAACGTCACCCATTCCTTCTCTCCAGAGATGCTGCCTGACCCGCCCGCTGACTTACTCCAGCATTTTGTATCTATCTTGGGTGTAAACCAGCATCTGCAGTTCCTTCCTGCACAAACTGAATTGTTCACTCCGTTTCTCTATCTCAACCTGACAAATGTTTTCTGTTTAATTATAAGTTTCATACTATATTTGTTCTCTCTTACTGCAGGCAATGAATTAAAGTTCAGTGGTTTAAAGGTCCCAGTTCTATAATCACCATGACAATATGGGCATTGTTAACAGATTATAGAAACCTGAGTTTTAAATAAGTTTTTTTCAAATGAGCTTAGGCCATAAGTTAAAGAATTGCTTGCAGCGGTCGGGGTGGTTCTTATTTCAGACATATAAGTGACAGCAATTAGATACCTTCAACTTCAAGTCAGCATGCTGAGTACACTTAAACGTAAAGCTAATCCAAATTTGCTTCTGGCTGAAAATCAGCAGAGCTTAACTTCATTGAACTGTCTGATAAACAAGTAGATCCGACCAGTACCCGAAAATAGACACAGAAAGCTGGAGTAACTCAGCAGGACAGGCAGCATCGCTGGAGAGAAGGATTGGGTGACGTTTCGGGTCGAGACCCTTCTTCAGTGGTTAGGGATAAGGGAAACGAGAGATATAGACGGTGAAGTGGAGAGATAAAGAACAATGAATGAAAGATATGCAAAAAAGTAACGATGACAAAGGAAGCAGGCCATTGTTAGCTGTTTGTGGCGTGAAAACAAGAAGCTAGTGTGACTTGAGTGGGGCAGGGATAGAGAGAGAGGGATTGCTGGGGCTACCTGAAGTGAGAGAAATCAAGATTCATACCACTGGGCTGTAAGCTGCCCAAGCGAAATATGAGATGCTGTTCCTCCAATTTGCGTTCAGCCTCACTCTGACAATGGAGGAGACCTAGGACAGAAAGGTCTGTGCAGGAATGGGAAGGAGAATTAAATTGTCCAGTAACTGGGAGATCAGATAGGTTCGGGCGGGCTGAGTGAAGTTGTTCCTCGAAGCGATCGCCCAGTCTACGTTCGGTCTTGCCGATGTATAAGAGTCCAACCAGTACCTGCCTGACTGCAGTTCCCTTGTCCAACTGTGCAGGGCAAAGGAAGCTATCAGGTACATAGTTCGTTGAAAGTGGCCTCTCAGGTAGATAGGGTGGTCAACACTCAGAGCATTGAGTATAGAGGTCGGGAGGTCATGTTGAAACCCAAAACATCATCCATTCCTTCTCCCCAGAGATGCCGCCTGTCCCGCTGGGTTACTCAAGGTTTTTGTGTCTATCTGCAGTTGTGTAAGACGTTGGTGAGGCCACATTTAGAGTATTGTGTTCAATTGTGAGCAGCTGGTTATAAGAAAGTTGTTGGTCACGGTGGCGCAGCGGTAGAGTTGCTGCCTTACAGCAAAATGCAGCGCCAGAGACCCGGGTTCGATCCCGACTATGGGCGCTGTCTGTACGGAGTTTGTACATTCTCCCTGTGATCTGCATGGGTTTTCTCCGAGATCTTCGGTTTCCTCCCAAACTCCAAAGACGTACAGGTTTGTAGGTTAATTGACTTGATAAAAACGTTAAATTGTCCAAGTTGGCGATATGCAGAGTACTGCCCTGCCGACTACAAAATTCAGTAGGTTCAGAAGGTTGTCAAGCTGGAAAGGGTGCAGAGAAGATTTACGAGGATGTTGCCAGGACTCGAGGGCCCGAGCTATAGGGAGAGGTTGGGACTCTATTCCTTTGGGTAGATGCACAGAGTCTCTTGCCCAGAGTAGGGGAATCAAGAACCAGAGGACATAGGTTTAAGGTGAGGGGGGGGGGAAGATTTATATTATTAGGAAACTGAGGGATAACCTTTTCACACAAAGCTGCCGGAGGAGGTAGTTGAGGCAGGGACTATCACAATGTTTAAGAAACATTGAGACAGGTACGTGGACAGGACAGGTTTAGAGGGATATGGGTAGTAGTGTAGATGGGACATGTTGGTCGGTGTGGGCAAGTTGGGCTGAAGGACCTGTTACCACACTGTATGACTATGACCAGCTTGTTACCTTAACATTTATCATAGTGAAAATGGGAGAACATACTAATCTAAAAAAAAAACCTACCTTTGTACATTCCATGATTCGATTCTTCACATTGTTACTGCCAGTTTGAGTTTCCCAGGTCTATCTGAACTTCAGCATCTCCCACGGTTACTAAGTTACCCTTGTTACATGCTCCTTAAACACCTGATATATTATTTATTCTAATGCTATTACAGTTTTAGGAGCCAATATATGACTCCCACTAATGATAGAAGCTGTTATTAAATCAAGACACTTAGAAAATTTCTGTAATCCGGAGAGATCATATGGCCTTAAGATAAAAGGGGTGCTAGTGGAAACACTATACTTAGATATCCAGGAGACATTTGGTCAAGAGCCACTGCAAATGTTATTGCAGAAAGTAAAAGTTCACGGTGAAGGAGCGGATATATTGGCAGGGCTGGAAAACTGGCTGGGTAGCACAAAACTGGAGGAAATCTGCACTTTAGACTTCAGAGATACAGCGTGGAAACGGGCCCTTCGGCTCACCGAGTCCGCGCCGATCAGCGATCACCCCGTGCACTAGTACTATACTACACACCAGGGACAATTTGCAATTTTTTACCAGAGCCATTTAACCTGCAAGGCTGCAGGAATGTGGGAGGAAACCGGAGAAAACCCACATGGTCACGGGGAGAATGTACAAACTCCGTAATGACAGCACCGTGGTCAGGATCGAACCCGTATCTCTGGTGCTGTGAGGCAGCAACTCTACTGCTGCGCCACCGTGCCACCCAGTGCTTGCTGATTTAGTTCTGGGATCAGGTCTGCTTTGGATATGGTGTCATTCTAGCAATGTTCCTTTAGTTAAACCATAACTAAAGTTATGGCTCCAGGTTAGTTTAAACTTTCAACTCAGGACACTGAGTGTGCACTTTAAGTTTTAAATAAAAGCTGGTCTCAATGAAGCCAGCACCAGCATTAGGCATTTTCAGCATTATAAACTGTTACTTTTTTATTGTTCGCACAGAAAATTTTGGATAGGTTTACTTTAGTTTATTGTCACGTGTACCAAGGTACAGTGAAAAGCTTTCTTGTTCCATGCTATCCAGTTGACGGAAAGAATATACATGATTACAATCAAGGCGCCTACAGTGTACAGATACAGGATGAAGGATACAGAATAACATTTAGTGCATGATAAAGTTCAGAAAAGTCCAATTAAGAATAGTCCGAGTCTCCAAGAATAGTGTGGTCATAGTCATACAGCTCAGAAACAGGCCCTTTGGCCCAACTCAACCATTCTGACCAAGATGCCCCATTTATGCTGGACCCATCTGAAGAAAGGGTCCCACTTACCCATTTTCTCCAGAGATGCTGCACGACCTGCTGAGTTACTCCAGCACTTTTGTGTGTTAACCAGCATCTGCATTCCCCTGTTTCATCATTTGCCCGCATTTGGGTCTTATCCCTCCAAATCTTTCCCACCTCTGTACCTGTCCAAGTGTTAATAGTGTAGTGAAGAGTTGGGATAGGGTCTCTTAGCTCAGAACAACATCAGCATATGACTGCACTAAATGTAATTCTATAACCGTTGCCCTGTAACTGTACACTGTGGGGCCGCTTGATGGTTATCATGTACAGTCTTTTCGCTAACTGGATAACAAAAAAGCTTTTCACTGTACCTCGACAATAAACGAGACAATAAACTGAACCAAATTAAACTAAACACCAATCTAAAATGAGTTGGAAGTTTAAACTAACTTGGTGGCATCATACTGTTGTTATGGCGTAATGATGGGAACATTGTTAGAACGATATCCAAAACAGACCTGATCCCAGAACTAAATCTGCAAGTACTGGGCGTCACAGTGGCACACAGGTAGTGTTGCTGCCTTTTAGCGTCAGAGATCCGGGTTCGATCCTGACCACGGGTGCTGTCGGTACAGAGTTTGTTTGTTCTCCCTGGGACCGCGTGGGTTCTCTCCGGGTGCTCCGGTTTCCTCCCACATTCCAAAGATGTACAGGTTTGTAGGTTAACTAACTTTGGTGAAAATTGTAAATTGTCAATAGTGTGTGGGACAGTGTCAATTGGTGAAAATTGTAAATTGTCCCCAGTGTGTGTCAGATAGTGCTAGCGTACAGGGTGACCGCTGGTCGGCACGGACTCAGTGGGCCGAAGGGCCTTTTTCCGCCCTGTGGCTCTGAAGTCTATGGCTTAAAAGAAAATTTAACAAGAGATGGCATCTCGCTTTTCATTTATTTGGGAACCTCAAATGAAAGCAGAGATGGAAAAAGCCAGCACGTCGGTAGTTAGTCTAAACATGGTACAGTTTCACCACAACAGTCTCCGCTATACCTTGACCTTTGATACGGTACATAACATTCGCAATTCCCTCATTAACAAAGGAACCACATCAATATCCTGCAAGCTGAAAAATAGTGAACTATGCACTTGATCCCACTCCCATAAGGACTGAGCAATTCCCCCTTCTTTCCTCCCATGCCGACTTAATTCTGATACACCTGATTCAAATTAACCGCGGCCAGTTACTATATTTATCCCTGCTAAAATGGCATCAGGGTACTGCTTGTAAACTTTCTACGTTGTGAAAGAGGGTAGTCCTACATAGAACTAAATCTCCACTTTCCTTACCAGAGCTTAGTTTAGAGAGATGGCTCACTCTACTGCGGCACGGTGGCGCAGCAGTAGAGTTGCTGCCTCACAGCGCCAGAGACCCGGGTTTGATCCTGACTGCGGGTGCTGTCCTGACTATGGAATTTGTACCTTCTCCCCATGACCGCGTCGGTTTCCTCCCACGTTCCAAAGATGTACTGTCTAGACTAGGTATTGAGTAATGAGGAAGGGTCAGTTAGCAGTCTTGCTAACTGACCCTACAAACCTGTGCGTCTTTGGAGTGTGGGAGGAAACCAGAGCGCCCGGTGAAAACCCATGCAGGTCACAGGGAGGACGTACAAACTCCGCACAGACAGTGCCTGTATTCAGGATTGAACCCGGGTCAGCGGCGCTGCAAGTCGACCACTGCGCCGCCCACAGTTATTAATATATAGGAAGAAAAACAGTGGCCTTGTGACAACTTAAGGGACCTCCACTGTACACGTCCTTCCTGTCCTAACAACAATCCTTCACTGCTACTATGCTTCATACTGTCAACTTTTTAAACCACGCATTTATTCCATGGTTTTAAATCTTGATGACAAGTCGATTGTATTTCATATTAGTTCATTCCCTTTGGAAGTTTATATACAGCACATTTCCATCAACACGTAACAAAATGTGAGTGTGGCCCATTGCCTTCCTGTGACACCTCATTACATCTTATCAAGTCGAGGTTAGTTTAGAGATACGGTGCAGAAACAGGCCCTCTGGCCCACTGAGTCGGTGCCGACCAGTGATCCCTGCACGCTAACACTATCTTACACGCACTAGGGATGATTTACAATCTTACCAAGCCGATTAGCCCACAAACCTGTACGTCTTTGGAGTGAGGGAGGAAACCGGAGCTCTCGGAGAAAACCCACTCGGTCACGGGGAGAACGTACAAACTCCGTGCAGACAGCACCCGTAGTCAGGATCGAACCCGGGTCTCTGGCGCTGTAAGACAGCAACTCTACCGCTGAGCCTCCGTGCCACCCTATGCGCTTACGTTACTTGTAAATTGTATGATAAACAGGCATGTTCAGTTACTATAGTAGGATACTACATTTTAACCTCACTTTTATATCGTATGAAGGGCAGAAAAAGTTGCTCCATCATTCAAGATGATGTTTTGATCAACCCATTCCACTTTGCTCCCATGCCCGATTCCCTGTTAGGGGAGTTCAGAACCAGAGGCCACAGTTTAAGAATAAGGGGTAGCGCCATTTAGAACTGAGATGAGGAAAATCTTTTTCGCCCAGAGAGTTGTGAATTTGTGGAATTCTCTGCCTCAGAAGGCAGTGGTGGCCAATTCACTGGATGCATTCAAAAGAGAGTTAGATAGAGCTCTAGGGGGCTAGCGGCATCAAGGGATATGGGGCGAAGGCAGGAAC
Source organism: Amblyraja radiata (assembly GCF_010909765.2). Classification (NCBI taxonomy): domain Eukaryota; kingdom Metazoa; phylum Chordata; class Chondrichthyes; order Rajiformes; family Rajidae; genus Amblyraja; species Amblyraja radiata. The sequence goes on along the minus strand of NC_045981.1, from coordinate 13,531,486 downwards.
GGGGTACTGATTGTGGATGATCAGCCATGATCACATTGAATGGCGGTGCTGGCTCGAAGGGCCGAATGGCCTATTGTCTATGTATCTATGTATCCATGTATAAAGCCCTGTAGTTTATTTTTCATGAATGCTATTTCTGGTTACAGTGCAGGGATGGTGGAGTAGGAGCTGTTTCACACTGGTCCAAGCATGGGAGCTGATGGAGGTCAAACAAAGACACCAGAGCACCACCACTGGTGACAGGCTCTAACTGCAACTAGCTTGCACAATCTGGATCTGGATGTAGTCTGCTGAAAAGCTCTAGGTAGAGCATCACTCAGTACTGGACAATTTTTATACTGGATAATTTTTACAAGCCAATTACTCAAGCCAATTAACCTACAAACCTGAATGTCTTTGGAGTGTGGGAGGAAACCGAAGATCTCGGAGAAAAACAACGCAGATCACGGGGAATAATGTCCAAAGTCCATACAGACAGCACCCGTAGTCGGGATCGAACCGGGGTCTCTGGCGCTGCATTTTGCTGTAAGGCAGCAACTCTACCACTGCGCCACCACTGGTGCTCTCCTCTATAATGGTGGGTGCAGATAGTAACAGTGAAGGAAATAGACCATAGAGTTTGGGACAGGAACAGGAGCTTCAGCCCATAATGTCCATGCCAGTTTAATCTCCTCTGCCTGCACTTTATCCATATCCCTCCATATTCATATGCCTTTCTAAAAGCCTTTTAAAAGTCACTATCATCTCTGCTTCCACCGCCATCCCTGGCAGCACATACGAGGCACCAACCACCCTCGATAAAAATCTTGCCCTGCACATCTCCTTTAAACTTCACCGCTTCGCACCTTAAAGCTATGACCTTATGTCTTTGACATCTTTAGTTTAGTTTAGAGATACAGCACGGAAACAGGCCCTTCGGCCCATCGAGTCCGCACCGACCAGCGATCCCCGCACATTAATGCTACCCTGCACATACTAGGGAACAATATACAATTATACCAAGTCAATTAACCTACAAGCCTGTACGTCTTTGAAGAGTGGGAGGAAACCAAAGATCTCGGAGAAAACCCACGCAGTTCTCGGGGAGAACGTGCAAACTCCGTACAGACGGCACCCGTAGTCGGGATTGAACCCGGGTCTCTGGTGCTGCAAACGCTGTAAGGCAGCAACTCTACCGCTGCGCCACCGTGCCGCCCTTGGGCAAAAAGTAATGACTGTCCCACCTGTCAATGCTCTCAAAATTTTAAGAACTAAAGAAAGGTCCCAACCCAAAATGTCACCCATCCTTTTTCTCCGGAAATGCTGTCTGGCCCGCTGAGTTACTCCAGCACTTCGAGTCTATCCGTGGTATAAACCAACATCTGCAGCTCTTTGTTTCTACAGAGTATGATGTTGTCAGTGCTGGGTATTAATATGAATATTTGAACAAAGAATGCATGAAAATTTGTCGGAATTGTGTACGTATTTATAAATGTGCATAAGCCGAAACAAACTGAGAAAGTCCTGGCCAGTGTGTTGTACTACTGATCAGAAATTGAAATAATGAAGTACATGTTTATCGTCGGTTTTGTGAGTACATGCACACAGGTTCGTGTCGTTCAGTTTAGTTTATTGTCACGTGTACTGAGGTACAGTGAAAAGTTTTTGTTGCATGCTGTCCAGTCAGTGGAAAGCCAATTCATGATTATAATCGAGCCATTCACAGTGTATAGATACATGATAAGGGAATAACGTTTAGTGCAAGGTAAAGCCAGTAAAGTTTGAGTGTCATCAATGAGGTAGATAGTAGTTCAGAACTGCTCTCCGGTCGTGGTGGGATGATTCAGTTCCCTGATAACAGCTGGGAAGAAATTGTCCCTGAATCTGGAGGTTTGGGCTTTCACACTTCTATACCTATTTCCCAATGGAAGAGGGAGAAGAGGGAGCGGCCAAGGTGCGACTTGTCCTTGATTATGCTGCTGGCCTTGCCAAGGCAGCGTAAAAAATGCTGGTAAAACGCAGCATGGTCATTAAACTCAAAACCAGAGATTGCTTTGGGTAATGTAAACTCCAATAATTGTAATCTCTGTTTGTGACTGAACACACACAATGCTAATAAATGCAGTGCAGTTCACGTGATAATCTTTATTGCCTTGCAATCGCATAGCACATGCTCACAATAATAATAGTGTTCTTAAAAGGGAAATGGGCGCAGTTTTCTTAAAAGAGAAATGCGTGACGCTCTTAGTTTATTTTAGAGACACAGTGTTGGAAACATGCCCGTTGTCTCAGAGTCCACGCTGACCATCGGTCACCCCTTCACACTTGCAGCGCCGGGGACCCCGGTTCGATCCCTACTACGGGTGCTGTCTGTACGTAGTTTGCACATTCTCCCCGTGACCCACGTGGGTTTTCTCCGAAGATTTTGGTTTCCTCCCACACTCCAAAGACGTAGAGGTTTGTAGGTTAATTAGCTTGGTGCATGTGTAAATATTTGTCCCTTGTGAGTGTAGGATAGAGTTAATGGATCGCAGGTCGGTGCGGATTTGGTGGGCCGAAGGGCCTGGTTCCCCGCAGTATCTCTAAACCAAACAATTAAAAACATCTTTGCTTGTTTTTCTGATGAGCAGCACCTTGTTTAAGAAACTGAGACCCGTGGATGAAATATACTATCTTGTAAGAATCTTCTCTAAACTAAAGTAAACTAGGGGCAATTTTACAGAGGACAATTAACCTGCAAACCTGAATGTCTTTGGGATGTGGAAGGAAACCAGAGCCCACGGAGGAAACCCACACAGTCACAGGGAGAACATGCAAACTCAACACAAATAATGGCACAGATCAGGATCAAACCCTAGATGCTGGCGCTGTGAGGCAGCTACTTTACTACTGTGCTTTTTCTCTTCAAGTAGAGACTAACATTTTTTTAATAACTATTCTTATTATTATTGACTGATCAGTTCAAATTTAACTGTAGCAAATTCCTTTGTGCATATGTTTTTCCCTGCGACCACGTAGGTTTTCTCCGGGTGCTCCGGTTTCCTTCCACACTCCAATGATGTACAGGTTTGTAGGTTAATTGGCTTCTGTAAATTGCAAATTGTCCCTGGTGTGTAAGGCCACCAGATGATCGCTGGTCAGTGCGGATTCGGTGGACTGAAAGGCCCGTTTCCACGCTGTATCTCTAAATTCTAAAGTCTGAAAACTTGGACATAAAACTGAAGGACTGCTTGTCCTCAAGAGGCCACACCTCATAACCAGCTGCCTTACGGCGGTAACGTTGCTGCCTTACAGCTCCAGAGACCCGGGTTCGATCCCGACTACGGGTGCTGACTGTACGGTGTTTGTACGTTCTCCCCGTGACCGGCATGGGTTTTCTCAGAGATCTTCAGCTTCCTCCCACACTCCAAAGACGTACAGGATTGTAGGTTAATTGGCTTGGTATAAATATAAATTGTCCCCAGCATGTGTAGGATAGTGTTAAGGTGCGGGGATCGCTGGTCAGCACGAACTCCATGGGCCGAAGGGCCTGTTTCTGCACTGTTTCCTCGAACTGAACTAACCAATGGATTTTTCAGGCCAAGTTTTCTATTTACATTGTCTTATTTCATTTTTGACCACAAGTTACATAACATTTAAATGTCACATATCTGAATGCATAATAAGCGCCATTAGCCACTAATGCTACATTATGAAAGCAAGTAACCACAATAAAAGTTTTCAAAACACTTAAGCCAGCCGTCCAAGGAGGTTTGAGAGCTGTGAAGGGATATTACAACAGAGCCCTGATATCATGGTTACTCACCCCAGGCCTGGAAGCACCATCATTTGTTACTCATCATCATCGACGGCCACTCGAAACGAGTATGAGTGACTTTGTTTATCGTGGGGAGACTGGTGCACAGACAGCCACCCCACGGTCCTTGGCAGATCTGGGTCAGGATCCAGTGGCGTGCAGTCCAAGACGACCGGAGACCCTTTTCTGCTGCAGCCTTCATCCATCCGCCTTCCCAGCCGTTATGACGCTCCACTATGGTCAGCCGTACATCCTCCGCCTGTTCCACCGTTGCGGTCTTGGTTGGATTGCTCTTTGTCAGAGACCTTCCCCTCACCGCCATTTGTGGCCCTACCAGGAGCATAGCTCCAGACGGCATCGCTCTCTGGATCTGAGGACCACACAAGCTTCTCCACCACGACAAGGTGACAATCCATTCCAGCAATCCAAAATGCTGGAATCTGGAATCACGGATCATGTGACCATGGGTTCATATGGGAGGGCGGAAGAAATATGGATGGCAGGTTAGATTATGTGCAATCTAGCCTGTTGTCTATAACTCTTTGGCTATAACTCTATCACACATCTGAATGCCTTGACAACATGATTCGTCGAACAAACTTGAACCAGATTGTTATCTCATTTGACCTTCTGATCCTCTGTCCTCTACAGCTACAAGATCACCCCTCTTGCATCTCCCTTGCACTGTACATCACCTCTCTGTATCAGTTCATTCGTAGTTCAAATTCCCATGTTGATATGCTCTAATAGAAAGCAAATTGGAATGCAAACAGCACGTTAGCTTTCATTACAAAGGGATTAGAGCATAACAGCAAACAGATCTCACTGGAATGATGTCGGGTTTTAATAGCTCCACACCTGCAATTCTGTTCTCAATTCTGTTGGCTGTTCTGTATCTTTATCTGCAAAGGCATGTGATGTAAAAGCTGATATATAAGCCTTGTAGCTGGGTTTTGTTGGAAGGGGCTTTCACTGGTAATGAACAGGGTGTTATTTATGCATTAGCATACTTTCTTAATCATGGTGGCGCAACGGTAGAGTTGCTGCCTTACAGCGGCAGTGTAAGTTATTTGGGAAAATCCTCCAAAATTATAGAAGAACTCGGGGATGATGACCATGGACATTTTTAAAACAGACTGGCTGGCTGCAAAGGAAAAACCCCCAATCCACAAAGGAAGAACCAGTTTCAAACCTGTCTGTGGGCCTGGGCATTACACGACTATGCGAATGGTGTGAACAGGAAAGGTTGAGACGGAGATAACGAGATTATCTTGGAAACACAAAGGAAGGAACCGAGCCTCAGCAGACGTGGGTGAACAGCCCAACAGCAAGACAATCACCATCGTGGATGACCCATCCATCGGGACAATGGGAGCCCATCTAGGCGATGGGATAACGATCAGGCTGAGGTATCATGACATCAGCAACCCCATTATCATCGGAAGCCTATTGTTCATGCCAGATCGAACTGGGAATCATCGAAAGACCCTTTTGTCCAAAGGACCACCAGGGGGGTTTCAAGGGAGAAACTCAGGTATAAAAAGCAGGAGTCAAGCCAGAACTCTCTTTTCTGCTCTGCTGGACGGCTCTGGACCCTGCATCAATCTAGCTGTAAGTACCCCAGTAACCTGGTGAAGTTCCCGAAATAGGATAGAGGTTGAGAGAAGGGGAAAGGGGGTGTACTTGTAAATAAAATTGTGTAAAGTAAGTTTTACGACGCGCCCGATAATTTTCCTTCCATAGTCATAGTTTAAAGCATGTTTAGCCACGTATTATGTAGTGTTGGTGAGATTTGATTTCTCATTGTTTAATAACGCCTGTAAATTTTAGGCTTGCTTTGAGTCCGTCTTGGTTTCTGTTTTCTCTCATCAACACGCTCTGGTCAAGTCAACCTTTTATCATATCCCACCATAATTCCGAGGTCTAGAACCCAGGGGAACCCCTTTTTTTTGTATTCTCTCTTGGGAACCGTTCGAGTGGAGTGGTGGCCGTTTGACCCACCGACAAGGGAGAGAATCACTCGGGCAGTTGGGCCCGAAGAGGAGTAAAGGGAACTAAACCCCTACAGCAGTGACCTGGGTTCGATCCTGACTACGGGTGCTGTCTGTAGGGAGTTTGTACGTTCGCCCTGTGACCGGTGTAGGTTTTCTCCGATAACTTTGGTTTCCTCCGAGCTTGGTGTAATGGTAAGTTGTCCCTAGTGTGTGTGTGTGTGTGTGGGATAGCGTTGGTGTACGGGGTGATCGCTGGTCGGCGCGGTCCGAAGGGCCTGTTTCCAAACTGTACCTCTACACGTAACTACGCTGAATTATGTTTGGTTGAATTTAACATTTTACTTTTCAAACGGCTATCTGTTTTTATTTTCATATTTGCGATTTGAGATTTTCGTCTTGCTTTACAAATCTCTCCGCTGTCTTGGCATCCAGCCCTTCTGGCCGTGGCACAAGGTCGGTGGGCGGCACTGCGGCGCAGCGGTAGAGTTGCTGCCGGCTCACAGCGCCAGAGACCCGCGTTCGATCCTGACCACGGGTGCTTGTCTGTACAGAGTTTGCACGTACTCCCTGAGACACGGGTTTTCTCCGGGTGCTCCGATTTCCTCCCACGTTCTCGAGACGTACAGGTTGCAGGCTAATTGACTTTGGTAAGTAGTTTTTTTTAATTGTCCCTGGTGTACATAGAAACATAGAAACATAGACTATAGGTGCAGGAGGAGGCCATTCGGCCCTTCGAGCCTGCACCACCATTCAATATGATCATCCAAAATCAGTGCCCCGTTCCTGCTTTCTCCCCATATCCCTTGATTCAGTTAGCCCTAAAAGCTAAATCTAACTCTCTCTTAAAAACATCCAATGAATTGGCCTTTACTGTGAATTCCACAGATTCACAACTGTCTCGGTGAAAACGTTTTTCCTCATCTCAGTCCTAAATGGCCTACGCCTTATTCTTAATATAAGGATAAGTGTAGGATAGTGTTCGTGTATGGGATGGTTGGCTTTGTCATGATGGGCTGAAGGACCTGTTCCCATGCAGCATCTCTAAAGTCTAAAGTTTAAATCTCCGCAATTCCCCCGTTCCCCACTTCTCTTTTGACCTGCCAACGGCAACTAAGCTCTAAGCTAATGCTCTAAGCTCCTCCTGATACTCATTCTAAACCTATTTGTCTCTCTTTCTCCAGTTCTCTTCTCCTTTAAGACACTTCTTAAAGCCGACCATTTGCTACACCCTTCGTTACATCACTTCAATAATGCAAGACAAAGTATTCAGACGGGGTAGAAACAAGGAACTGCAGATGCTGGTTTATCACGGAAAGACACAAAGCTCTGGAGTAACTCACCAGGTCAGGCAGCGTCTTTGGAAAGAAGGATCAGAAGAAGGGTCTTGACCCGAAACGTCACCCATGCCTTCTCTCCAGAGATGCCGCCTGTCCCGCTGAGTTACTCCAACATTTTGTGTCTATCTTTCGGGTTTGAAAGTTAATTGGCTTCTGCAAATTGTCCCGAGTGTGTAGTACAGAACTAGTGTACGTGGTAATTGTTGGTCGGCGCGGACTCGGAGTGCCGGAAGACCTGTTTCCACGTTTTATCACTAAACTAAACCAAACTACTCCTTAAAGGCCATTAATTTGAATCCCCGCAATTATAAATTCCAAGTGAAGTACCTCGCATTTTGCCAGTGAAAATAAACAGTGAAGTAATAAAACCTGACGTGAACTGCGGAAAGATATGGACCAACTGGCAGGGGGAAAGACAAAGCTACTGAGGCCGCCAGAGAAAGTGACCATTTTTCCATGAGGTACCTCACTGGCAGGGACACCAGCTGGCCCAGAGCAGACACGAGTGCGATCGCCAAAGCTACACAGTTCTACAAAGTACTCCTCACTTTCCAGTGAGTCTCTGAACCTTGGATAATCGTTCTTCTCTGAGGCCCTTTTCTATAAATAGTTTAACTCTTCGAACACCACAAGTTTAGGTCAGAGATACAGCAGGGAAACGTGCCCTCCGGCCCCCACCGAGTCCGTGCTGATCAGTCAATCCCATGCACGAGCACTTCCCAAAACACACACCAGCGACAATTACAGAAGAATGATCAGTTTAGTTTAGTTCAGTTTAAAGATACAGCACGGAAACAGGCCCTTCGGCCCACCGAGTCTGCAACGACCAGCGATCCCCGTACACTAACACTATCCTACACACACAAGGGACAAGTTACAATTATACCAAGCCAATTAACCTACAAACCTGTACGTCTTTGTAGTGTGGGAGGAAACCGAAAATATCGGAGGAAACCCCCGTGGGTCACGGCGAGAAGGTCCAAACTGACAGCACCCGTACGTAATTGGGATCGAACCCAGGTCTCTCGTGCTGTAAGTGCTGCAAGGCAGCAACTCTACCGCTGCATCACCATGTCACCCTAAATAGTGGAGCTGCTGCCTCACAACGCCAGAAACAGGGTTCGATCCTGACCTCGGGTGCTGTCCGTGTGGAGTTTGCACGTTCTACCTGTGACCACGTGGGTTTCCTAAGGTGCCTCGGATTCCTCCCTCATCCTAAATATGTGAGGGTTTGTCGATTGATTGCTCTCTGTAAATTGCCCCTGGTGTGTAGGAAAGAGAGACATAAAATGCTGGAGTAAGTCAGCGGGTCAGGCAGCATCTCTGGAGGAAATAGGACAAGTGATATTTCGGGTCGGGACCCTTCTTCAGACTGAAAGTAGGGGATGTGGGCGGGGGCAGGGCTTGGATAGAGTGGATGTGGAGAAGATGTTTCCACCAGTGGGAGACTCGAGGACTAGAGGTCACAGCCTCAGAATTAAAGGACGTCCTTTCAGGAAGGAGATGAGGAGAAATTTCTTTAGTCAGAGGGTGGTGAATCTGTGGAATTCTTTGCCACAGAAGGCTGTGGAGGCCAAGTCAGCGGATATTTTTAAGGCAGAGATAGATTTTTGATTAGTACGGGTGTCAGGGGTTATGGGGCTCGGGTGGAGAGATAGATCAGCCATGATTGAATGGTGGAATTGACTCGATGGGCCGAATGGCCTAATTCTGCTCCTATCACATGACATGAACAGCTGAATGCGAGCAAAGACTGGAACCAATCAGGGATGGCTGCAAATGACGTCGAGCAGAGAGGTGTATGAACCAGCAAATGCAATTCTTTGTTCCTACATACCTCGTGTGCAGGGAGTGGATGAGAAAGTAGGATAACATAGAACTAGTGTGAACAAGTGAACGATGGTCGGCATGGACTTGATGGGCCTTTTTCAATGCTCGATCATTCAATCAATAATTTTACTGCAAAATCCAAAGTACAAAGTGCCTGTGACGTTTCCATTTTTTTTTGCATTTGACTGAATCAAAATTGTTTTGAGATGAAATGATCAATAATATGTAATATATATATTGGTATTTTTCTGATTAATTCTTTAAACTCCCAACAAATTTGCCGAATCGTTTTTTTAAACAAAAGGCTGCTCTTATTGATATTAATGAAATATTAATATTCCCATTGCACATTACTTGATCATTTATTTAGATAGTTTGATGGGGTGGCATGGTGGCGCAGCGGTAGAGTCACTGCCTTACTGGCACCAGAGACCCGGGTCCGATCCTACGGAGACCTACGGGTGCTTGCCTGTGCGGAGTTTTTTACGTTCTCCCCGTGACCTGTGTGGGTTTACCCCGGGAGCTCTGGTTTCCTCCCGCACTCCAAAGATGAACAGGATGGGAGGCTAATTTGGCTTTGGTAAAAATTGTAAATTGTACCTTGTGCGGATAGGGTAGCGTTAGCGTGCGGGGATCGCTGGTCGGCATGGAGGGGCCGAAGGGGGCTGTTTTCTGTGCTGTATCTCAAAATTAAACTAAACTAAATCGTCTCGTATTCCAGATGTGGTACTCACCCAAGTCTACGATGATATTCATGCTTTCCATCTGACTCACATAAAGTAATTTCCTTGCTGAACATTTATTCTGTGCTGATAGAACACTGATACACTGGCTGACATCGTGTCTGGTTAATTGCCAGGCAGCTTCGAAAATTAATATATCTTTATTGTCTTATAGTCATAGAGTCATAGAGAACACAACGTGGAAACAGGTCCCTTCGGCCCAACCTGCCTACGCCGGCCAACAATGTCCCAGCTACACTAGCCCCACCTGCCTGTGTTTAGCCCGTATCCCTCCAAACCCGTCCTATCCATGTACCTGTCTAAATGTTTCTTAAATGCAGCTCGTTCCACACACCCACCGGTACCCCTCAGGTACCTGTTAAATCTTTACCCCCTCACCTTAAACCTCTGTCCTCTGGTCCTCGATTCCCCCACTCTAGGCAGGAGACACTGGGCATCTACCCGATTTATTCCTCTCAAGTCCTGCTCTATGACGACTGAAGAATTTTGTTCTATGTGTCAATGCTTGGGAACATGAATGTGTGGAAAGCAACTGCAGATGCTGGTATATACTAAAGATATGGTCACAATTACTTCAATGTAGACTGTGAGTGGAAGAGAGTTGTGCAAAAACATCAGGAATGGAGGGAAGGCTGGAAGGGAGAGCTCAGTGGATTGAAGTCAACACAACAACTAACAAAGTTCAGGGAGGTGGCGCACTGGTATATCTGGTAGAGCCACTGCCTCACAGCGCCAGAGACCCGGGTTCAATCCTGACCTCAGGTGCTGTCTGTGTGGAGATCGCACGTTCTCCCCGTGGCCGCGTGGGTTTCCTCCCACGTCCCAAAGACGTGCGGGCTTGCAGATTAATTGGATTCTGTAAACTGAGCGGATAGTAGTGAGTGGGATAACATGGAACTAGGATGAACGGGTGATCGATGGATGGTGTGGACTCGATGGGCTGAAGGGCCTGTTTCCATGCTGTATCTTGCAATCAATCAATCAATCTGAAGAAGGGTCTCGACCTGAAACGTCACCCATTCCTTCTCTCAAGAGATGCTGCCTGTCCCGCTGAGTTACTCCAGCACCCAGCATCCAGCAATTTAAACATGCATCTGCAGTTCCTTCCTACACAATCAATCAACTTTGCTGGGACAAGTTACTGCCTGAAAATAGAACAGAGAACAAGGTTGCAATGTGAGGCAAAGCTGTTTTTTTAAATCAAATTTTTGATTCATAATTTTTGATTTCATTTCTAAATGGTGCTTGGGAAGGAATGTCTAAAGTTACAGTTTATCATTTGGGCAGTTCCCCGTGTATACACAAGATGCCCCACCAGCTTGCGATACCACCTGCAAAATATCTCCCGACAAACATCAAGCTTGTTCTGGTGCAACTGGAAGTAACCCTTGCTTCCGATTTCATCATTAATTGTTCTGCATTCCAATGTTCCTGTGAACACGCTGAAGATGAGGTAAGTTGAGAAGGTGCCACTTAAATGGCCACTTTGGATAAGTAATGTTCCCCAGAGATTCACCCGAGCCAAACTCACATGTGACTCAGTCTGTAGCAGTCACAGGAGCCTTTAACTTCCTTCGCCTCTGCAGCAGTCAAAGACTGCAAAGTTCCCAGAAAAGATAAGTTGTGACTAAAGACTTTGCTCTGAATGGGTTTTGCCCACCTCCCACCAATATCCTTCATTTTAATGGACATTGTTAAATGGTGCTGTGGGACTATGTATAAGCACAGAGCTGCCCAAATAACAGACCGTCATTTTCATCACCCACATTGCAATACTGGAGCGATGACATCAAATATGGTAAGGAAAATCAGTACAAGGGGGAGTTGGCGCACTGGTGCAGCAGGTAGAGCTGCTGCCTCACAGTGCCAGAGACCCGGGTTCGATCCTGACCTCGGGCGCTGCCTGTGCGGAGTTTGCACGCTCTCCCCATGACCTCCCTCCTCTAGCTCGTTCCATACACCCACCACCCTTTGCGTGAAAAAGTTACCCCTCAGATTCCTATTAAATCTTTTCCCCCCTTCACCTTAAGTGTGCTGCTCATCTCGGTTCACCTGCTCTGAGCAAGAGACTCTGTGCATCTACCCAATCTATTCCTCTCATGAATTTTTATCTACGGCTTGATTAGATCTGTCCCGATCCTTGAACCTTGCCAGAGCTCGGTGCTGTTCGAGTTCACTCAACTTATGGTTGGCTTCAAGATAAGTGCAACACAGCAGTGCAACACTAAGCGAACTGCTGGTGCCAAGTCTAGGAGCACTAAAGTCAGCAACAGTCATGGAAATTCCACTCCTGTCCCCCATTGTTGGAAACCATTCAAGAAGTCAGGAAAACATTGAGGAACAAATTTAACACTGACGGGCAGATAATATAAAATCAAGATCTATTGCTGTGAACTGCCGCAGAAGGTGTCCTTGTTCCATTGGGAAGCACACTATGATCTGAGAAATATTGCCACAGTTTTAAACAAATTGAAATAAGAGATTGTGTAGAAATGAACCAGATGCTGCTTTAAACCGAAGAGAGACACAAAAAAGCTGGATTAGCTGGAGAGACACAAAAAAAATGGATTGGGGATGATCAGCCACGATCACATTGAATGGCGGTGCTGGCTCGAAGGGCCGAATGGCCTACTCCTGCACCTATTGTCTATTGTCTATTGTCTAACTCAGCGGAACAGGGCAGCATCTCTGGAGAGAAGGAATCGGTGACGTTTCGGGTCGAGACCCTTCTTCAGACAGGGGAGAGGGAGACACAGAGATATGGAAGGGGGGAAGGTGGTGTGAAAACGGGCTCAGTGGGCCGAAGGGCCTGTTTCTGCGCTGTATCTCTAAACTAGACTAAACATGATTATGGAAGAACTTTGGGCATTATCACTGTGTTATCAACGTGGTACAAAGCTGCATTCTAAGCCTGGGTCTCGACCCAAACCGTCACCCCTTCCTTGTCTCCAGAGATGTCGCCTGTCCCGCTGAGTTACTCCAGCCTTTTGTGTCTCCCTTCGGTTTAAGCCAGCATCTGCAGTTCCTTCCGAACCGTTATCGAGGGGCAGTCACAGCTGCGACGTGTGAAATTATAATTGGCCGCCACACGTTCTCCCAAAGCAAATGTGACCTTAACCAGATATTCTTTCTTCCAGTGAGTCTGATTGAGGAATAAGTATTGGTCATGACACAAAGGAAACTCCTGTGTATCGCCTGGGGATGCTAGGAGGGCAGATGCAATTAGTTTCCATAACTAATTGTACTCTGTTTAACTTTTGACCCGAACGGCAGGAAAGCAAGTGCCATCTGGGATACATCCCAGTCATAAAGTTCTGACAACGGAGGCAACGCATGAATTAGTCTGCATCTAGCTGGCTGACGTAGCATTGCTTCTCGACATTGTTTCTTTCACTAGGTTCCCATGTTTTTCCTCTGCTTCGAGTTTCGTAATTGCAAGGCCATTAGCGTAATCGAGGACCAGAGGTCACAGCCTCAGAACTAAAGGATGTTCCATTAGGAAGGAGATGGGAAGGAATCTCTTTCGTCAGAGGGTGGTGAGTATGTGGAATTCCTTGCCACAGACGGCTGTGAAGGCCAAGTCAATGGATATTTCCGAGGCAGAGATAGATAGCTTCTTGATTAGTACGGGTGTCAGAGGTTATAGAAACATAAAAACATAGAAATTAGGTGCAGGAGTAGGCCATTCGGCCCTTCGAGCCTGCACCGCCATTCAATATGATCATGGCTGATCATCCAACTCAGTATCCCGTACCTGCCTTCTCTCCATACCCTCTGATCCCCTTAGCCACAAGGGCCACATCTTACTCCCTCTTAAATATAGCCAATGAACTGGCCTCGACTACCCTCTGTGGCAGGGAGTTCCAGAGATTCACCACTCTCTGTGTGAAAAAAGTTCTTCTCATCTCGGTTTTAAAGGATTTCCCCCTTATCCTTAAGCTGTGACCCCTTGTCCTGGACTTCCCCAACATCAGGAGCAATCTTCCTGCATCTAGCCTGTCCAACCCCCTAAGAATTTTGTAAGTTTCTATAAGATCCCCTCTCAATCTCCTAAATTCTAGAGAGTATAAACCAAGTCTATCCAGTCTTTCTTCATAAGACAGTCCTGACATCCCAGGAATCAGTCTGGTGAACCTTCTCTGCACTCCCTCTATGCAATAATGTCCTTCCTCAGATTTGGAGACCAAAACTGTACGCAATACTCCAGGTGTGGTCTCACCAAGACCCTGTACAACTGCAGTAGAACCTCCCTGCTCCTATACTCAAATCATTTTGCTATGAAAGCTAACATACCATTCGCTTTCTTCACTGCCTGCTGCACCTGCATGCCCACTTTCAATGACTGGTGTACCATGACACCCAGGTCTCGCTGCATCTCCCCTTTTCCTAGTTGGCCACCATTTAGATAATAGTCTGCTTTCCTGTTTTTGCCACCAAAATGGATAACCTCACATTTATCCACATTATACTGCATCTGCCAAACATTTGCCCACTCACCCAGCCTATCCAAGTCACCTTGCAGTCTCCTAGCATCCTCCTCACAGCTAACACTGCCCCCCAGCTTAGTGTCATCTGCAAACTTGGAGATATTGCCTTCAATTCCCTCATCCAGATCATTAATATATATTGTAAATAGCTGGGGTCCCAGCACTGAGCCTTGCGGTACCCCACTAGTCACTGCCTGCCATTGTGAAAAGGACCCGTTTACTCCTACTCTTTGCTTCCTGTTTGCCAGCCAGTTCTCTATCCACATCAATACTGAACCCCCAATGCCGTGTGCTTTAAGTTTGTAAACTAATCTCTTATGTGGGACCTTGTCGAAAGCCTTCTGGAAGTCCAGATACACCACATCCACTGGTTCTCCCCTATCCACGCTACTAGTTACATCCTCGAAAAATTCTATAAGATTCGTCAGACATGATTTACCTTTTCTAAATCCATGCTGACTTTGTCCAATGATTTTACCACTTTCCAAATGTGCTGCTATCCCATCTTTAATAACTGACTCTAGCAGTTTCCCCACTACCGATGTTAGACTAACTGGTCTGTAATTCCCCGTTTTCTCTCTCCCTCCCTTCTTAAAAAGTGGGGTTACGTTTGCTACCCGCCAATCCTCAGGAACTACTCCAGAATCTAAAGAGTTTTGAAAGATTATTACTAATGCATCCACTATTTCTGGAGCTACTTCCTTAAGTACTCTGGGATGCAGCCTATCTGGCCCTGGGGATTTATCGGCCTTTAATCCATTTAATTTAACCAACACCACTTCCCGGCTAACCTGGATTTCACTCAATTCCTCCAACTCCTTTGACCCGCGGTCCCCTGCTATTTCCGGCAGATTATTTATGTCTTCCTTAGTGAAGACGGAACCAAAGTAGTTATTCAATTGGTCCGCCATATCCTTGTTCCCCATGATCAACTCACCTGTTTCTGACTGCAAGGGACCTACATTTGTTTTAACTAATCTCTTTCTTTTCACATATCTATAAAAACTTTTGCAGTCAGTTTTTATGTTCCCTGCCAGTTTTCTTTCATAATCTATTTTTCCTTTCCTAATTAAGCCCTTTGTCCTCCTCTGATGGTCTCTGAATTTCTCCCAGTCCTCCGGTATGCTGCTTTTTCTGGCTAATTTGTACGCATCATCCTTCGCTTTGATACTATCCCTGATTTCCCTTGTTATCCACGGATGCACTACCTTCCCTGATTTATTCTTTTGCCAAACTGGGATGAACAATTTTTGTAGTTCATCCATGCAGTCTTTAAATGTCTTCCATTGCATATCCACCGTCAACCCTTTTAGAATTAATTGCCAGTCAATCTTGGCCAATTCACGTCTCATACCCTCAAAGTTACCTTTCTTTAAGTTCAGAACCATTGTTTCTGAATTAACAATGTCAATCTCCATCCTAATGAAGAACTCAACCATATTATGGTCACTCTTGCCCAAGGGGGCACGTACAACAAGACTGCTAACTAACCCTTCCTCATTACTCAATACCCAGTCTAAAATAGCCTGCTCTCTCGTTGGTTCCTCTACATGTTGATTTAGATAACTATCCCGCATACATTCCAAGAAATCCTCTTCCTCAGCACCCCTGCCAATTTGATTCACCCAATCTATATGTAGATTGAAGTCACCCATTATAACGGTTTTGCCTTTGTCGCACGCATTTCTAATTTCCTGTTTGATACCATCTCCAACTTCACTACTACTGTTAGGTGGCCTGTACACAACACCCACCAGCGTTTTCTGCCCCTTAGTGTTTCGCAGCTCTACCCATACCGATTCCACATCCTGCAAACTAATGTCCTTCCTTTCCATTGCGTTAATCTCCTCTCTAATCAGCAACGCTACCCCACCTCCTTTTCCTTTCTCTCTATCCCTCCTGAATATTGAATATCCCTGGATGTTCAGCTCCCAGCCTTGGTCACCCTGGAGCCATGTCTCCGTGATCCCAACTATATCATAGTCATTAGTAGCTATCTGCACATTCAACTCATCCACCTTATTACGAATGCTCCTTGCATTGAGACACAAAGCCTTCAGGCTTGTTTTTACAACACTCTTACCCCTTATACAATTTTGTTGTAAAGTGGCCCTTTTTGATTTTTGCCCTGGATTTTCCGGCCTGCCACTTTTACTTTTCACCATTGGTTATGGGGAGAGGCAGGAGAATGGGGTTGACGGGGAGAGTTAGATCAGCCATGATTGCATGCCGGCGTAGACTCGATGGGCCGAATGGCCTAATTCTGCTCCTGTCATTTCTGTACTTATGAACCCATGTGCCATCTTGGATACATAAGTGAGTAAAGAGGTAGGGAGAGAGAACAGGAAATTGATTAAAAAATTGACCGAAATCAAGGACACCGGCACTCCCTCTTCTCCCCTCTCCCATCAGGCAAAAGGTATAGAAGTGTGAAAACACACACCTCCAGATTCAGGAACAGTACCTTCCCAGCTGTTATCAGGCAACTGAACCATCGTACCAACTAGAGAACAGTTTAGTTTGTTGTCACATGTACTGAGGTACAGTGAAAAGCTTTTGTTGCATGCTATCCAGTCAGCTGACAGACAATACATGATTACAATCGAGCCATTCACAGTGTACAGGTACATGATAAGGGAATAACGTTTAGCGCAAGATAAAGCCAGTAAAGTCTGATCGAAGCAAGTCCATGGGTCACCAATGAGGTAGATAGTAGTTCAGGACTGCTCTCTGGTTATGGTAGGATGATTCAGTTGCCTGATAACAACTGGGAAGAAACTGTCCCTGAATCGGGAGGTGTGCGTTTTCACACTTATATACCTTTTGTCTGGTGGGAGAGGGGAGGAGATTGTTGTCATGTACGGTCTTTCCACTGACTGGTTAGCAAGCAACAAAAGCTTTTCACTGTACCTCAGTTCGCGTGACAATAAACTAAACTGAAACAGAGATTTAGCAGTCATTACACAAGACTGGTCGTGTAGGAT
The DNA here is from genome assembly GCF_010909765.2 of Amblyraja radiata. NCBI lineage: Eukaryota > Metazoa > Chordata > Chondrichthyes > Rajiformes > Rajidae > Amblyraja > Amblyraja radiata. The sequence continues at coordinate 13,514,336 of NC_045981.1, read as the reverse complement.
CTTCTTACTGAAGGATGAATGATATTTGGTCTTGCTGACCTTCCCCTGGGGATGCGACAGAGAATCATTTGTTGCCTGAGACTGGATCCAAAACCCTGCTCACTTCAATGGGGATCATGGGTCAAAGGATCAGGCGAAAGGTGAGGTAAATGTTAGGGCGTCACGGTGGCGCAGTGGTAGAGCAGCTGCTTTACACCTCCAGAGACCCGGGTTCGATCCTGACCACGGGGGCTGTCTGTACGGAATTTGTACGTTCTCCCCGTGACCTGCGTGGGTTCTCCGAAGATCCCGAAGAAAACCATCGTAGGTCACGGCGAGAACGTACAAACACTGCACTGGTCGGGATCGAACCTGGGTCTCTGGCGCTGTAAGCACTGTAAAAGCCCTGTCCCACGGTACGAGTTCATTCCAAGAGCTCTCTCGAGTTTGCCCTGATTCGAACTCGGAGATTTACGGTAATGGCCACTCGTAGGTACTCGGGGCTCTCGTGGACATTTTTCAACAAGTTGAAAAATCTTCACGAGTCTTCCCGTGCTTACCTGCCGTTAGCGAGTCCTCCCAAGTTCCTGCCGCTAGCGTTACGAGCTGCTAAGAGACGTCCCCGAGCTCCGACGTACCCGCTACGTTCATTCTCCGTGCTTACCACGATTTAGATTTTTTTTTTAACTCGGGAGAGCTCTTGGAATGAACTCGTACCGTGGGACAGGGCTATAAGGCAGCAACTCTGCCGCTGCCCCACCGTGTCGCCCACTGCACCGATGGAGAAAGTAACTCTGAACCATCCAGTTTTCAGGGTATTTTGGAACAATGTAGTCTTCGGAGTCTGATGCACCTCCCTTGGTGATAACGGTGGAAGATTATTATATTTGCTATTGCACATTCATCACTCTATATCACATTGCCTAATAGATTTCATGAAGAGATCCAAATTCAGTTTCACACGCGATGTATCCATTTTTCTTGGAAACACTTGAAATGACTTCAGGTTCAAATGCACACTCCTAGACATAATATCATTCCTTTCCAATTATCTTGGACGAAGTGGAGAGTTATTACAAGCATCAATGTTCCAACACTGGCTGATGTACGGCAAAACATTATGACCTCGGAAAGAATTGGCGTTCTGGTGCTGGGAGTCACTTAAAAAAATGCAGTGCGGCACAAAATTCATTTGCTGACGTTCCAAGAGCTTCAAAGACCGAATAAAAACAGGAAATGAAAATTATAAAAACCTGCAGATATTGGAAATCTGAAATAAAAACAGCAAATGCTGGAAACACTCAGCACGTCAGGCAGATGGTTATGGAAATAGGATTAACCTTTCACAGAGAACATAGCACAGGAACAGGGACTTCAGCTCTTTACTCAGAGAGTGGTAGCGGTGTGGAATGAGCTTCCAGTGGAAGTGGTGGCGGCAGGTTCGTTGGTATCATTTAAAAATAAATTGGATAGGCATATGGATGAGAAGGGAATGGAGGGTTATGGTATGAGTGCAGGCAGGTGGGACTAATGGAAAAAAGTTGTTTGGCACGGACTTGTAGGGCCGAGATGGCCTGTTTCCGTGCTGTAATTGTTATATGGTTATATGGTTAATTCCCACCCAAGAACACAGTGTCATAATAAGGTCATAAGTGATAGGAGCAGAATTAGGCTATTCGGCCCATCAGGTCTACTCCGCCATTCAATCATCTCTGATCTATCTCTCCCCCTCAACCCCATTCTCCTGCCTTCTCCCCATACCCTTGACTCCCGTACCAATCAAGAATCTATCAATCTCTGCCTTAAAAGGATAGTTAGTACCAAGTTAAACTAATCTCCTCTGCCTTTTTTACATTTGAGATTTTATTATATTTTGGGCATAGAACAGTACTGCACAGATACAGGCCCTTCGGCCCACTGTGTCAAAGCCAAAAGTGAGGTAGATATCAAAATGTCTATCTCACCAAAGAGGTAGAACTACTATCGACCTCTTTGGTGACCCTCGGACCATCCTTGATCGTACTTTGCTGGCTTTACCTTGCACCAAACGTTATTCCCTTATCCTGTATCTATACTTTGTAAATGGATCGATTGTAATCATGCATTGTCTTTCCGCTGACTGGTTAGCACGCGACAAAAGCTTTTCACTGTACCCCGGTACACGCGACAATAAACTAAACTGAAACTGAGATTTAGCAGCCATTACACAAGACTGATCTCACCGAAGGATCAATGATATTTAGTCTTGCTCACGTTCCCCTGGAGATGCGACAGAGAATCATTTGTTGCCTGAGACTGGGTTCAAAACCCTGTTCAGTTCAATGGGGATCGTAGGTCAAAGGAATAGGCAAGTGGGAGGTGTTAGGGCGTCACAGTGGCGCAGTGGTAGAGCCGCTGCCTTACAACTCCAGAGACCCGGGTTCGATCCTGACCATGGGTGCTGTCTGTGCAGAGTTTGTACATTCTCCCCATGACCTGCGTGGGTTCTCCGAAGATCCCAGAGAAAACCCTCGCAGGTCAGAGAAAATGTACAAATTCCGTACAGACAGCACCCATAGTCGGTCGAACTTTGGTCAACTAAACTAATCTAAACTAAACTAAACATGATCCCAAGTTACACCAATCTCCTCTGCCTGCAGCGATCCATGCACTTGACTCAAAGCCTTTTAACACCAAAATCGTATCTGCCTCCACCACCACCCCTGGTGGCACATTCCAGGCGCCCACCACTCTCCGGATAAAAAACTTGCTCTGCACATCTCCTTTAAGCTTTGGCTCTCTCACCTCAAAGCTATGCCCTCGAGTCTTTGATAGTTTCACCCTGGGGAAAAAAGTTATGACCGTTTACCCCATCTATGCCTGTTGTAAATTTTTATACCTCAATCAGGACTCCGCTCAATCTCCGACTTTCCATAGAAAAACAATCAAAGTCAGTCCAACATCTCCTTACAGCATTCTCAAAAGGGTCTGTAGAAGAGTCCTGACCCGAAACGTCATCTATCTAGAAATGCTTCCTCACCCACTGAGTTACTCCAGTGCTTTGTGTCTTTCAGGTCTAAAATCCTTCAAAAACTATCTTCATTTCTGAAGGCCACGTTTGACCCATTCACCAGGAAAAATAGAAGGGAAGTTGAAACCAAGAGTTGAAGTCAAGAGTCAAGAGTGTTTTATTGTCATATGTCCCAGATAGAACAATGAAATTCTTACTTTTATCAGCACAACAGAATATGTAAACATAGTACTCTGTAAAGAAAAAAAATGTTCAGTGTGTGTATATATATATATATATATGTGTGTGTGTGTGTGTGTGTGTGTGTGTGTGTGTGTGTGTGTGTGTGTGTGTGTGTGTGTGTGTGTGTGTGTGTGTGTGTGTGTATCAGACATATATATATATATGTATATGTATGTGTGTGTGTGTAATCATATATATATACACAATCCTTCTTCAGACTGATCAGTCTGAAGAAGGGTCTCGACCTGAAACGTCACCCATTCCTTCTCTCCAGAGGTGTTGCCTGTCCTGTTGAGTTATTCCAGTATTTTGTGTCTATCTTCAGTTTCAATCAGCATCTGCAGTTCCTTCCGATATATTTACACACACATACACACACATAAAAACAAACAATAATAGTGCAAAAGATAAAACCAATGGCCCCAAGTCCATGTAGTTCAGAGCTTAAATATGTAGGCTGTAGTATTTAATAGTTCTGTCCTGCCATGTTGTTGGTCAAATGCTTAATTTGTGATCTATAAATGTTAATACCATGCTATCATCAGCTGTTATTCATGCTTTGGTCACCATGTGCTTTTCAAATTGCTGTTAGTAATAATTGATTACTACAGTCATCGTTATTCACCCAGTTACACGCATTCAGTTTTGTTTATTGTCACATTAAGCGAGGTACAGCTAAAAGCTTTTTGTTGCCTGCTAACCAGCCAGTAGAAACTCAATACATGATTACAATCGATCCATTTACAGTGTACAGATACATGAAAAGGGAATAACGTTTAGTGCAAGGTAAAGCCAGCAAAGTCCCATCAAGAATAGTCCGAGGGCAGTTCTTAATCACTGTTCTGCCATTGAAAAATGCCTCAATGATCATTGACTTCAATGGAAAAGGTCATATAAGCAATTGAAAAAAGCCACTTGCCAATTGGATTTATATGCATCTCATGCTTTTTCTTTCTTAGAATCACAGATTTGATTTCTTCACAATATTTACAAATTGACTTTCTTAGGAAATAGAAGTTGTGGCTAATTTGGATTTTATCATCATTGTGTAGAGTGACATGAACAGTTGATGGCCGCATCGTGAAGATGCCTCAAGGTACCGGTTATCATAATACGAACAAACTTTGCAATGAGTTACGAGAGGGAAAGAACAGGTCCAAGATTATTATTTGAAAATGACATGTAAGCAATATAGAGAACATAAAAGCAAAGCCAGCTAAAGTATAAATAAGGCAGCGAATTAATGAATCAATCAATCTGCAGGGTCTGCATTTATGGTAATCGCCCAGAATACATGGAACATGTATTTATTTATTTTAGATTCGTTTAGTTTAGTTCAGAGATACAGCGCGAAAACAGGCCCTTCGGCCCACTGAGTCCGCACTGACCAGCGATCCCCGCACACTAACACTATCCTACACACACTAGAGACAATTTATACAAAGCCAATTAACCTACAACCCTGTACATCTTTGGAGTGTGGGAGGAAACCGAGGATCTTGGAGAAAACCGAAGATCTTGGAGAAAACCCATGCAGGTCATGAGGAAAAGGTACAAACTCCGTACAGGTAAGCAAGTTTTTGAATAGTTTAGTTTAGAGATACAGCGCAGAAACAGCCCCTTCGGCCCACCGAGCCTGTGCCGACCAGCGATCCACACACATAAATCACTAAAAGATTAATAAGCAAAGGCAGTGAGTATATGAGATACAGCTACAAAAACAGATGGTAAGATATGCTAATAATACTTTCAAAAGGAGAGAGATAACAAAGTGGGTATTGACAGTATATGAAGAGACACGAGGGAATACATAATGGAAAACAATAACATGGCAAATAAATTAAATAGTTATTTTGCATCCGTTTTCAAATCTGGGAATGTAAGTAACTTTCACAAACGTTTGAGTTTGCGTTTAGTTTATAGTCATGTGTACCGAGATACAATAAAAGGTCTTTTTTGCTTGCTAAGCAGACAGAGGAAAGACAATACATGATTACAATCGAGCCATTTACAGTGTACAGATACATGATGGGGGGAATAACGTGAATAATGTTTAGTGCAAGATAAAACCAGTAAAGTCCAATCAAAGAGAATCTGTGGGTCTACAATGAGGTCGATCATGGCTCAGGACTGCTCTCTAGTTGTTGGTAGGATGTTTTGGTTGCCTGATAATATATTTCTGTAGGAATGGGGTGATGTTTAAAGGAGATGCGTGGGGCAAGTTATTTTTAACTCAGAGAGTGATGGGGGCCAGGATCGTGCTGCTAGGGGTGGTGCTGATGGCAGATGTGATAGTGGCATTCAAGAGGCTTTTCCATAGTACATGCATTTGCAGGGATGGAGGGGTATGGTTTGTGTAAAATGGAATACCTTGTAACTTTGTTGTCGCCCTTTATGTGGCAACTCTTTGCATACCTTGGTTATGCAAAACAAGAAATATCACTGTGTCTTGTCACATGTGACAATAAAGTATCATTCATTCATTCATTCACTCATTCATTTATTCACTCATTCAGATACTGCTCTGTCTACATTCCACTATTCTGGTGAAGTCTGGGTGGAATTTAATGGGGCAGGAGGGAACTGCATACGCTGGTTTATACTGAAGACACAAAATGCAGCTTCTCTGGAGAAAAAGAATAGGTGGCATTTCGGGTCTGAACCCAATGTGAAGAAGGTTTCACGACCCAAAACATCACCTATCCTCTTTCTCCAGAGATGCTGCCTGACCCGCTGAGTTACACCAGCATTTAGTTTAGTTTAGTTTAGTTTAGAGATACAGCGCAGAAACAGGCCCTTTAGCCCACCGGGTCGGTGCCGACCAGCGATCCCTGCATATTAACACTATCCTACACCCACTAGGGACAATGTTTTTTTATTTTTACCAAGCCAATTAACCTACAAACCTGTACGTCTTTGGAGTGTGGGAGGAAACCGAAGATCTCCGAGAAAACTCACGCAGGTCACGGGGAGAACATACAAACTCCGGACAGACAGCACCCATAGTCGGGATCGAACCCGGGTCTCTAGCGCTGCTTTCACTGTAAGGCAGCAACTCTACCGCTGTTATCACCGTACCCATAAGATTCCAAAGATAGACACTTTGGTGTCTATCTTTGGAATCTTATGGGCATATTTGACTCTTTCTCTGACTGACTCACTGAGTGTTTCCCTAATAAAGTTTTTTTAATCAAACGACTGAGTCATTAGCGGGACCATAGATGGAGGGGACCGATTCATGATTTTGTGGAATTGGAAGGGTCGCAGAAGTTCAGTGCAACATCTCTGCCGTCTATTGAATATAACACAGGACAATTATTCACAGAACCAAATCTCTCATCTACATCTCCAGAGGATAATAATAATAATGGATGGGATTTATATAGCGCCTTTCTAATACTCAAGGCGCTTTACATCGCATTATTCATTCACTCCTCAGTCACACTCGGTGGTGGTAAGCTACTTCTGTAGCCACAGCTGCCCTGGGGCAGACTGACGGAAGCGTGGCTGCCATTCTGCGCCTACGGCCCCTCCGACCACCACCAATCACTCACACACATTCACACACAGGCAAAGGTGGGTGAAGTGTCTTGCCCAAGGACACAACGACAGTATGCACTCCAAGCGGGATTCGAACCGGCCACCTTCCGGTCGCCAGCCGAACACTTAGCCCATTGTGCCATCTGTCGTCCCGAGTAAATGAGTAAAGATCAGATCCTAGAATCATTCATGGCTTTAGGTTTTAATATAAACAACAGTGTCAGGGGGGACCTCATTGAAACTTACCGAATAGTGAAAGGCCTGGATAGAGTGAATGTGGAAAGGGTGTTTCCACATGTGGGAGAGTCTAGTGCCAGATGCCATACCTGTAGCCTCAGAATTAAAGGATGTTCTTTTAGAAAGGAGATGAGGAGGAATGTCTTTAGTCATGGTGAATGATTAGAGGATGGTTTAGAGGGTGGTGAATCTGTGGAATTCATTCCCACAGAAGGCTGTGGAGGCCAAGTCAATGGATATTTTTAAGGCAGAGATAGATGGATTCTTGATTAGTACGGGTGTCAGGGGTTACGGCAAGAAAGCAGGAGAATGGAGTTAAGAGGGAGAGATACTGTAGATTGTATTGTATTGTATTGTATTGTATTGTATTCAAATTTATTGTCATTGTCTCAATTAGAGACAACAAAATGAATTTTCCTTACAGGCAGTATCATAAAAATAAATAAATAATAAATAATAAAACATATTAAAAATAAAATTGAATTAAAAAAAGAAAAGCACAAACACAGAAAGTCCACGACACAACATAACACAGTGGCACCAAGGTGAGGAAGGCAGCCATGATTGAGTGGCGGAATAGAGTTGATGGGCCGAATGGCCTGATTCTGCTCCCATCACTTATGAACTATGAACTTGTGAAAAGTAACTGAAAAAAGGGTGTTGATTTATTCCCAGGCCTTTCATTTACATGTCGAAAGAAAATCACAATACCCTATTTACACCCTATGTGAAAATGAATGAGAGTTCCGGTCCTGAGTCAGTTCATCAGGGAACACGGAAAGATTTCTTGATATTAATCTGGGTTCATATTTACTCTTTGTACATCGACTGAAAGCATTTCCACTTTGGCTCCTTTCCATTGAGCTCCAAATGCTCGTGAGTCAGGGCCAGAGTTGTAATGAACTTACGGTGACATGGAGACATTTAACGTCATCTTAAACTAATCGTTTCTCATCTTAAGAGTAATATTAATACACGCTAATGCACAATTATAATAATGTACACGTTAATATCAAGAATTTAATTGTCCAGTTGCATATGTGACAAGTATACGTAGTCCAGGTGATTAACCTTTGCCAGACAGCAGGGTGATTAGTCTGAATCACAGATTGGATGAACTATTTCGCTTTTGAATATAATGCTTGAGTTTTCACTTAACGACATTGCGCTGGGGTTAACATGATTGTATTCAGCTGTGCAGCCGCAAAGTGCTGGAGTAACTCAGCGGGTCAGGCAGCATCTCCGGAGGAAAGGAAGAGGTGGCGTTTCGTGCCGGGACCCTTCTTCAGACCGAGACTTCAGAGTCCAATCCAGTACGTCACTCATTCCTTTACTCCGGAGATGCTGCCAGACCCTCTGAGCTACGCCAGCACTTTGTGCCTATCTTCGGTGTAAACCAGCATCTGTAGTTCCTTCCTACACATTTACTGTATTCGGTTGGTAATTGTTAGCGAGTGACTGATTGATGGCCAGGATATCGTTCAGAGTTTTCTCATGATCTCATTCATGAGGAAGAGTGAGAGTCATTTGCACAGTGGGTGTGAATGGGATATATAACAATGCCTGATGCCCATTGGCATGCAACTTCTAAATTATCCGGCAGTTCCGGCAGTTCCGGCTCACCCTTTCTCCACAGGTTCTTAATTTTTAAAGGAGAAGTTAAAAAGAGGGAAGACAGTCACAAAATGCTGGAGGAACTCCGCGGGACAGGCAACATCTCTGGAGAGAAAGAATGGGTGGTGTTTCGAGTGGAGACCCTTCTTCAGACTGAAAGCGGGAAAAAGAGGGAAAGAGACTGAAAAGAGGGAAGCTTGGTCATTTGCAAAGGGGAACGTAACGTTCCTTAAAGGGCCTGTCCCACTAACGCGGACCTTTACAGGCGACTGCCGGCACCCGTGATAGGTCGCCGAAATTTTCAACATGTTGAAAATTCAGCGGCGACCAGAAAGACGCTACGACTGTTTGGAGACCTCTCATGACCATAGGAGACCTCTCACGACCATACAGGCGACCCCTGGCGACATGTCGTGGGTGATCTCTCACGACCGTAGGAGTTCTCCTATGGTCATGAGAGGTCTCCAAAGAGTCGTATTGTCTTTCTGGCCACAGAAGGCTGTGGAGGCCAAGTCAGTGGATATTTTTAAAGCAGATATAGATAGATTCTTGTGTACAGCTGTCAGTGGTGATGGGGTTCAGGCAGGAGAATGGGGTTAGGAGGGAGAGATAGATCAGCCATGATTGAATGGCGGAGTAGACTCGATGAGTTGAAAGACCTAATTCTCTTATAACTTATGACCTGAACTTAAGCCTCTTGCCTGTTACTCAACGACCAATCCATGCCACCAATGTCCCGTATGCTGGTGTGCTTTAGACTTGGATTCTTGAACACGGCCAAGACCTGTTTTAATTGTGTCAATATGAAAGGTCTCAGCATATTCTTAACGTAATGTAACAGAGAAGAGAGAGCACAGCCAGAGAGCAGACCTGAACTACTATCTACCTCATTGGTGACCCTCGGACTATCCTTGATCGGACTTTGCTGGCTTTACCTTGCACTAAACATAATTCGCTAGCTCCCTTAATATGTACTGTACTGTATCAACGTTATTCCCTTATCATATATCTATACACTGTATTAATTGCAATCGTGTACAGTCTTTCCGCTGACAGGATAGCACGCAGCAAAAGCTACACAAAGATATTTGTACTCTTTTTCCACATGGGAGCAATGAATGTACATCCGAGTTCACCTACACTTCACGTTGCCTCGGCAATGCCACCAGCCTAATCAAGGGACAGTCTCACCCCGGTCACTCCCTCTTCTCCCCCTCTCCCATCAGGCAAGAGGTACAGAAGTGTGAAAACGCGCACCTCCAGATTCAGGGACAGTTTCTTCCCAGCTGTCATCAGGCAGCTGAACCATCCCATCAATATCTAGAGAGCAGTCCTGAGCTATTATTTGCCTCATTGGAGACCCTTGGACTATCTTTAATCAGGCTTTTTGCTGGACTTTATCTTGTATCACATGCCACAAATCCCCTCATCCAAATCATTAATATTCAACGTGAAGAGTAGCGGCCCAACTCCGACCCCTGCGGAACTCCGCTATTCACTGGCAGCAAACCAGTAAACCCCCTCTTATTGTCACTCTTTGCCTTCTGCCATCCAGCCAACCTGCTTTCCATGCTAGTATCTACCCTTTGATACCATGGGCTCTCATCTTCCTTAGCAGCCTCACATGTGGCACCTTATCAAAGGCTTTTTGAATATCTAGGTAAACAACATCCACTGACTCTCTTTTGTCTGTCCTGCTATTTGCTTCTTCAAAGAATCCCAGCAGACAAAGCCATGCTGACTTTGGCCTATTTTATCGTGAACTTCTAAGTACTCCGTAACCTCATCCTTCATAATGGACTCTGGAATGGCATGAAATCATTTCAAAGAACACAAGTAACGCAGGAAAACCATTTCAAAATATCGTGTGAAAACACAGAGAAACCATAGTTTGGTAATTGTGCCAATTCCTTTGAATTTTGGAAGTCAGGGAGGCAGTCACAACAATGAGCCTCAGACAATCCAACTCAAACTTCTGTCTGCCGGTTTGTTTAACAAGTATTACATTATCGTTTAACATTTGACTTACCTTTCCCTCTGCACCGAAAAGGTTAGGAAACGGCATTGGATCGTAGTTGTAGAATTTATATCTGACTAAAGCAGTGTGGCACGGTTGGGCAGCGGTAGAGTTGCTGCCTTACAGCGCCAGAGACCCGGGTTCGATCCTGACCACGGGTGCTGTCTGTACGGAGTCTGTGCCTTTTCCTGTGACCGCGTGGGTTTTCTCCGGGTGCTCCGGTTTCCTCCCACAGCCCAAAGACGTACAAAGACGTAAAGACAACAAACAGGTCCCACCAAGATGCAGGACGGAACGCCACAGGAGATCCTTCTTCCCTGGGGCTATCAAACTGTATAATACCTCTCCCTTCTGTCATGGGGTCGACTGCGACTGAGACTGAAACCCCTTCCCCAATCCTTGCACATCCCCAATCCTTTCCACTCGTCACTTTAATTTCATGTTTCATGTATTTTGTCTTTTGGTGTTTTAGGACTGTTGTCAGATCAATTTCTCTCCTGGGATAAATAAAATCCCATTGTATCGTATCGTTTGTAGGTTAATTGGCTTTGGTAAAGATTGTAAATTGACCCTAGTGAGTGCAGGCTAGTGCTGGTGTACAGTGAATGCTGGTCGGCGTGTATTCGTTGGGCCGAAGGGCCTGTTTCCACACCGTATTTCTAAACTAAACTGGGGGACGTTACATTTCAAGTAGGTTTTTATACTTTTTTTGGTCAGCCAGGGATCTGTCACAAGTGGAAACCATTCTATGTGCCGATTCAGCACAAACGCAAAGTTTCGAGGAAATCCAATCATCGGGGAATACACGTGTCTTCACTCACCTAATCTCAGCCTTCAATTCAAGGAGAATTTTTTTTAGAGATATTTCGCCCATTCCTTCTCTCCAGAGATGCTGCCTGGCCCGCTGAGTTACTCCAGCTTTTTGAGACGATCATTTTTTTTAGAGATACATTGTCGAAACAAGCCATTCGGCTAAGGGAGTTCTCGCCGACCATCGATCATCCCGTACACTAGTTCTATGTTATCCCACTTTTGCATCCCACGCACTAGGGGGGAATTTACAGAAGCCAATTAAGTGTTCCGACACAAGGACACTGGCTGACCCGTCGACTTACACCAGCATTTTGTGTCCATTCAGCATCTGCTACTCCTTCCTATACAGCGCACAAACGATCGTTGTATTGGACCAGCGATCACCCCGTACGCTAACACCATCCTACACAGCCGGGACAATATATATATTTTTTCACAACTTACCAAAGCCATTTAAGCTACAACCCTGTTCGTCCTTCGAATGCGGGAGGAAACCGGAGCACCCGGAGAAAACCCACACAGGTCACGGGGAGAACGTTCAAACTCCGTACAGACGAGCACTCGAGGTCAGGATCGATCCCGGGTCCCCGGCGCTGTGAGGCAGCAGCTCTACCGCTGCGCCACCGTGCCACACAAATTCCCCAGGTGCTTAAGCCCATCTCCGTTCTTCCATCTGCAGTTTATTCTTCTAAACTTGCCCGTTTTATAAACCAGGTTATCCTGCTGATGCAATCTTTCCTGTTTGGGCATTGCCCTTCAATCTCATCAAAAAGGAAACATTGCTGTTGACAAAAGAGAAACAACTTGTCTTTTCTCATAGCGTTTGATGTGGATGACTGGAATAGACAGTTCCTTGGTCCAGATTTTGAATGTGCCAAATAATGTATTCGGTTCCATTCTCTTTCTGCCAAGTGTATTCTTCTCAAGAGGATAGTCACCATTTTTATTTCTTGGAATATGGCACTTCAAATAAAAAATGGCTAGACAATTTAAAATTCACACAATGTCTTTGTAGTTGGAAAAGTTAATGTGGAACAGAGAGAAAATGTCTGAGTTTTTTTAATAAATCTCTTTTTATTAAAAAGGATAACAGAGCTGGCAATGTTTCCACCAAAGACTTTTGGAATATTTTTTTCCACAATTCACAAAAGCAACAACTTCCAGATGAGAAGACAAATGCATTGAGATTCTAGTCACACCGCTCCACTTCACTGTTCATTCACACATGTGTACTTTATTGTGTAGGAAGGAACTGCAGCATCTCTGGAGAGAAAGAATGGGTGACGTTTCAGGGTCTGAAGAAGGGTCTCGACTGTCTAATTGGTCCTAAACTCCAATAGATCTTAATGCTAGTCACCAACATGTTTCAATATTACAGTCTGATCGATATTGATATTACAACTCTCCTTGGTTCCAATGTTAGCCTTCATGGATACTTGCGTTTATCTGCAAAAGGTCTCAAATTGGGTGACGTTTCGGGTCTGAAGAAGGGTCTCAACATGAAATGTCATCCATTCCTTCTCTCCAGAGATGCTGCCCATCCCGCTGAGTTACTCCAGCATTTTGTGTCTATCTTATGTGTTGGTTTGGGTTCTGTAAGACAGGTAGACTTTCCTCCTGAGATGTTGAACTATCTTGACTGTCTGCATCAAAGTCTGTACATGACCACTGCTCAGCAATGCACAAAACACGTCAGTAATCTTGCATGTATTAACACTGCACTGGGCATTAATTGTGATCCCCGGTGATGACTGCTGATATTAATCACGTATCTGTACACTGTGGAAGGCCCATTTGTAATCATGTATTAGCTTTCTGCTGACTAGTTAACAGAGGCTTTTCAATCTACCTTGGTACACATGACAATAAACTAAACTAACTAAGCTAGCTAAACTAACTAAAGTAATTAGACTGACTAAGGCGGCACGGTGGCGCAGCAGTAGAGTTGCTGCCTTACAGCATCAGAGACACAGGTTCAATCCTGACTACGGGTGCTGTCTGTACGGCGTTTGTAGTTCTCCCTGTGACCTGAGTGGGTTTTCCCCAGGTGCTCCGGTTTCATCCCACATTCCAATGACGTACAGGTTTGTAGGTTAATTGGCTTCCGTTAAAATTGTAAATTGTCCCTAGTGTGCAGGAGAGTGCTGGTGTGCAGGGATCACTGGGCATGTTTACTGTTTCTGTGCTGTATCACCAAACCAAACTAAACTAAATTAAACTTAACTAAAACAAAATAAAATAAACTTACTAACTAATTTCCAATAGGTCTTAATGCCAGTCTCTAATGGGTCTCAAAATTACAGTCCAATGAATATTGATCCATTGATCTGTGGAATTCTCTGCCTCAGAGGGCGGTGGAGGCTGGTTCTCTGGATGCTTTCAAGAGAGAGCTAGATAGGGCTCTTAAAGATAGCGGAGTCAGGGGATATGGGGAGAAGGCTGGAACGGGGTACTGATTGGGGATGATCAGCCATGATCACGTTGAATGGCGGTGCTTGCTTGAAGGGCCGAATGGCCTATTCCTGCACCTATTGTCTATTGATATTAGTTCTGTTTGGTTTAGTTTATTCTCACGTGTACCGAGATACAGTGAAAAGCTTTTGTTGCGTGCTAACCAACACTGCTAGGTTCCAATGTTATCCTCAGTGGATGTTTATGTTTTTCTCCATCAGGTCTCAATATTAATCCCAATGTCTTTCAAAATTACTGCCCAATATACATTCATTTTAATCTCCAGGGACCTCAATATTACACTCCATTGTTCTTCACTGTCAGGTAGAGCAACTGCTTCTCAATCTGACTCCCCACACACTCCCCCCCCTCCCCATCCCCCATTCACTTCCCAGATTTATCCCTCCCCCACCCCTTTTGGAGCTTTCTCCCCCTCCCATAGTGAGTCTGAAGAAGAGTCCCAACGTCACCTACCCATACCCTCCACAGATGCTGCCTGACCCGCTGAGTTACTCCAGCACTTTGTATTTTGGCCCATTGCAATAAATAGCCAACCATTGCAGAGGTAATTCCTCACATCCCCACAATTAATCTCCCGTAAAAGCCGAAATAGACTCTTTGATAACCAACCTCCCTTCCATTGACTCCATCTACACCTCACGCTGCCTCAGCAAGGCCAACGTCATAATCAAGGACCAGTCTCACCCCGGCCACTCCCTCTTCTCCCCTCCCCCGTCAGGCAAGAGACACGGAAGTGTGAAAACGCACACCTCCAGATTCAGGAACAGTTTCTTCCCGGCTGTTATCAGGCAACTGAACCATCCTATCAATAACTAGAGAGCAGTAATGACCTCCCATCTACCTGTTTGGAGACCCGCGGTCTATCTTTAATCGTTGTTTACTGGACTTTATATTGCACATAAATGCTACTCCCTTTATCCTGCACCTGTACACTGTGGACGGCTCGATTTCAGTTTAGTTTATTGTCACGTGTACCGAAGCACAGTGAAAAAGCTTTTGTTGCGTGCAATGCAGTCAGCGGGAAGACAATGCATGATTACAATCCAGCCATTTACAGTGTACAGACACACGATAAGGGAATGTACACAAAAATGCTGGAGAAACTCAGCAGGTGCAGCAGCATCTATGGAGCGAAGGAAATAGGCAACGTTTCGGGCCGAAACGTTGCCTATTTCCTTCGCTCCATAGATGCTGCTGCACCCGCTGAGTTTCTCCAGCATTTTTGTGTACCTTCGATTTTCCAGCATCTGCAGTTCCTAAACACAATAAGGGAATAACATTTAGCGCAAGGTAAAGTCAGTAAAATCCGATCCAAAGCTAGTCCGAGGGTCACCAATGAGGTAGATGGTAGCTCAGGACAGCTCACTAGTTGTGGTAGGATGATTCAGTTGCCTGATAACAGTTGAGAAGAAACTATCCCTGTCACACTTCTATAGCTTTTGCCCTGTGAGGGAGGGGAGAAGCGATTGTAATCATGTACGGTATTTCCGCTGACTGAATAGCACGCGGCAATAAAGCTTTTCACTGTACCTCTGTCCACGTGGCAATAAACTAAGTTAAACTAATCAAACTAATAATCCCCCTTGAAGTAAAACTCCTCCTCTCAACTCTCCTTCAGGTTAATATTCTGCCATTGTCTCCTTTCGTTAAGTGTCTGGGCAAATATAACACATTGGTGGATTGCTTCTCCAGATGTGAACACAACATGCGAACCACTGGAAAAAGACTGGAATCATGTTCTGATCACCAGCCAGGTTCTTATTAATAGAAGTGGAGGCCTGGGTAATACGATCATTTTAGATACATTTTCACACAAAAGTTATTGCACTTTTTTATTAATTGAATCTTTTCTTAGAAACAGTCACGTTGATGATGAATCGACGACAGACCAAGATATGGCGTGAAAGAATTATTTTAGCCTGAGTTGGTGCAAGTTTTGAATGTGACTGGACTCAGAGAATTTCTGCACTGGTTCTTGAGGGTTTTAACTGTCCAGCTGAAGTCACAGCAGCAAAGTGAGAGAAATCCCGTAGAAATCCACCCTTTATCTGCCGCCAAAGTGATAAATGCAGATGCCCGTTTACACCGAAGATTGACAAACTGCTAGAGTAACTGCGGGGCAGGCAGCATCTCTGGAGAAAAGGAATGGGTGACGATTTGAGTTGAGACTCTTCCTCAGACTAAAACTTTCTGTTTTCTGTCTTCTCTCCAGAGTTACTCCAGCATTTTGTGTCTATCTTAGCTGGAGTAACTCAGCGGGACAGACAGCATGCCTGGAGTAAAGGTGGAGTAAAGGAATAAGTGACGTCTTGCGTCATAGAGTCATAAAGAGATACAGTGTAGAAACAGGCCCTTCAGCCCAACTTGCCCATACCGGCCACCATGTACCAGCTACTAGTCCCACCCGCCCGCGATTGGTCAATATCCCTCCAAACCTGTCAATAGACAATAGGTGCAGGAGTAGGCCATTCGGCCCTTCGAGCCAGCACCGCCATTCAATGTGATCATGGCTGATCATCCCCAATCAGTACCCCATTCCTGCCTTCTCCCCATATCCCCTGACTCCGCTGTTTTTAAGAGCCCTATCTAGCTCTCTCTTGAAAGCATCCAGAGAACCTGCCTCCACCGCCCTCTGAGGCAGAGAATTCCACAGACTCACCACTCTCTGAGAAAAAGTGTTTCCTCGTCTCCGTTCTAAATGGCTTACTCCTTATTCTTAAACTGTGGCCCCTGGTTCTGGACCCCCCCCCCCCCAACATCGGGAACATGTTTCCAGCCTCTAGCGTGTCCAAGCCCTTAACAATCTTATATGTTTCAATGAGACACCCTCTCATCCTTCTAAACTCCAGCGTGTACAAGCCCAGCTGCTCCATTCTCTCAGCATACGCCTGCTCACCAGACTCAAAGACCTCGGCATTGAAGGCTCTGCACTCAGCTGGCTCCGTTCCTACCTTTCCAACAGATCCCACTTCATCTCTCTCCACAACCACACCTCTGCTACAGCCGCAGTCACTCAAGGCGTTCCCCAAGGCTCCGTACTCGGCCCCCTCCTCTTCATCATCTACATCCTCCCCCTTGGTCAGATACTCCGCCACTTCAATCTGGACTTCCACTGTTACGCTGATGACACCCAGATTTACCTTGGCGCCAAATCCCCCCACAACCCCCCCCCCTCTCCCATATCAACTCCTGTTTGTCAGCTATAAAAACCTGGATGCAACATAATTTCCTCAAACTCAACAGCGATAAGACAGAATTCCTCCTCATAGGCTCCAAAGCCACACTCAGCAAAATCAATAACCCCACTCTCACCATCGGCGGCACCACTGTCTCTCCATCTCCCCAGGCCCGCAACGTTGGCGTGATCTTTGATTCCACCCTCTCCCTTGAGCCTCACATCCGCCATGTCATTAAAACCTCCTTCTTTCATCTCCGCAACATCGCCAAACTCAGACCCTCTCTCACACCGCCCGCTGCTGAAAGACTCATCCATGCCTTCATCTCCTCCCGACTGGATTATTGCAACTCACTTCTCCTTGGCATCAGCTCCACCTACATCAACCGACTCCAACTGGTCCAGAACGCAGCCGCCCGACTCATCACCCATACCAAATCCTGGCATCACATCACTCCAGTCCTCAAACAACTTCACTGGCTTCCCATCTCCCACCGGATCACCTACAAAATCCTGATCCTCACCTACAAAGCCCTCCACCATCTGGCCCCCCCCATATCCCATTGACCTCCTCTCCCCCTACCAACCCTCACGGTCCTTCAGATCCACATCAGCCGGTCTCCTCTCCATCCACAAGTCCAACCTCCGCAGTTTTGGGGACAGAGCCTTCTCCAGGGCAGCTCCCAGGCTCTGGAACTCCCTCCCCCAACTGATCCGCAATTCCGTGTCCCTCACCATCTTCCAGTCCCGCCTCAAGACCCATCTCTTCACCTCTGCCTATCCTTAGCCCCACGTCCCCGTCCCTTTTCATCTGTGCATTAATTGCCTCATACTGTGTTTTGTATTGAATTCTGTCTTTACTTTGTGTACTAGTCATGTCTCTACTATTTATTTCATTCCCCTTACATGTTTTTCCTCTACATGCTCAATTTTTGTAAGGTGTCCTTGAGACTCTTGAAAGGCGCCCATAAATAAAATTTATTATTATTATTATATTCGATTCCTCTTGTTATAAAGGCCAGCATGCCATTCACTTTCTTCACTGCCTGCTGTCCCTGCATGCTTACTTTCATAGACTGATGCACAAGGACCCCCAGATCACGTTGTACTTCCCCTTTTCCCAACTTGATGCCATTTAGATAGTAATCTGCCTTCCTGTTTTTGCTACCAAAGTGGATAACCTCACATTTATCCGCATTAAACTTCATCTGCCATGCATCTGCCCACTCCCCCAAACTGTCCAAGTCACCCTGCATTCTCATAGCATCCTCCTCACAGTTCACACTGCCACCCAGCTTTGTGTCATCTGCAAATTTGCTAATGTTACTTTGAATCCCTTCATCCAAATCATTGATGTATATTGTAAATAGCTGCGGTACCAGCACCGAGCCTTGCGGTACCCCACTAGTCACTGCCTGCCATTCTGAAAGGGACCCGTTAATCCTTACTCTTTGTCAGACTCCTGTCTGCCAACCACTTCTCTATCCATGTCAGCACTCTACCCCCAATACCATGTGCCCTAATTTTGCCCACTAATCTCCTATGTGGGACCTTATCAAATGCTTTCTGAAAGTCCAGGTACACTACATCCACTGGCTCTCCCATGTCCATTTTCCTAGTTACATCTTCAAAAAATTCCCTGTTTTCTCTCTCCCTTAAAAAGTGGGATAACATTAGCTACCCTCCAATCCACAGGAACTGAGTCTGAGACTATAGAACATTGGAAAATTATCACCAATGCATCCATGATTTCTAGAGCCACTTCCTTAAGTACCCTGGGATGCAGACCATCTGGCCCTGGGGATTTATCAGCCTTCAGTCCCATCAGTCTATCCAACACCAATTCCTGCCTAATGTGGATTTCCTTCAGTTCCTCTGTCACCCCAGATCATCTGGCCACTACTATAACAGGAAGATTGTTTGTGTCCACCTTAGTGAAGACAGATCCAAAGTACCTGTTCATCTCACCTGCCATTTCCTTGTTCCCCATAATAAATGCACCTTTTTCGGTCTTCAAGGGTCCAACTTTGGTCTTAACTAATTTTTTCCTCTTCACATACCTAAAGAAGCTTTTACTATCCTGCTTTATATTCTTGGCTAGCTTACCTTCGTACCTCATCTTTTCTCCCCATATTGTCTTTTTGGTTATCTTCTGTTGTTCTTTAAATATTACCCAATCCTCTTGCTTCCCGCTCATCTTTGCTACGTTGTCCTATCCATGTACCTGTTTCTTAAACATTGGGATAGTCCCTGCCTCCACTACCTCCTCTGGCAGCTTGTTCCATACACCCACCACCCTTAGTATGAAGGGTCGAGACACCTTCTTCAGAAAGATTTTGCTTCATTGCTTATGGGATGAGAAATTTTGGATGATCAGCCATGATCATATTGAATGGCGGTGCCGGCTCGAAGGACCTGCTGGCCTTCTCCTGCACCTGTTTTCTGCGTTTCTGCGTTTGTGCCTTGCCGTGTCCTGAGGGCCCCCTGGAAGCTCGACATAGCCGACAAATTACATTTCGTTCCCAGTCTATAATTATCGCGCAGGCAAGCGACGCAGCCAGTTTGCACATGCACAGGTTAGCAGGTATGGCCAGTGCTCAATGGAGGTCACTTTTCTGGGTTGTGGGTGAGAGCGACAATTTGTATTTCATCACCACTTGGGTGTGAACAATAGCACAGGATAATTCCACGCAAACATATGCCAACAGCTCCCTCTACACGTCTCATCTGGAACTTGTTTCAGTAAACAAACGCCGCACATTAAGAAGCTAATTTAATTCAGTCGGTTTAGTTTATTGTCACATGTACCGAGGTACAGTGAAAAGCTTTATGTTGCGTGCTAACCAGTCAGCAGAAAGACAATACATGATTACAATCCATTTACAACACCATTTACAGTGTATAGATACACGATAAGGGAATAACGTTCAGTGCAAGGTAAAGCCAGCAAGGTCTGGTCAAGGATAGACTGAGAGACATCAGAGGTAGATGGTAGATCAGCTCTGCTCTCTAGTTGTGGTAGGATGATTCAGTTGCCTGATAACAGCTGGGAAGAAACTGTCCCTGAATCTGTAGGTGTGCGTTTTCACACTTCTGTACCTTTTGCCTGATGGGAGAGGGGAGAAAAGTGAGTGGCCAGAGTACAACTCATCCTTGATGATGCTGCTGGCCTTGCTGACCTTCACATCAGGTGTAGATGGAGTCAACGGAAGAGTAGTAGAATGGAAGAATAATTATCTTTGCGGAAGTAACATCATGCATTTTAATCGGAATCTGAGTGGAAACTTTTTCACATAAAGGGTGGTGGGTGTATGGAACAAGCTGCCAGAGGAGGTGGTTGAGGCAGGGACTATCCCAATGTTTATGAAACAGTTAGACAGGTACATGGAGAGGACGGGTTTGGAGGGATATGGACCAAAAGTGGGCAGGTGGAACTAGTGTAGCTGGGACATTGTTGGCCGGTGTGAGCAAGTTGGGTCGAAGGGCCTGTTTCCACACTGTATCTCTCTAAGGCTCTATTTAACATTCGATCAATGCGGAACTGTGGAAACGTGAAATAGGACCTAGGTGAGAAGTTCTTTTAAGAATGAGACAGGCCTCAAATAGTCCGAACTTCCCTGACAGGAATAATTATAGCTGTTGCCAAGAAAAGCCTGGATTTATATAGCGCCGTACACATCCTGTTTAAAAATATTCCATTGGGCATTACAGCCACTGAAGCATTCGAGAAATCCGAGGGGTAATCTAGGAAGATACAGGAGCCTGAAAACTGTAACGTCCAGGTTCAGGAACAGCTTCTTCCCAACAGCCAACAGGCTATTAAACACTACAACCTCCAAATGAGCTCTGAACTACATAGACTTGGAGGCATTGGTGTTGTCTATTTGCACTATTACTGTTAGTTTGCTTGTTATATGTGAGTGCATGTGGGTGTAGCCTATTTATATATATATACAGTATATACAGTATATATAAATTGGTAATTCCGTAAATACAGCACAGTAGTGAAACTGAATGTCTCCAAATTTCCAGGTTATTTTCCTGTTTTTTTATGTAATATTTCCATTGTTTCATGTCCTGTATTTTAAGTACTATAGATCATGGTGTAAAGCCAAAATAATGAGATGAAGCAAAAATAATTAAATATGTTTTTACAAAGAGAAATATCAGATATGTCCCTGTGTTTTCTTGCCATTTTTTTGTGATATTTTTCAAGCAGGATTTCATCAAATCCTTTGACTAATTTATACCAGAAAGATTGCTTTAATTTTGCAATTAAATAACTCTATGAGCCAAATTCTGATTATGCTTATGATTTTTCTCATTTATAACCCGATTAGTTGGTTTTCTGATGCCTAAAGTTTTTGCAACAGAACATCCCTTTGGTTGTGTGAATAAGAGAGTTCGGTATTACGAAAAACGCAAGGAATCATGGGATATGTCAAAGGTCATTCGCGATAAAGAAAAAGCGAACAAGGCGCAGGCTGTATAAACTGTGTATAAATTCTTATCTTTATTCATCCTCATCGGGTTATCTGACAGCCCTGGAATGACGGTCCATACTGGCTGTAAGACTGGGGCTGCCACTGCTCCGGGCTGGTGTCCCGTCAATCCAGGGCTGTAGGTTAACCCGGCGGGACAGGTAGAGTTGAGCTGGAGTTAGCGCTTCCTCTCTGCGCTGGCTGTAAGCCTGTGACCGCCACTGCTCCGGGCCTGTGTCCGGTCAGTCCAGGGTCACCCCAGACATCTCCGGCAGCCCCCGGACAGCGATGGGACACTGGGACACTCAGAAGGGGACGGGGACGGTCCAGTAGCAATTCAACAGCGCTTGCAGCGCCGGAGACCCAGGTTCGATCCTGACTATGGATGAAACGCAGGATTGTATACACGCAGCAGCATAACAGCCGAGAATGGTTATCACGAGTGATATAAAGTACTATTAAATATATAATATATTATATATATATATAATTACTATATAAATTACTATTAAAACATTTTAACACCCCCTCCCATTCCCACACTGACCTTTGGAGGAAGAGCACCTCATATTTCGCTTGGACAGCTTTCACCCCAGTAGTATGAACATTGACTTCTCTAACTTCAACTAACCCTTGCTTTTCCTCTCTCTCCATCCCATCCCATCCTAGTTCTCTAACGAGTCTGACTGTCCCCCTGATTAATTTTTTTTCTCTGAATGCTTCGTTGTCAGCTTCTCCTAGCGAACAATGATTTATTCTCCATTTTCCTTGAGCCTCATCCCCTGTGATGCCTCGTGTTCACACCTTACCCTTCCATATCTCTGTGTCTCCCTCTCCCCTGACTCTCGTCTGAAGAAGGGTCTCGATCCAAAACGTCACCCATTCTTTCTCTCCAGAGATGCTGCCTTTGCGGCTGAGTTACTCCAGCATTTTGTGTCTATCTTCAGCAGCATGTTTGTGCCAGCCATGAATATACAACCAGTTTGATATTGTAATCTTAGCTGGCTATTCCTCCCCTGGTCAAATTTATGCCAGATTTCAGAATTCGTATGCACTCACGACCCACAGTAATAATAGCTGTGAGAGATGGGTTGAGTTAGTGAACCACAAAACAGTTCCGAAGAAGGGTCTCGATCCGAAACGTCACCCATTCCTTCTATCCAGAGATGCTGCCTGTCCCGCTGAGTTACTCCAGCAATTTGTGTCTATCTCCGGTTTAAACCAGCACCTGCAGTTCCTTCCAACACAAAACAGTTCATTTCCATCCCATTCAACCGCCCAAAACTTGATTGTCCACTTTTGTGTTTTTTTCATCGAATGGAAAAAAGTTGTCAGAATTGTTACAATTTAATAAGTATGCTTGTAAAAACAGCTCGTAATGTAACGTACATCATTAAACACAACAATGTTTGACGAAACTTGACACTGAAATTTGTTAGGCTCTTTGGTTTGGCCCATTTGCTCGGACATACTAAAAATTTGCTTTGGAAAAATAAAACTGAATGAATAATCCTATCCATGAGTTTTAAGATAATGATGAATAAGGATAAATCTGGACCTTGGGGGATTCAATTGAGCTATGAAAAGGATCTGAAGAATCATTCATGGTCATCCTACCTTCTGTAGGAAGGAACTGCAGATGCTGGTTTACACCAAAGATGAACACAAAGTGCTGGAGTAACTCAATGAGACGGGTGAAACACACACCTCCAGATTCAGGGACAGTTTCTTCCCAGCTGTTATCAGGCAACTGAACCGTTCTACCACAACTAGGAGAGCAGTCCTGAGCTACTATCTACAGTACCTCATTGGAGACCCTCGGACTATCTTTGATCGGGCTTTACCTTGTACTAAACGTAATTCCCTTATCATGTATCCATACACTGTGGCGGCTTGATTGTAATCATGCATTGTCTTTTCGCTGACTGTTTAGCACACAACAAAAGCTTTTCACTGTACCTCGGTACACGTGACAACGAACTAAACTGAAACTACGCCAACCCAACAGAGGTCAGGATTCCATGCCAACCCCCCGGTTCGTCGCATGCTCCTCGACTGCACTTTAGAAGTTCAGCAGCAGGTTACAAAGCTTGTTGCAATTCCCCAGTAACACTGGAGAACGTGCCTGCTAAACATGCACCAGGCTGGGCTGGACAGGACACAGGGAGAGCAAACCCATTCATTTGAATGAATTGCATGAGGTGCATGGGACACATTGGCTTGGTGCATATGTAAATCATCCCTAGTGTGTGTAGGATAGTGTTAATGTTCGGGGATCACTGGTCGGCGCGGACTCGGTGGGCCGAGGGGCCTGTTTCCGCGCTGTATCTCGAAACTAAACTAAACTAAATTGTTTTAACGACCTCATCTCACTTGCAATTCTAGCCTTTGTCCTCCCATCTGCCTATCGAACCCCCTCACCTGCATCCACCTATCACTTGTGTAGGAAGGAACTGCAGACGCTGGTTTACCGAAGATAGACTCAAAATGCAGGAGTAACTCAGCTGGTCAGGCAGCATCTCTGGAGAAAAAGGAATAGTTGACGTTTCGGTTCCAGATCCTTCTGAAGGCCCTTATCTCCAGAGATGTTCCCTGACCCGCTGGGTAACCCTGGCATTTTGTGCCCACCTGTGCACCTATCACTTGCCAGGCATTGTCATATCCCCCCACCTTTTTTCCCTCAGTCTGAAGAAAGGTCCTGACCCGAAACATTGCCCTTCCATGACCTCCATGGATGTTGCCTGACCTGCTGAGTTATGGCCGGGTCACCTTTTGTTCTCATCCACCTCGGCCCGACCTAGAATCCTAGAAATCATGTCTTAGTTCTCTCCTTGGACAATCTTTCTCTGATTCTAAAGGACAGTGCGGTCTCTTTTCAATGTCGCACTTGCACAGCCTAATGGGCCTGTCCCACTTAGGCTATTTTTAGGCGACTGCCGGCGACTGTCATATTCGTAGCAGGTCGCCAAAAAACCGACGACTGAACCCTCCCCTTCGACATGAAATTTGAAATAGAATCATTACTTTAACAAAAAAAAAAAACAAAGTCATCCTGGCGACAACCTACGACGGCACCTACGTCAGGTGAAGTCAAGCTACGCTCATTGGCGTCAAGCCAACTGTCGCCGACTGTCGCCGAAAGGTTTTTTCAACATTTCCAACTCCAGCGGCAACCAGAAAAAGGTTCTTTGGGCGACTGAGGAGACTATTCACGACCACACAGGCGACAGACACCCCAGCGACCATGTGGCGACAGCCTAGTCGCCTGTAGTCGCCTAAAATATCGCCTAAGTGAGACAGGGGCATCACATTTCAAGTGTAGCTATTGCATACCAGCATCAAATGTTATCCCAGCTGTTGCAGGTGCAATCTATGAAAGCAGCTCGGAGATTTCTAGCTGGCCACCAGCTGGTTGGCAAGCCAGCGCAGGAATCATTATTCAACTGGCTGTACTTCTCCACCAGAACCTCCGACAAATTTTTACAAATAACTTTGGGGATTTTAGGGATTTGAGCATCAAAGTCTGAACAATCCAAAGCTAATGTACACAGCGCTCAGCTTTTCTGGCATTCGGAGCAACTCTTACGTTTATTTTTGCACGGTGGCGCAGCGGTAGAGTGGCTGCCTCACAGGGCCAGCGGCCCGAGTTCGGTCCTGACCACGGGTGCTGTCTGTACGGAGTTTTGAATGTTCTCCCCGTGACCTCGTGGGTTTTCCCCGGGTGCCACGGTTTCCCCCCACATTCCAAAGACGTACAGGTTTGTAGGTTAATTGGCTTTGTTAAAATAGTAAATTGTCCCTTTTGTGTGTGTAGGATAGTGTTGGGGTGGGAGATTGCAACCTTCATATGGTCCACCCTGTTTCGACTAATTCAATCAACCCGACGTGCACAAACAAGATCAAATAGAACAAGTTCCCTCATTGGCTATATTTAAGAGGGAGTTAGATGTGGCCCTTGTGGCTAATGGGATCAGGGGGTATGGAGAGAAGGCAGGTACGGGATACTGAGTTGGATGATCAGCCATGATCATATTGAATGGTGGTGCAGACTCGAAGGGCCAAATGGCCTACTCCTGCACCTATTTTCTATGTTTCTATGTAAGTTGACCAACAACTTTAGGAGGAGGAGAAGGAGGAGAAGGAGGAGAAGGGGGAGAAGGGGGAGAAGGGGGAGAAGAAGAAGAAGAGTGTCAGTGATCGCCGGCCGGTGCGGGCCAGGTGGGCCGAAGGGCCTGTTTCTAAATCTCAAAACTAAACTCAACTAAAAATTGCACTGTGGTTTGGGAGACTAATTTTGCCTCGGCCCTGATATGAAGTCGGGCAATTCAATAGTCTTTCAGATCTACATTTAGTAATGCCAAGTGATCTGAAGCTGGCAGAGGGACACGATAGGCAGAAGCTCCTGGGGAGCCACAACAACACCTTGACAGCAGGCCTGGCCCGCCCGCCCGCCCGCCCGCCCACTGTGGAACCGGGAACCCGCCTGGAATCGTCCGAGGCTCGCCTCCTGCTCAGCCCCGAAGACCGGGAAGCGAGGTGGAGGGAGTCGGCGATGGCGGTAGTCGCTGGTCAAAGAAAGATGGTGGCGGACAAAGGAGAGGATCGGTGTCGCCATGACAACGGGCCTACAAGGCCAAGATAAGACTGCATGCCTAAGAACAGTGAAACTTTGTGGGAGCCAGAAATGTGGCGAATCTTTGCGTACTGTCATGGCGAAGTCTACTATTACTTTACAATCGTTGCACTTTTATGATTGTGCTTGTCTATAGTGTGATTTTAGTGGATTTTATGGAAACTAAAGAATTTCACAGTACATGGTTACATAGGTGACAATAAAATACCCTCATTATCATCGTCTTATGCTACTGGGATAGGGAAGTAATAAAGCACCACTCACGGTTGTCGGTAGCTTGATGTCGACTAGGTGGTAGGTTGTTGTAGACATTGTCCTAGGGGGGGATCCAGTCGTCGGTTTTTCGGCGACCTGCTACGACTATGACAGTCGCCGGCAGTCGCCGAAAAAATCGCCCATGACAGGCCCATTAAGCAATAAAGCCTCAATGCAGTAATACAGGCAGTGGTGGTGGTGGTAGCAGCTGCGGTATGGAAGCGATCGGGGAGGCGGTGCGAGTCAGGAGTGGCGTTGGCATCCAAGCCTAGCGGTGTCATTCGTTATAAACAAAAATCTTTTGTAATGAAGTCCGTAAAGACCAGGGTTCACTGTACCTTGTGCTGAATATCATCCCCTTTATCCTTTATATGCACACTGTGGACGGCTCGATTGTATTCACGTGTACTCTCTTCTCTGACTGGGTAGCACGTGAATGACAGCTTCT
Source organism: Amblyraja radiata (assembly GCF_010909765.2). Taxonomy (NCBI): domain Eukaryota; kingdom Metazoa; phylum Chordata; class Chondrichthyes; order Rajiformes; family Rajidae; genus Amblyraja; species Amblyraja radiata. Next base: position 13,487,440 of record NC_045981.1, on the reverse strand, counting down.
CGCTGTACCTCGGTACACGTGACAATAACAAACCTGCATGGGGAGGAAGCTGGTTTAAACCAAAGACAGACACAAAAAAAGAGATGGAGTAACTCAGCGGGTCAGGCAGCATCCCTGGAGAAAAGGAATAGGTGACGTTTCGGGTCGAGACCCTTCTTCAGACTGAGAGTCAGGGGAAAGGGGACCAAGAGATATAGACAGTACTCAGGGCAAATGAATGGAAGATATGGAAAAAAAACTATACAATAAAAAAACGAAATTAGTACAGGTGTCAGAGGATATGCGGAGAAGGCAGGAGAATGGGGTTAGGAGGGAGAGGTGGTTTAATGGTGCAGTAGACTTGATGGGCTGAATGGGCTTTGGTGAGTTTTAGGAGTTTTAGGAGGAGGCCTTTGTGCCACACAGTGTCATAGGCTGCGGTGAGATCAAGGAACACTGCCCCACTGGAGAGAAGGAATGGGTGACGTTTGGGGTGGAGACCCTTCTTCAACCTGAGCCAGTGTACCTTGAAAGATTCACAATATTGTTGTTAAAATGGTTCATAATATTATCCTCTGGAACATGTGAGGCATCGTAGCAATTAATAGCCGGAATAAATTCCAGGCACTCTTATGCAACTGCAAAAAAAAAAGGCTCCCAGCTTGCCCGTGTCTGTGGTTTCCCATGAGTTATGAGTTCTGTTACGTCCACAAGGTCGATGCCTTTATATCCAGCATCACCGTGTCACGCAATCCGTGTGTGTGCACTCGTGTTTAATTACAGAGGGCGGAGTGCTAAAGGCTTTTTTTTTTGTTTTCTCAAATCTCTTTTCCTGTTAACCATGTCAGATTTGCTATTGCCAGTTGGAGAGTGAGAGGGGGGGGGGAGGTCTGGCAGATGCCGGGACAAACTCGGAGATGTTTGGTTTTTGTTGTGGGGGGGTGGGGGGGAGGACAAGAGCACAGGCATGCGTGGAGGTGGGAGAGGGGCAGTGTGAGGAGGTGTGTGAAAAGGGGAGTGGGGAGGAGAGAGGAGATGTCGGGACTAACGGCTTAATCTGCCCAGAATACTTCAACAATTTATTTCTTTTGCTGGTTTTTTTTTTACTCCATTCACTGGCCAGGAAAATGACAGCAAGTGAGAAGTGACAAGAACGCGATCTCACTCCAATACAATGTATTAATCCCCAGAGACACATTAAGTGAGAAGTACTTTGCAGAAACAAAGCACAGCAACAGAAATCACCCCCCCCCCCACCCCCTCCCGAGTTAGTGCTACTACTGTATATTTTTGCTCTTCCCAGTTAAAGTTTTTTTTTTTTCAATTTTCACTGCTTAATGACAAACAAACCCCACAAGAGTCAGACACACACAGCAAAGCCCGTCTAAAGGGGACGACCCCCACCCCCCCCCCTCCCCCCTCTCCCGGCAGTGTGTAATTCCAGGAACAATCAGTGACATCGTGTAGGTACCACTGTGTAACCACACAGCATCAAGGACAAAAAAACTACCAGCAAGCTACCGCCCAATCTCTCTACTCTGCGTCCCACTCAAAATCTTAGAACGCCTTATACTACAACGTATATCTCCAGGAGTAGAAGAGATTCTCAGTGTGGATCAGGCAGGTTTCCGCAAGGACCGCAGCACAGGAGAACAAGTTCTGGCCCTAACCACCTGCATTGCAAACGGCTTCGAGAACAAACTGAAGACCGGGGCAGTATTCCTTGATCTCACCGCAGCCTATGACACTGTGTGGCACAAAGGCCTCCTCCTAAAACTCACCAAAGCACTCCCTGCCTGAGCATCAGAAACCATCAAATCTCTGCTCTCCAACCGCAGGTTCAGAGTTCACCTTGGACAGAACAAGAGTGCATGGAGAACGCAGAAGAATGGGCTCCCGCAAGGGTCAGTTTTAGCCCCAACCTTGTTCAACCTTTACACAAATTACCTACCCACCACCAAATCCCGCAAATTCATCTATGCAGATGACATCTGTTTGGCCTTCCAAGCACCAGATTTTGGTACATTGGAACAGGTGCTCAATGAAGACCTTGCTAAACTGGACGAGTACTGCAAAACCTGGCGCCTAAAACCAAGCCCAGCAAAAACGGTCTCCAGTGTGTTCCACCTCCATAATGCAGAAGCCACAAGAGAACCAAACATCTATCTGAGCAGGACCAAACTGAAGTATGCCCCCACTCCAACCTACCTCGGAGTGACCCTTGACAGGACCCTATCCTTCAAGGAACATCTCAAAAAAAACAGCAGCTAAGGTGAAGTCCAGAAACAATCTCCTCAGTAAGCTTGCTGGCTCAAAGTGGGGGGCAGCAGCCCGCACACTGCGCATTTCAGCACTAGCCCTTGCATTTTCTTCAGCCGAATATTGTGCCCGTTTGGTCCAGGTCATCCCACACACACCATGTGGACACCCAATTGAACTCAACAATGAGGATCATCACAGGAACAATCCGCTCAACACCACTCCCCTGGCTCCCTGTCCTATCCAACATAGCCCCTCCACACATCCGGCGAGTAGTCCTCACTCAAAGGATGCTCCAAAAGACCAAAAACTCCCCTCACCTGCCAATTCACATGGACATCTTCAACCCACCCACTGCTCGACTTCCATCTAGACGACCAATTTGGAAGAACCCACCACCAGCTGATTTCACCATCCAATCAGCTTGGAAAAAGGAATGGGAGTCCAAGGACGTCCCAAATAAACATCTGGTGTCAGACCCCACCCTACCGGTCCCTGGCACCAAGCAGTGGACGACGCTGAATAGATTCAGGACTGGGCATGGCCCCTGCTTGGCCAGCCTTCACAAATGGGGCAGCAGCCCAACCCCACTGTGTGCTTGTGGAGAGCAGCAAACAATGCAACACATCATTGAAGCATGCCCTCAACAAAGACTCAAAGGAGGACTTGTCACCCTTCATACAGCAGATCAAGAGGCAACTGCTTGGCTAAAGGACTTTGCATTCGCTAAATAAAATAAATCAAGGGTCTCGACCCGAAAAACGTCACCCATTCCTTCTCTCCAGAGATGCTGCCTGTCCCACTGAGTTACTCCAGCAATTTGTGTCTATCTTCAGCACTTAGATACACATTAAATAAGCATCTCAGGTACAGTACAAGTGCAGATTATCAATACACTGAGACAGTATACAGAGCCTGTGTAGGAAGGAACTACAGATGCTGGTTTACACTGAAGCTAGACACAAAATGCTGGAGTAACTCAGCTGGGTCAGGCAACATGTCTGCAGAGAAGGGATGGGTGATGTTTTGGGTCGAGACCCTTCTTCAGACTGAGAGTCAGGGGAGAGGGAAATGAGAGAGAGAGATATATAGACGGTGATATAGAGAGATATGGAACAAATGAATGAAAGGTATGCAGAAAAGTAATGACGATAAAGGAAACAGGCCTCTCGAGTGTTTCTCAAGTACATTCGTTCAACTGCAGCCAACGACGACTTTATCGTCGATACTTGCCGTTGTGGCTATCCCTCGAGTTCGAAGATGATGGTCTACGTTCTGTTGTTTTTATGGTGGCTTATGAATCCAATGGTGGCTTATGAATCCAATCCTGGCTTTGAAAGTTCTTCGACATTCAGGACAGATAATTCCAGATGGCAGATCGGGCTTTAGTTGTTGCTGCCTCTCTTTCCATTTTCATCTCTTTTCTCCCAATTCTGCGCATCTCTTCGAAGGTCGCTGTTCCTTCTTGGATGATGGTTCACCAGAGTTTCCTGTCCTTGGCATTGGTTTCCCAATTGTCGATGTCGATTGCACATTTCTTCATGCTGGCTTTTAAAGTGTCTTTGAATCTCTTCTTTTGTCCGCCTCTTTTACGTTTGCCTTCTGTGAGCTGGAAGTAGAAGGTTTGCTTTGGTAAGTCTTCCATCCGAACAACATGACGACCCATCTTAGTTGGTTCTTGATGACGAAGGCTTCAATGCTGGATGTTGTCGCTTCATCCAGCATGCTGACGTTGGTTCTTCTGTCTTCCCAACTGATATTTAAGTTGCTTCGAAGACATCGTTGATGGAACTTTTCTAGTGTTTTCAGATGGCGTTGGTGATACTATGGCATATTAAAAGATATTTCTAATTATCTCGTCTGCGCAACTGATCATATCTGAGTCACAACAGAAAATAGGATGTAAATAAGGATGTAAAATATAGCAGGATTTACTCTTTCATTAACGGATTTCACCTGCACACCTACTAAAAAAGCTCTCCGTCTGCCCATTCATGTTTTCATACCTTCACCCTATACATACGATAGAACTTTCTTTATCCCAGGAAGGAAATTGATCTGCCAACAGTCATAAAACACAACACCATCGGGTCCGACACCATCTCTGGAGAAAAGGAATAGGTGACGTTTCGAGTCGAGACCCTTCTTCAGACTGAGAGTCGGGGAAAGGGAAACGAGAGAAATAGATGGTGATATGGAGAATATAGAACAAATGAATGAAATATATGCAAAAAGTAATGATGATAAAGGATGATAAACAATGGACTCTCTCCTTTATCATTGTCACTTTTTTGCATATCTTTAATTCATGAGGTCATAAGTGATAGGAGCAGAATTAGGCCATTCGGCCCATCAAGTCTACTCCGTCATTCAATCATGCCTGATCTTTCTCCCTCCTAACCCCATTTTCCTGCCTTCTCCCCATAACCGCTGACACCCGTAGTAATCAAGAATCTATCGATGTCTGCCTTAAAAATATCCATTGAATGCATTGATTTGGTCTGTATCTCTCATTTCCCTTTTCCCCGTGGCCCTCAGTCTGAAGAAGGGTCCTAACCCGAAACGCCACCCGTTCCTTTACCCGGAGATGCTGCCCGGCCCGCTGAGTTACTCCAGCTTTTTTGTGTCTACCACTTGGAGCCGTGCAGGCAAGTGTAATTGTCTCTGTTCCCATCCAGCCTGGACCTTTGGCGCATCCCTCATCCAACTCCAAGGCGATGTAATAAAATTCACAGCTGGGCAAATGTTTCAATTCTGCACTGCTATTATTAACCAGACATATGTTTCTTTGCAATAGCTACAATCCGGTTTCAGCCAGCATTTATTCTGCTGCGGGGCAAGTCGTCTTTTGCACCCAAGTCATTTCGGAGTATGGCACTCCCTTCTGCCAGCCATTTTGTAGTCCTGTGGTGCACAAATCCCACTGGGTGTACAAACAGCAACTGAACAAATGGTAAAACTCTATAAATGAGCTAAGTATGGGTACTGTCAGTGGCACTATCTGCTTCCTTTATGTACTGTGGCTATGATAACATGGAACTTAGAACGTACAACAGCCCAGTGGAGACACAAGGAATTGCAGATACTGGAAACAGTGCAACAAAGGAACAGGCCCTTCGGCCCACAATGTCAATGACGCCATTCAATGGTACAATGATACTTAATTGTCACATTCCAAGGTACAAAAGCAAGAATGTTGTTTTTGTGCACAACCCAGTGTAATCATACAACAGACTTCACCTATTTTTTTAAATATATACAAAGAGATTTTATAGGTTTGTTAGGCTGCTGCAGGTCAGGTCGGGGGGGAGTTCCCACTGCCACAGATACCATGTAATCCCGTGCTACCTGCTCCATGGTCGGATAGTCGGCAACTAAACCGTCTCCCCTACCTGGTTTGCCGGGTGAGGAGGGGGGCGTGGACACCCAGCAGGACCAAAAACAAGACCTGTCAAAGGGCGGATGAGCTTCTAGCGAGTCAATGGCCATCCACACTTCAGTAGAAGGTGCGATCACAGTCGTACACAGCATTGTCAGGAGTGAAGAAAAACGTGAAATGTAATTCTGCCCCCTCCTTGCTTCTCAAAGGAGAAGTTGTTAACTAAGTTATGCTGGTGCTAGTAAGAATTTCATTGTTCCATTGTCGGTATAAATAACAATGAAACACTCTTGACCCTTGAGGTATAGAAACATGTTCACAGTTTAGTTTATTGTCATGTGTACCGAGGTACAGCGAAAAGCTTATGTTGCGCGCTATCCAGTCAGCGGAAGGACAATACATGATTACAATCGAACCATGGACAGACACGTGATCAGGGAATACGTTTGGTGCAAGATAAAGCCAGCAAAGTCCGATCAAGGATAGTCCGTCACCAATGAGGTGAATAGAAGTTCAAGACTGCTCTCTGGTAGTGGTTTGTTTTGTGTGTGTGTTTTCTTTTAACCAATATATATATTTTTTTTAATTTATTTTTTTTAATTAGAAGCAGAGATAAAACATTCGGCATCTAAAATTATACAATTTTGTACAGCTTAATTCTTAACCTTATAACCTAAATTATGAAAATGAAAAATGAAAAGAAAAGAAAACAAGAAAGAAAAGAAGAAAGTGAAAAGATAGATTGAAGAAGGACAAAAGAAAATCCCCTAAACTACCAAAGCAGTGTAGCAGAAAGATATAGAAATTTTTAAAAAGTAAAAAAGTGGAGATATACATTGCCTCTTGTTCCCCCCGCCCGCCTCACCCAACCCAGCATCGGATTTACATTTAAATTTGTGTTGCACCATACTATTGTTGTAAGAATTCGGTAAAGGGAGTCCATGTCTCAAGAAATTGATCTGGTTTTTCCGCCAAGACAAGCCTAATATTTTCCAACCAAAAATAATTTATTCAATTATTTACAACAATATGTACAACATGAAATAATTCAAAACAAAACCCATCACCATAATACGTCAAACAAATATTCTTCAATATCAAATATACTATTAAACAACTATTAAGCAACTGAGGAATAGATCGGGTAGATGCACTGAATCTCTTGCCCAGAGTAGGGGAATCGAGGACCAGAGGACATAGGTTCCAAGGTGAAGGGGGAAAAACTTAATAGGAATCTGAGGGGTAACTTTTCCACACAAAGGGTGGTGGGTGTATGGAACAAGCTGCCAGAGGAGGTAGTCGAGGCTGGGACATTCCCAACGTTTAAGAAACAGTTAGACAGGTACATGGATAGGGCAGATTTCGAGGTATATGGGCCAAGTGCAGGCAGGTGGGACTAGTGTAGCTGGGACATGTTGGCCGGTGTGGGCAAGTTGGGCTGAAGGGCCTGTTTCCACGCTGTGTCACTCTATGACTCTATTTCCCCATCCTTATTAAGGATGCATTCCAAAACCTCTCTCTGGTTGCAGTCGGATGGTTCAGCTGCCTGATCACAACTTTGAAGAAACTGCCTAGTCATTCTGCTGTTGCTAAAGCCCATTGCATGTTTCTTGCTATTTACCGCCCGCAATTAACCGTGGCCCACATTTTGCTGCGAGGGGCTTTGTACTTCACAGGCCAGATCATTGATTCAGTGATGTTCACGGCTTTCTATTCGATCTCAAGAGGTTGTCACAAAGATCAGAAAGAACATTACTTTCCATGCTGAAGCCACAAGACTGCTCCATAACTGATTCTTTTCTGCTGGAATGTGTTACTTTGTTTTTCCTCTAAAGCACTCCCAGCGTTTTTTTAATATATATTCCCAACACAACATTGACGTGGAAGTTGTCAAAGATCACAGCAGGTTGGGCAGGTGGGCTGAAGAATGGTTGATGGAATTTAATACAGTGAAATGTGAGTTGGTTCATTTTGGGAAGTCTAACATGGACGGGACTGACACAGTAAATGGTAGGGCTCTGGGGAATATCGTGGCCCCATATTCCCCATGACGATGGATTTTCTCCGGGTTCTCCGGTTTCCTCCCAAACTCCGAAGGCGTACAGGTTTGTAGGTGTATTGGCTTTGGTGAAAATTGCGAAAATTGTCCTTAGCGCGTAGGACAGTGTTAGTGTACGGGGTGATCGCTGGTTGGTGCGGACTTGGTGGGCCGAAGGGCCTGTTTCCGGACTGTATCTCTAAAGTCTAAAGTATAAAAGTCTCAAGGGCCTGTCCCACTTTCACGACCTAATTCACGACCTTTGCCGAGTTTGCCCTTGACTCATACTCGCAGCATGGTCGTCACGAGGTCGTAGAAGGTCGTAGGAGGTCGTAGCAGGCCGTGATGCTAGTCGTAGGTACTCGTGGCATGAAGTAGGTCGGGGCGTTTTTTCTAGCATGATGAAAAATGTCCACGAGTAAAAAAGGTCGTGAATTAGGTCGTGAAAGTGGGACAGGTTATGATTACGGATTTATGGTCAAGCAGGGAATTGTGGCGGAGCTCTTTTGATGTGGGGTACCAACTGGGAAACATTTTTGGCCATGATCCAGGTCGTGAATTATGGACTGCTGAGCAAAGGGCCACTGAAGGAGATGACATGTTGGAATTTCACCGACTGAGCACGGTTTCCGTAGCAGTGTTAACTCCACAGCTACATGTTCTGGAATGGGATGGAGCAGATTAAAATCCCAACACCCCAACACTAAGTCTGAACCCCAACCTCAGTCTGGAGGAGTGTCTCGACCCAAAAGGTCACCCATTCCTTCTCTCCAGAGAAGCTGCCTTTCCTGCTGAGTTACTCCAGCATTTTGTGTCTATCTTCGGTGTAAACCAGTATCTGCAGTTCCTTCCTACACATATGGTCTTGTTCTAGTTTCAGTCGTCTTGTTTAGTTTAGGTTAGTTTAGTTTATTATTGTCACATGTGCCGAGGCACAGTGAAAAGCTTGTTTGCGTTTAGTTTTAGTTTAGAATAGAGATACAACACCGACCAGCGATCCGTGCACACTAACACTATCCTACACGCACTGGGGACAATTTACACTTATACCCAGTCAATTAACCTACAAACCTGTACGTCTTTGGAGTGTGGGAGGAAACCGAAGATCTCAGAGAAAACCCACGCAGGTCACAGGGAGAATGTACAAACTGCGTAAAGACAGCACCCGTGGTGGGGATCGAACCCGGGTCTCTGGAGATGCACACACCCTGTAAGACAGCAACTCTACCGCTGCACCACCTGCCAGATGTGTGCTATCCAACCAGAGGAAAGAATATACACAAATGCAATCAAACTAGACTCAAAGTGCTGGCATAACTGAACAGGTCAGGCAGCATTTCTGGAGGTAAAAGAATGCGTGACATTTCGGGTCGGGATGCTTCTTCATTGAGGTACAGGTCCAATGAAAACCTTGCATACACTAAAGGCACATAGTCTCAGACAAACACACAAAAAGATAAATTATACACAAATTACACATAAAATTCTGCAAGATAGTAAAATAAAAAAGCACTAATAAGCCATTAGAGTAAAATTAGACAATTAGTAAACAAGTCCATGGTAGTGCAAGAGGTTCTTAAGTTCATAATGGGTCTTTTTATGGCGAGAACTAAAAGACAATAGGTGCAGGAGTAGGCCATTCGGCCCTTCGAACCAGCACCGCCATTCAATGTGATCATGGCTGATCATCCCCAATCAGTACCCCGTTCCTGCCTTCTCCCCATATCCCTTGACTATGCTATCTTTAAGAGCGCTATCTAGCTCTCTCTTGAAAGTATCCAGAGAACCGGCCTCCACTGAGGCAGAGAATTCCATAGATTCACAACCCTCTGTGTGAAAATCTCTGATGGATTCTTGAATGGTGCAGGTGTCAGGGGTTGTGGGGAGAAAGCAGGAGAATTGTGTTGAGAGGGAGAGATAGATCGGCCATGTTTGAATTGCGGAGTGGGCTTGATGGTCTGATTGGCCTAGATCTGCTCCTTATCACTTATGAACTTATGAACCTATGAGAACAGTTCATCTGAGATGTGAAGCTGCTAACTCTCTCCACCACCGACCCGTCAACGAAAACAGGCCCGTGATCTCCCGGCGTCCCCTTACCGCTCAAGATGGCGGAAACCGACAGCAGGGGCGGTGAGCACGCACGCACGCACGCACCTGATACACAGTCTGGACAATCGATCCCTGGGAGCTGCTACTTTTCACATTCAATCTTCTATCCCTGCATCTGCAAATCACCAATGAAACATTTGCAAATCATAACGCAAAGAAAGAAAACAAATCAAATGTGCACGCAAGGAGCACAACAGAAACATGTGGTGCAAATGGAACACATGTGGAAACAGAGGTGAATCATGATAAATAAACGGAATGATGCAGAGTATGTCATGCAACAGTTTATTTTTCCTAAACTACCGGGGGCCCCGCGTGCTGCTCAGCGTGGGTTCTATTTCTGTTCCGTATCATTAGGCAACAGAAGTGGTGCTTCCTGTATGGGTGATCAGTGATCAGAATAGTCACACAAATTCACAAGGAACTGCAAAGGTTGAAATTTTGAGTTGAAAACAAAGTCCTGGAGTAACTCGGCAGGTCAGGCAGCATCTCTGGAGGGCTTGTCTAGGCAACATTTTGGGTCGGGACCCTTCTTCAGACTCATTCATAGGCGACGTTTCAGGTCGGAACCCTTCTTCGGTCTGAAGAAGGGTCCCGACCCGAACCATCTATGTCCTATCTATGCCCTCCAGAGATGCTGCCTGACTTGCCGAGTTACTCCAGGACTTGAAGCTCTTAGACTCAGAGTCACACAATGTGGAAACAGGCCCATTTTTCTGTCGCTTGCCCCTGTTACTCCCTCGTATTCTCTTTTGAACTTCCTAGCTAAAGAAGCACATCAGAAAACGATTCCAAAAACCGAAGATAAACACAAAAAGCTGGAGTAGCTCAGCGGGACAAGCAGCATCTCTGGAGAGAAGGAATAGGTGACATTTTGGGTTGAGAAGGGTCTCGACCCGAAACGTCACCCATTCCTTCTCTCCAGAGATGCTGCTTGTCCTGCTGAGTTACTCCGGCTTTTTGTGTCTATCTTGGGTTTAAACCAGCATCTGCAGTTCCTTCCAACATATTCCAAAAACAGAACAGGTTTTAACTCAGACTGGAAAAGTACTTGAGTCAGCAGAGTCATTTTTAAATAAACAGACTGCAGAAAAACCTCTCTGCTGTACAAGTGTAAAATAATACCCTATGTGGACAATTTAAATCCAATGATCCAAAATTAATTTGATCTCCCTCTGAGTTAGCAAAGCACCTCAGAAGCACAGCAGTACAATGTATTGGCCCATATTAAATTGCAGTCCCATACAGACATTGTGTTCTTCATGAGAAACCAGCTGAGGTTCAAATAAGGTTGTTTGACAAAGTGCCAGAGCTGGATTAGCGCTGCTTGGTGTACTTTTGTTTGCTTGAATGAGTTCTGGTTCTGGTTGATTACTGCGCAAACACCTCATCAGTGGTTATCTAGCGCAGGTCGGAGTGAGTAGAGTAGTGATTACATTTTGAAGTGGCCCTTTTTGACCAAGTTGAGGAGATCTAGTTGCTCAATCCCCTCTTTAAATTACTTAACATCGGGAGCAGCACGTGTGTTGGGTGGTAACCTATTCCATTCCCTTATCATCCTTGGTAGCAAAGTGGAGCAAACAGTCACACTATTCCACATTGCAATAAAGTTCACTGGTAGCCACACGACTCATCTAAGTCAAGGTTTTCATGCAAGGGAAGCGAGCAGTAAGGCATCCAAACAAAAATAGGCAAAGTGCAGGTTTACTTTAGTTTAGTTTATTTTAGAGATATATCACCAAAACTATCCCTTCGGCCCACTGGGTCCGCACCAACCAGCGATCCCCGCACATTAACACTACCCTGCACACACTGGAGACAATGTTACATTTATGCCAGCCAATTAACCTCCGAACCTGGATGCCTTTGGAGTGTGGGAGGAAACCGAAGGTCTCGGTGAAAACTCACGCAGGTCACGGGGAAAACTCCATACTGACAGCACCCGTAGTCAGGATCGAACCTGGGTCTCTGGCGCTGTAAGGCAGTAGCTCTACCGCTGCGCCACCGTGCCACCCGTGTGGTGTAACTCAGTGGGTCAGGCAGTATCTTTGGAGACCATGGATAGGTGACTTTTCGGGTCAGAAGAAGTTGAAACGTCACCAATCTATGTTCTCCAGAGATGCTGCCTGACCCATTGGGTTACTCCAGCACTTTGTGGCCTCATGCCATCCTGCCAATGAACTGTAGCCCGTTTTAATTGGAAATGCTCGAGACTTTGTTGAGTTGAGTTGAGTTGAGTTGAGTTTAGTTTAGAGATAAGCCCTTTGGCCCACCAAGTCCATGCCGACCAGCGATCACCCATATGCTGGTTCTACCTTAGACACCAGGGACAATTGTACAGAAGATAAACCTCAAACCTGCACGTCTGTGGAATGTGGAAGGGAAGCTGAGCACCCGGAGAAAACCCACACAGTCACACTCCAAAGACGTTCAGGTTTGTAGGTTAATTGGCTGGGATAAACATTTGTGACATTGCCCCTGGTGTGTGTAGGATAGCGTTAGTGTACGGGGCGATCGCCGGCCGGCGTGGACTCAGCGTTTCCGCGCTGTATCTCTAAACTAAACTAAACTAAAGTTCCTCAGCACTGGTCAGGGAAGGAGAAATGAGAGAAAACTTTGTTCCTGCATGAGGCAATGATTCTGCTGTTGAGGACCAGATGCTGCCATGCCCGCTGTAATTGTACGGCAGACAAAATGGAAAGTTCGGAAAAGTGTGATGAGGTAAGCAATGATACTCTGAATCCTTATGTCAACAATTTAAAGAATGACTAACAGACCTGGGAAATCAGTCTTGGGATCTGAGCCATCGTTCTGCCTCTTGCAAGTGTATCATGATTAGAATGTGCCTGCTTTACCATTTGCATGTCTCATGGTATTTACAGGAGTTGAGACATCATCTTGCAGCTGTACACAATTTTGGGAAGGTCACGTTTGAAGTAGTTTAGTTTAGCTTGGAGACACAGCGTGGAAACAGGCTGGGTAGGAAGGAACCGCAGGTGCAGGTTCAAACCGAAGATAGTCCAAAAGTGCTGGAGTAACTCAGGCAGCGTCTCTGGAGAGAAGGAATGGGTGACGTGTCAGGTCTGCGCCACCGTGTCGCCCTATTTGTTGCTCTACTGCAGGAAGGATGCCATTAAACTGGAGAGAAAACAAACTGGATTTACAAGGATGTTGCTGGGCCTGAAGGCAAGGTCAGAAGTGATAGTAGAATTAGGCCAATTGGCCCATCAAGTCTACTCCACCATTCAATCATGGCTGATCTATCTTTCCCTCCGAACCCCATTCTCCTGCCTTCTCCCCAGAACCTCTGACACCTTTTCCCCATAATCTCTGAGACCCTTTATATTTAGGGTAAGAAAGAACTGCAGATGCTGGTTTAAATCGAAGGTCGACACAAAAGGGTTTAAATTATAAGGAAAGGCTGGATAGGCTGAATCTTTAGGTAGAAAAAAAAATGCTGGAGCAACTCAGCTGGACAGGCAGCATCTCTGGCGAGAAGGAATGGGTGACATTTCGAGTCGAGACCCTTCTTCAGACTGATGTCAGGGGAGTGGGCGATACAAAGATAAAATGTAGTCGGAGACAGTAAGACTGGTCGGAGAACTGGGAAAGGGGAGGGGTTGGAGAGCGAGGTCAACATTCATAGCGCTGGGGTGTAAATTACCGAAGCAAATATGAGGTGCTGTTCCTCCAATTTGCGTTGGGCCTCACTCTGACAATGGAGGAGGCCCAGGACAGAAAGGTCAGTGTTGGAATGGGAGAGGGAGTTGAAGTGCTGAGCAAGCAGGAGATCAGGTAGGTTTAGGCGGACCAAGTGGAGGTGTTCAGCGAAACGATCGTCGATCCTGAGCTTGATCTCGCAATGCCCATTTCTTCTGCAGTTGAATAAGATGGAGAAGATGGACACAAAAAGCAGGAGTACCTCAGTGGGTTAACCAGCATCTCTGGAGAGAAGGAATAGGTGACATTTCAGATTGAGACCCTTCTTCAGACAGTCAGGGGAAAGTTATAGAAGGTGCATAGAACAAATGAATGAAAGATATGCAAAAAGCAACGACGATCAAGGAAGGTGGAGCCCACAATGGTCAATTGTTGACTATAGGCTAGATGATAATTATACAGACAGTGACATTTGACAGGACGACAGTGAAACTAGTACGATGACCCAGGTGGGGGAGGGACGGAGAGAGCGGGGATGCAAGGGTTACCTGAAGTTAGAGAAATCAATATTCCTACCGCTGGGGTATAAGCTGCCCAAGCCACCTAATATGAGGTGCTGTTCCTCCAATTTGCACTGGGCCTCACTCTGACAATGGAGGAGGCCCAGGACAGAAAGGTCAGTATGTGAATGGGAGGAGAAGTTAAAGTGTTTGGCAACCGGGAGATCACATAGGCCCAGGCGGACTGAGCGAAGGTGTTTAGCGAAATGAAATAATCGTCCAGTCTAGGTTAGATCTGGCCGATACATATGAGTTCCACACCTGGAACAGCGGATGCAGTAGGTGCGGTTGGCTCAGTAGCTATTCTGATATCCTCACCACAGAAGGCAACAAAAGCTTTTCACTGCACAAGTGACAATAAAATAAACTGAAGAGCAGTGAACTCTCAGAAGCAGCAGAAACCTCCCATTAGCAGCCAGCATCACGTTCGAAACAGCATTTGGAAGATAGAGCAAGCAGAGGTGTTGTGCCAAGTTGCAGTGAATTGCTGATTGAGTAAGGCCATCTTGACCGGCCCAGTATGTCGACACTTCTGCCTAATGGATAAAAAGGATCGTTCTCATGCACCCCTTCCCCAACTCCTTGCTTTAGGTGTGAGAGATAGTAGCTTATAGCTGCCAATGCAGCCAGCCACTGTAATTCTGTATAGACATAATTCTGATGGACGTAGTCAAGGAATGCTGAGGTCGTCATGATCCCAGCTAATTCCCAGTGAAATCCTGCAGCAAGGCACCACATTGCCCTCCCTTGCTGATATCTCTTGTCTCAAGGGTTGCCAACTGTCCCGTATTAGCCGGAGATCCCGTATTTTGGGCTAAATTGGTTTATCCCGTACGGGACCGCCATTGTCCCGTATTTGACTGCTATGACTCAAGTCGAGGGGACTGTCGGGTCGGAGCGCCGCGTCCGGCCCCGCCTCACCTGTCCCGACATAGTGCAGCCCATGGAGTGCAGCAGCAGCACCAACGCCTCGCCCGTGGCTCCGTCGGTCGGCAGCCCGGCCAGCTGTCCGGCCTTCGGACCTTCACTTACCGCCGACACCACCACCCCTCCCTGTCATGGCCGATCATCGGTTCATGAGTTGGATGTGGTGCCGGGCTTTGCGCGTGACATCGCGCCCGGGCCAAAACTCCTCAGCTGGCCCGCCGGCTGGGCTTTGTGTGCAGTCCAGCACCCGGGCCAACTCATCATTCACCCAGCCACAACCGAATCGGTCAACGAATTGCCGTCGGGAATTTGTCCCGTATTTTGACCATTTGTCCCTTATTTGGGAGTGAGAAAGTCGGCAACCCTACTTGTCTCCCTCTCACCTGACCCTCAGTCCAAAGAAGGGTCTCGACCCGAGACGTTACCCATTTCTTTTCTCCAGAGGTGCTGTCCGACCCGCTGAGTAAAGCCCCTGTCCCACTTTCCTGAGTTACCACAAATTCGCCCGGGTTTTCCCCTTGATTCAAACTCGGAGAATTACGGTAATAGCCAGCCGTAGGTACCCGGGGCTATTTTCTTTACTCATGGACATTTTTCAACATGCTGAAAAAACGTCCCGACTTACCTGATGCCCCGAGTACCTGCAGTTGGCATTACGAGCCGCTACGAAATATCTACGGACTCCTACAGACTCTCTACGGACATTCTCCGAGTTTGAATCAAGGGGAAAACGCGGGAGAATTCGTGAGTAACTCGGGAAAGTGGGACAGGAGCTTTACTCCAGCTTTTTGTGTCTGTCTTCAGTTCCAAGCAGCACCTGCAGCTCCTTCCAACACATTATCCCCATCGACATGGTAAGCACTTATATGGAGCGGATAATTTCCTACGTTGCATTTAAAATGGAGCTCTACAAACGAATGAACACTGTGCTAGAGCAAGTGCCCTGAAGTTGATGAGAGTTGTTAGGAATATTTATTTGTCAGTCGTAACAACGTGGCAGGAACCTGGCACTGGAGGGTGATAAATAATTGTTGCGCTCAGCTAGTTTCAGTCGTTTGGCCCCTCGAGCGAAATTTTGCTTCAAGCTACAAAGTGATTTAAGACATGGAGTTTAAGCATTATTTCCCCAAAGGTTTGCTTGACAGTGGAAAAAAATAAAAGCATTGAAAACTGGAACAAAGTGAACCAGCAAACTTACTGAGGTTTAGTTTAGAGATACACCGCTCAAACAGGCCGAGTCCGCGCTGAACAGCAATGCCCGCACACTAACACTATCCTACACACACGTCCGAGGGACAATTTACATTTATACCAAGCCAATTAACCTACAAACCTCTACGTCTTTGGAGCGTGGGAGGAAACTGGAGCACCCAGAGAAAACCCGCGCAGGTCACGGGGAGAACGCACAAACTCTGTACAGAGAGCCCCCTTAGTCAGGATCGAACCCGGGTCTCTGGCGCAGTAAGGCAGCGGCTCTACAGCTGGGACACCGTGCCGCCCAGACCACTGGAAAGGTAACAGAGAGACTGGTTTTGGAGGCTGTGCCTGGCAGAAACCTAGAGGAACATATCCTTACCAGCCTGAGACAATCGTCTCAGAACAAGAATGGTCTGAAGAAGGGTCCTGACCCGAAACGTCATCCATGCCTGTTCTACAGAGACTAGAGAGTCTGAAATAAAGGGGGAGGTTAAGTAGACTGGGTCTCTATTCCTTGGAGCACAGGAGGATGAGGGGTGATCTTATTGAGGCGTATAAGATCATGAGAGGAATAGATCAGGTAGACGCAGTCTCTTGTCCAGAGTAGGGGAATCGAGGACCAGAGGACAAAGGTTCAAGGTGAAGGGGAAAAGATTTAATAGGAATCTGAGGGGTAACTTTTACACACAAAGGGTGGTGGGTGTAAGGAACAAGCTGTCAGAGGAGGTTGTTGAGGCAGGAACTATCCCAATATTTGAGAAACAGTTAGACAGGTACAGAGATAGGACAGGTTTGGAGGGATATAGACCAAACGCAGGCAGGTGGGACTAGTGTAGCTGGGACATGGTGGTCAGTGTGAGCAAGTTGGGCTGAAGGGCCTGTTTCCACACTGTATCACTCTATGACTCTATGAGATGTTACCTGTCCTTTCTTTAAAGGTTTCAAAGTTTTCAAAGGTCTTTTATTGTCACGTGCACCAATTAAGGTACAGTGATATTCGTATTACCAAAGTCATATAAAAGACACACAACTACATAAAAGTCAACATAAACATCCACCACAGTGGATTCCACATTCCTCACTGTGATGGAAGGCAATAAAGTCAGATCTTGTTCCCTAATTTTCTCCCGCGGTCGAGGCAGTCGAACATCCGCAGTCTGGGCGATCAAAGCTCCCGCGTCAGGGCGATCGAAGCTCCCGCGTCAGGGCGATCGAAGCTCCTGGGCTTGAAGCTCCCGAAATCGGTCTCTAGCCAGGGACCGCGAGCTCCACGATGTTAAAGTCCGCAGGCTCCCGCGGTTGGAGTTCAGATCCCTGGCAAAGTGATCGCCAGCTCCGTGAAGTTGAATCTCCTGAAGTCGGTCTACGGCAGAGCCCTCCAACTCCTCGACGTTAGGCCGCAGTGCGGACGGAGCTACGATACGGAAAAAAATCGCACCTCCGTCGAGGTAAGAGATTAAAAAAAAGTTTCCCCCAAATCCCCACATAAAACAAGCTAAAGAGCAATAAACACATACATTTAACATCTATGAAAAAAAACAAAAAATAAGGAAGGGACAGATTGTTGGCGAGGCAGCCATTTATAAACCAGCATCTGCAGTTCCTTGTTTCTACAAAATATCATGGAAAGGTGCTCAATCTAAGAAGAACTTCAAATATACCAGACACCTTGAAGAGCGCTCTATGTTTCTTTGTTAGAAGTGAGTTGAGGAAAATGCAGACAATAATAATCCATCTTCGGATGAGACGACAGTAATTGTGTCACTAAGGAGCCTTTTTCAATGGGCTCATGATTCAATTAGTAATCCTCACGTTGAATACAGAAACACACAGGAATGCACACAATGCACCATTAGAATTTTATAAACACTTTATAAACACTTTAATAGGGCGTCATGGTGGCACAGCGGTAGAGTTGCTGCATTACAGCGTTTACAACGCCAGAGACCCGGGTTTGATCCTGGCTACGGGTGCTTGTCCGTACGGAGATTGTACGTTCTCCCCGTGACCTGCGTGGGATTTCTCCGAGAACTTTGGTTTCCTCCCACACTCCAAAGACGTACAGGTTTGTAGGTTAATTGGCTTAGTATGAATGTAAAAATCGTCCCTAGTGTGAGTGTGGGATAGTGTTTGTGTGCGGGGATTGTTGGTCGATGCCTACTCAGTGGACATGAAGGGCCTGTTTCCGCGCTGTATCTCTAAGCTAAACTAAACTAATGGAAAACATGTTCAGAGACTTACAGCATCCCCAGAATCCCTGTACTCCTGACGTTTAACAAGTTTATTTTCTAAGAACAATTTTGTAATCAACGAAAATGACAGCAATAACAGAGTTATTATCAAAGGCGGGACTCTAGAGCGGATCGAAAGGTCATTCATTTATTATTGCATTGGTAATGGAAAATACTTACACTGAGCAATATATCGCGGGCATAGACGTACATTTTTGGGAACAAATAGTTTTTCTGACTCTGTCTTGCAGGTGGTGTCGTTTGCAAAGCTACTTTGAGTGGGCCTAAATTCCGTAGAGTGGAAAGTTTTAGTCATGGTGGTGATCCTGCATCTCCTTGCTTGTTCGGATTCATTTCCTAGAAATCGTTTTTGTTTTTTTTTAAATATTTTTATTAGAAGTACAATAAAGTACAGTAATACACATCACATATATCTTATTACATTTGTTGTACCACTTCATTTTTTGAGCTTTAAGAAATAAAAGAAGTAAGGAAAGTGAAAAAGAGTCGTGAAGGTGCAGGAAAGTGTTGGGAAAAGAAAGCCCCTTAGAAAAGAAGTTAGAGAAGGAAGTAAAGAAAGGAAATAGACCCTAGAAAAGAAAGAAGAAGAAAAAAGAGAAACAATCGCTCTATTATAACACAAAACTCCGCAAAAAAGGATATACCAACCGTGTTTTTTCTAGAAATCGTTTTGAAACTGTAGAAATTGTTTCAATTCTAGTAAGTGTGTGGACGGTAACGTGTACTGTGGAAATTAAATCAATAGACAATAGGTGCAGGAGTAGGTCATTCGGCCCTTCGAGCCAGCACCACCATTCAATGTGATCATGGCTGATCATCCACAACCAGCACCCCGTTCCTGCCTTCTCCCCATATCCCCTGACTCCGCTATCTTTAAGAGCCCTATCTAGCTCTCTCTTGAAAGTATCCAGCGAACCAGCCTCCAATGCCCTCTGTGGCAGAAAATTCCACAGACTCACAACTCTCCATGTGAAGAAGTATTTCCTCGTCTCCGTTCTAAATGGCTTGCTCCTTATTCTTAATCTGTGGCCCCTGGTTCTGGACTCCCCCAACATCGGGAACATGTTTCCTGCCTCTAGCGTGTCCAAACCCTTAATAATCTTATATGTTTCAGTAAGATCCCCTGCCCAGAGTGGGGGAATTGAGAACCAGAGGGCATCGGTTTAAGGTGAAGTTCCAGTTTAGTTTAGTTTAGAGATACAGCACGGAAACAGGCCCCTCGGCCCACCGAGTCCACACCGACCAACAGTCCCCGCACTTTAACACTACCCTACACACACTAGGGACAATTTCACATTCATACCAAGCCAATTAACCTACAAACCTGTACATCTTTGGAGTGTGGAAGGAAACCAAAGATCTCGAAGAAAATCTACGCAAGTCACGGGGAGAACGTACAAACTCCGTACAGACAGCACCCGTAGTCAGGATTGAACCCGGGTCTCTGGCAACATAAGGCAGCAATTCTACCGCTGCTCCACAGTGGTGAAAGGGGAAATATTTTATAGGATTCTGAGGGGTAACTTTTTCACACAAATGGTGGTGGGTGCATGGAACGAGCTGCCGGAGGATGTAGTTGAGGCAGGAATTATCACAGCGTTTAAGAAGCAAATAGACAGATAGGACATGGGCCAATGGCAGGCAAATGGGACAAGTGTAGATGGGACATGTTGGTGGATGTGGACAAGTTGGGCCAAAAACCTTGTTTCCACCCTGTATGACTGTGACTAAAATTATTCCAATTTGCAATCACCTTCAAACGTGTTAGTAAGATCACTGTTAAAAGGAAAGCTTATTTAAACATTAAAACAATGAACACTTGTAATAAAGTAAATGATCCAATGTGTGATAATGTTTAAGAAAGAACAGCTAATGCTGGAAAAACCCTTGGGTCTCAACCCAAAACGTCACCTATTCCTTCACTCCATAGATGCTACCTCACCCGCTGAGTTTCTCCAGTTTTTTTGTCCACCTTTAATGTGTGGGAATAGTGTCCTCACCGGGAACATTACTTGTCCAATCCCTCCACAGATGCCACCAGACTCACTGAGTTACTCCAGCACATTGGTTCAATGATATACAGCATTCAGTTGTTGGACTGCAGAGTATATTGGATCCTTCTTTAAGGTCTGATCAAAGTCCGATTAAAGATAGTCCGAGGATCTTCAATGCGGAAGGCCCATCTATGTTGACAGAAACATAGAAACATAGACCATAGGTGCGGGAGTCGGCCATTCGGCCCTTCGAGCCAGCACCACCATTCAAAATGATCATGGCTGATCATCCGTTCCTGCTTTCTCCCCATAATCCTTGATTCCGTTAGCTATATCTCACAGTCTCTTGAATACATCCAGTGAATTGGCCTCCACTTGCCTTCTGTGGCAGATTGCTGATTGCTCTGCATTGGAAAACCCTGCTTGAGAGTTCCCTTGCCAAGGGGCCTCTGTTTCATGGTCCAGTTCAGGTCAGTAGCTGTCTGCTTTCAGTTCCGAAGTAATATTTACCACATGTTCATTCAATGACAAATTGGTTGCATATTAACCATTCACAAAACAAAGGGCAATTTTTTTTCTGTTTAGTTTAGGTTAGAGGTACAGTGCGGAAACAGGCCCGTCGGCCCACCGAGTCCGCACCGGCCAGCGATCCCCGCACACCAACACTATCCCACACACTACAGGGACAATTTACACATACACAAAGCCAATTAACCTACAAACATGTACGTCTTTGGAGTGTGTGGGAGGAAACCGAGGATCTCGGAGAAAACCCACGCGGTCACGGGGAGAATGTGCAAACTCCACACAGACAGCACCCGTAGTCGGGATCGACCCAGGTCTCCAGCGCTGTAAGGCAGCAACTCCAGCGTTGCATCACCGCGGCCGCCCGTTCTATTAAATATAACTTCAAAGAAAATAACATAATCAGAGCTATCATTAGGCCCCCCTCAGTCGTGGCTGACCATGGGTGTCTCCAGGGTTGGAGTACGCCTGTGCGTGACTTTATTTAACGTGGGGAGACTAGTGCACAGACAGCCACCCCATGGTCCTTGACAGATCTGGGTCAGGGTCCAGTGGCATGGAGTCCAAGACGACCAGAGACCCTTTTCTGCTGCAACCTTCAACCACCTTCCCAGCCGTTGTGACGCTCCACTAAGGTCAGCCATCATCCTCTGCCTTGGGTCTTGGTTGGATTTCAATGAGGTTCCCCCTCATCCTTCTAAACTCCAGCGAGCACCACCACAAGCCCAGTGCTGTCAAATACTCATCATATGTTAACCCACTCATTCCAGCGATCATTCTCGTAAACCTCCTCTGGACCCTCTCTAACGCCAGCACATCCTTCTTCAGATATGGGGCCCAAAACTGCTGACAATACTCCAGATGTGGCCTGGCCAGTGCCATATAAAGCCTCAGACAGCATCTCTGGCCAATGGCAAATGTTCAATGGTGCCTCGTAATCACATGTGGCGGCATGGCACGGTGGTGCAGCGGTTGAGTTGCTGCCTGACGTGTCGATCCTGATAATGGGTGTTATCCGTACGGAGTTGGTACGTTCTCCCTAACCTGCGTGAGTTTTCTCTAGGACCTCCGGTTTCCTCCTACACTCTAAAGACGGACAGGTTTGCAGGTTAATTGGCTTTGGTAAAATTGTAAATTGTCCCTATTGTGTAGCATAGTGCTAGTGTTTGGGATAATCACTAGGCTGCACGGACTCGGTGGGCCGAAGGGCCTGTTTCCACTCTGTACCTCGAAAGTCGAAAGTCTAAATGAAATGACAGTTTTACACTAATAATGTCAACAGATAGTCAAGGCCTCACAATGAATATCAAGCATTAATCACTAATCTATTTGAAGTCACTTGAAAACAAAACATGGCTCAAGTCTATCGCCAAGTAAAGTAACTTTGTGTATGTAAGCTGATCGCTGCGCCAGTTTCCACTGCTGGTGAAGAGAGTTCGTGTCGACTGGTGGATCTTGCCGTCTGACGTTCACTGGAAGTGTTTAGTTTAGTTTTATTTTAGTTTAGAAATACAGCGTGGAAACAGGCCCTTCGGCCCACCTATTCCGCGTCGACCAGCGATCCCCGCACATTAACATTATCCTACACCTGGAACCATTTTTACATTTATACCAAGCTAATTAACCTACAAACCTGTCCATCTTTGGAGTGTAGGAGGAAACTGGGAAAAAACCCACGCAGGTCACCGAGAGAACGTACAAACTCCGTACAGACAGTGCCCGTAGTCAGGATCGAACCAGGGTCTCTGCAAGGCAAACGGTTCTACCGCTGCGCCACCGTGCTATAAACTAAACTAAACAAAGAAAAAGGATTAATTTTGAAATATTCAACGTGGCTTTCTTGAATTAATATCGATGCAACCATGGTTCAATTGTGTGCATGTGTGTGTGTGTGTGTGTGTGTGTGTGTGTGTGTGTGTGTGTGTACACGCATGTAGTTTCTGAGGCTTGTCAGTCACGGGTCCTGTCCCAAAGGCTAGTTGGTTGCGGGACTGGGACTCAGGGAGCTGGAGATGTCGAAAGCGAGGACCAAGACAGGAGGGTGAACCGGGGCAATGCCTCCAACACCTTCAAGTTTGTCTGCTGGAGGCGACCACGGGACATAAAGATGGCCAAGCGAGGAGAGGAGAGGGACGTCGGTTCCCGGGAACTGCTCCAGTACATCGAGCGCGCGGGCCGACCGGACTGTGGACATTGAAAAAATGGCGCCAAAATGGCGGCGCCCGCATGTGTGGTATGTGCAAAGAGAATTTCACTGTGCAGTTGCATTCGTGATGAATAAAGCAGCATTGAACCATTGTGTGTGTAAGAAAGAACTGCAGATGCTGGTTAAAATCAAAGGTAGACACAAAATGATGAAGTACCTCAGCGGGACAGGCAGCATCTCTGGAGAGAAGGAATGGGTGACGTTTCGGGTTGAGACCCTTCTTCAGACCAAAGATACTAGAGGAGCTCTGCTCTATAATCTTTGCTTCAGACTGATGTCAGGGGAGGGGGGCGGGACAGAGATAGAATGTAGTCGGAGACAGTAAGACTGGTGGGAGAACTGGGAAGGAAGGGAAAGGGGATGGAGAGAGAAAGCAAGGGCTATCTGAAGTTAGAGAAGTCAACGTTCGTAAACTACCCAAGCGAAATACGAGGTGCTGTTCCTCCAATTTATGCTGGGCCTCACTCTGACAATGGAGGAGGCCCAGGACCAAAAGGTCAGATTGGGAATGGGAGGGGGAGTTGAAGTGCTGAGCCACCGGGAGATCAGATAGGTTAAGACAGACTGAGCGGAGGTGTTCAGCAAAACGATTGCCGAGCCTGCGCTTGGTCTCGAACCATTGTGTGTGTTGGTCGTTTTGTTGGTGATGTGACTGTCTGTGCGTGTATGCATGCTGTTATTCTACTCACTCAGTTACAGCATTCAGGGTTTTCTGGCAAAGGCAGTGTTTATCGTCCATCTTTGGATATTGTTCCTCGCCCATCAGCCCCATCTACGTTTGTGCCTCTCGCATCCGCTGGGTTTTCCCAGGGACATCTCCAGACAATGAGGTGTAGCCGACAATGAAAATGAAGAGAGTTTCTCAGACCACTAAAAGAGTCTGACGGAGGGTCCCGGCCCGAAACGTCCCATATCCATGTTCTCCGGAGATGCGGCCTGACCCACTGAGTTACTCCAGCCGCTGGGAGAATGTAGGAAAGGCAGTGCCAAGGTGGTGCGGCGGTAGAGCTGCTGCCTTACAAGCGCCAGAGACCTAGGTTCAATCCTGACTGCAGGTGCTGTCTGTACGGAGTCAGTCCATTCTCCCTGTGACCACGTGGGTTTTCTCCGGGCGCACCGGTATCCTCCCACAATCCAAAGACGTACAGGTTTTGTAGGTTAATTGGCTCCGGTAAAAATTGCAAATCGTCCCTAGTAGCAGGATAGTGTTAGCGTGCGGGGATCGCTGGTCGGCTCGGACTCGGTGGGCAGAAGGGCCCCTTTCCGCGCTGTATCTCTGAACTAAAACTAAACACAGGATTGATTTTTTTAAATTATTCGACGTTTTGTTTCCACGCTGTGTTTTTTTTTGGTCAAACTGAACCAAACTCCCGACAGCATGCTTCCAACAATAGCAACGGGCAAATCGCCCAGTTCCACAATTTTATTTTTCCCTCGGAATAGACATTGACCAGTTTACCGCGGGCCTTCCCTTCCTTGATGTAGTGTGAAAACATTTGCCTTCCTTTGAATGAGCGGGCCCAGGGACCGAGGGCTTTGCTGGCAGGGGATCAATGTTTACATAAAGCTCGCTGGTATTTGTGAAATTTCCTGCAACAATTACAGCAGAACTTCTCATTCCTGATCATGTTGCAACTAAACACAAAGGCTCGGGGATCTGGAAGCATTGGAAGAGACCGGCATTCATTCTTTCGAGACTAATCTGGTCAAAGCCAAACCACATCTATCTATTAATGGAAAGGTTACTTAAACAATTTTTATTTTCACTTTTTCCTATGCCACCCACAGCTGGCCTTTTTTTTTTTTTCCACATTCATAACCAACAGGAAGCAAGAGTGGTATAATAGCCTGATGAATCACCCAGACAATGATTAACGGTGTAGCTGCTGAACCCTTCTACGCAACTACGCTCCCAGTAATTCCCCATGACAAATCAGAGTCATACAGTCCAACAGCAAGAAGAAGGGTCTCGACCCGAAACGTAACCCATTCCTTTTCTCCAGAGATGCTGCCTGTCCCGCTGAGTTGCTCAAGCATTTTGGGTCTGTCTTCAGTGTAAACCAGCATCTGCAGTTCCTTCCTACACATGGAAACAGGCCATTCGGCCCAACTCGTTCGTTCGCACGAAACGGCGGTGGGTCTATGGAACGAGCTGCCGGAGGAGCTGGTTGAGGCAGGGACTATCGCAATGTTTAAGAAGCAATTGGACAGGTACACGGACAAGGACAAGTTTAGAGGGATATGGATTAAATACAGGCAGGTGGGAGTAGCGTAGATGGGACCTGGTGTGGGCAAGTTGTGCCAAAGTGTCTCTGACCCTATGACAATGACCAAGATGCTCCATCTAAGCTCGTCCCATTTCCAGATATCCCTTTAAACATTTCCTATCCATGTATCTCTCCAAATATCTTTTAAATGTTGTTATAAAACCTGCCTCAACTACTTCCTCTGGCAGCTCTTTAAAAAATGCCAATAGACAATAGGTGCAGGAGTAGGTCATTCGGCCCTTTGAGCCAGCACCGCCATTCAATGTGATCATGGCTGATCATCCCCAATCAGTACCCCATTCCTGCCTTCTCCCCATATCCCCTGACTCCGCTATTTTTAAGAGCCCTATCTAGCTCTCTCTTGAAAGCATCCAGAGAACCTGCCTCCACCGCCCTCTGAGGCAGAGAATTCCACAGACTCACCACTCTCTGTGAGAAAAAGTGTTTCCTCTTCTCCGTTTTAAATGGCTTACTCCTTATTCTGAAACTGTGGCCCCTGGTTCTGGACTCTCCCAAAATCGGGAACATGTTTTCTGCCTCTAGTGTGTCCAAACCCTTAACAATCTTATATGTTCCAATGAGAACCCCTCTCATCCTTCTAAACTCCAGAGTGTATAAGCCCAGCTGCTCCATTCTCTCAGCATATGACAGTCCCGCCATCCCGGGAATTAACCTTGTAAACCTAATGTTATAACCTAATGCCCTTTATGTTTCGTTTCCCTCTTACCTTAAAACCCTGCCCTCTAGTTCTAGATTCTCCTACGCTGGGCAAAAGATGTTGTGCATTCACCCTATCTATTTCTCTCATGATATTATACATCTCTATCGGATCACCCCTCAGCCTCCGTCTGATCACCAGCTCAGTCTTCAGAGTCCTTGCAACATCCTCATGAATCTTCCCTACAATCTTTCCAACTTAATGGAAAACTATTTTTCCTATTGCATTGCAGGATGCCCAAAATTGAACAGAATACTCAAAGTGCGGCCTCACCAATGTCTTGTACAATGGTAACATACCATCCGAACTTCTATGGAAGACAAAAATGCTGGGGAAACTCAGCGGGTGAGGCAGCTTCTATGGAGCGAAGGAATAGGTGAAGTTTCAGGTCGAGACCCTTCTTCAGAACTTCTATGCTTTCTCTGACTGGTGAATGGCCAATGTACCAAAGCCTCTTCACTTCACCAATGGCGGCACTTTCAGGGAAATATGTACTTGTACTCCTAGATCCCTCTGCTCTACAACACTCCCCAGGCCCGTGCCGTTCATTGTGAAGGGCCTGCCCTGATTTGACTTCACAAAACGCAGCACCGTATCATTTATCTGTATTAAACTCCATTACAGATGTGATGTAGTGGGTGTTTTTCGGGATGCATCACAGCATGGTTTGGGAACACCATCCAATACCACAAAAAAAATGCAGAGAATTGTGGACGTAGCCCAGAATCATCGCACAAACCATCCTCCCTTCCCATTGACTCCATTTACACCTCACGCTGCCTCGGCAAGGCCACCAGCATAATCAAGGATGAGTGTCACCCCGGCCACTCCCTCTTCTCCCCTCTCCCATCGGG
The DNA here is from genome assembly GCF_010909765.2 of Amblyraja radiata. Classification (NCBI taxonomy): domain Eukaryota; kingdom Metazoa; phylum Chordata; class Chondrichthyes; order Rajiformes; family Rajidae; genus Amblyraja; species Amblyraja radiata. The sequence continues at coordinate 13,460,513 of NC_045981.1, read as the reverse complement.
CAAAGTGTGAAAACGCACACATCCAGATTCAGGGACAGTTTCTTTCCAGCTGTTAACAGGCAACTGAACCATCCTACCAACAACTAGAGAGCGGTCCTGAGCTGCCATCAACCTCATTGAAGACCCTTGGACTATCTTTGGTCGGATGCTACTGGACTTTATCTTACACTAAACGTTACTAACATGATTCCCTTTATCATGTATCTGTACACTGTGGACGGCTCGATTGTAACATGTATTGCCTTTCCGCTGACTGGTGAGCACGCAACAAATGCTTTTCACTGCACATCGGTACACTTGACAATAAACTAAACTCAAAACTCAAACTCGGTCCCCTTGCCCAGCTGATCAATTCTTGATCATCACCACAACTGTACCAGGGAGAAGATCAGTCTTGGTCCACTTTGGCCTTTGGTTGTGAGGAACTCTGGACATTCTCTGCTTTCATGAGTCTACACCAAATCACTCCTTTACGTTGAAGCATTAACAATGTTTGATCCTAAGAAGAATCTATATTAGGGTATACTCAGCTTCATCATGCACGTGGATAACAATGCATTAACCGCTCTGCCACAGCAACAGCAGCAGCATGCTATGGTCGCATGATATTTGAACACAAATTTATCCAGTCAACGATTCATACTGAACTCGGGGTAATGATATGATATGATGTGCAAAGATTGGAGAAGGAAGGGGGGTGGGGCAGAAGAGAGTCAGTCTACCCCACGACAGATGGGGGAGGAGTTGTACAGTTCGATAGCCACGGGGAAGAAAGATCTCCTGTGGCGTTCTGTGCTGCATCTTGGTGGAGCAGTCTGTCGCTGAAAGAGCTCCTCAGGATGACCCGTGTGTCGGGGAGAGGGAGTGAGTTGTATTGTCCAGGATGCTCCGCAGTTTGAGGAGCATCCTCACCTCCAAGAGCATCTCCCATGAATCCAACTCCAACTCCGCCCCCAGGCCGGAGCCAGCCTTCCTGATGAGTTTGTTGATCCTGTTGACATCCGCGGCCTTCGCCCTGCTGCCCCAGCACACGGCAGTGAAGAAGATAGCACTGGCTACCACCGATTGGTAGAACATCTGCAGCATCTTACTGCAGACGTTGCAGGAGCGGAGCCTTATCAAAAAGTAAGCTGGCTTTGTCCAGGACCTCAGCGTTCTTTCCAGGAACACTCCAAAGTATTTGTGCTTCCAGGTAACCTCAAGAACACTTGACATTTTTCAAGGTTCATTAGAATACATTTACAGCTCTCACTGAAGCTGTTGGAAACCCAGATGATATGGAGGTAGCAATGAATATTAGATACTGCTAATTTACACTCCTCGTCCATCCTGGAACGAGATGAGCAGAACTGCTCGCATTATTCCAAGTAGTACTTTTTCTATCCTGACTACGAGTGCTAGACTGTATGGAGTTTGTACATTGTTTCCGTGACCTGCGTGGGTTTATTCCGAGATCTTCGGTTTCCTCCCACAGATTCCAAAGACATACAGGTTTGTAGGTTAATTGCCTTGGTATAAATGTAAAATTGTCCCTAGTGTGTGCAGGATAGTGTTAATGTGCAGGGATCGCTGGTCGTTGCGGACTCGGTGGGCCAAAGGGCCTGTCTCCGCTCTGTACGTCTAAACTAAACTAAACTAAAACTTTGCCTTAAACTTATGACCACTGGTTCTTGATTCCTCAACTCTGGGCAAGAGACTCCACAATCTATTCTGTGCCTCTAAACTAAACTAAACCAAAGTAAACTGAAGAAGTACCAAAGTTAGCAGGCAGCTTTGGCATAACATGTCAGACTGCTGGAATTAGGTCTGACCCCCACAAAATTCTAAAGCAGAAGTCAGATTGCAACAAACCAAGCCAAGTTGAAGTTCTATTAATGAAAAAAAAATAAAACAACTTAGTTCTTTTTGACAGTTTTGACTGCTTTGGTAATGAATTTGTTTTGGACACAACATTACTGCAGTCCTTTGGTCTTTCCTATGTTGTGTGGGTCTTTGAACGAAAGTTCAACAGGGCAAAAGCTGTTATAAATCATGCTGAAAAATGTCCAGAGAGACAGACATGATACACACAGTAATTGAATCTTTCCCCACATGCCTAGCCTTCATCTTCGTTTGAGTTATGTGTAACTAAATAGATGCTCTGGGACTGTACTAGATGCATCAAAATAAAAGAATCGGCTTCAAAAATGTTATAAGTGCGTTTCGAGCAACAGATCCCTGTCCTTAGAGATGAAGAATGCTGGACACTCAGTTTCAATTATTTACGTTCCTTCCCTGATCTGCAGCAGTGTCTGGAGTTGTATCTCTAGAGGGTGTAGATATCTACACTAGACGTGACCAAGGTCATATTCGCTGGGTTGTGTTCCCTTGACACATTAGGCTGATTGGGAAAGGATAAATGTCAGTGCTGCAGCCCCAGAGAGAGAACACTGACTTCCTGCACCAGTGATTACACGGCACAACTCTTCCAACTGTTGCAACATGCTGGGGGGCGACTTGTGGCTGTGAACCGTTGTTTGGAAAAGCAGGTCCTTCTTTCATCGAGGTGGATATTTTGCAATAGTTTTAGTTTAGTTCAATTCAGTTTAGTTTAGTCTAGTTTAGATTAATTTAGAGATACAGCGTGGAAAGAAGACCTACAGCCCACCGAGTCCGTGCCGACCGGTGATCACCGGCAACATGCCCACCAATCCTTCTATTTTGATTCTTCCTTTCTCAATGTTCGCTCTGCAAGCTCTGGATCTGGTTTCAGTCCGAAGTTTAGTTTCGTTTATTGTCACGTGTATCGAGGTACAGTGAAAAGCTTTTGTTGCGTGCAAACCAGTCAGCGGAAAGACTATACATGATTACAATCGAGCCATTTACAGTGTGCAGATACCTGATAAGGGATTAACGTTTAGTGCCAGTTAAAGCCAGTAAAGTCTGATCGAAGATAGTCTGAGGGTCTCCAAATAAGGTGGATAGTAGTTCAGGACTGAAGAAAGTTTCCGACCCAAAACGTCACCTACTCCTTTTCTCCAGAGATGCTGCCTGACCCGCTGAGTTATGGAGTCATAGAATCATAGAGTGTGATACCTGCCTGAACGACCTCCTCTGGCAGCTTATTCCATACCCCCACCACCCTTTGTGCGAAAAAGTTGCCCCTCTGATTCCAATTCATTCTTTTCCCCTTCCCCTTGAACCTCTGTCCTCTGGTCCTCGATTCCCCTACTCTGGGCCAAAGACTCTGTGCATCTACCCAATCTATTTCTCTCATGATTTTATACACCTCTCTAAGATCACCCCTCATCCTCCTGTGCTCCAAGGAATAGAGTCCCAGCCTACTCAGCCTCTCCCTGCAGCTAAGACCCTCTAGTCCTGGCAAGATCCTCGTAAGTCTTCCCTGTACACCCTTTCCAGCTTGACAACATCTTTCCAATAACACGGTGACCAGAACTGAACACAATACTCTACATGCGGCCTCACCAATTGCAACATGACCTCCCTACTTCAATACTCAGTACTTGGACTGATTCTTTTTTTTATTTTTTATTTTATTAGAAGCAATGTACATACATCTTAATCATAATATGCAACTTATTACATTTCTTGTACAACTTCTTTTTTTTTTCCAAACTTTAAGCTATAATAGAAAATGAGAAAGGAAAAGAGAGAAAGAAGAAAAGAGTGAGGATGGTAATGGATGTGGGAAGAAAAGAAGGGGGAAAAAGGCCCCACAGAAAAGGGGGGCCTTAAGAAAAGAAAAAGAAAATAAGTAAGGAAGTACTCTGACTGATGAAGGCCAATGTGCCAAAAACCTTTTTGACCACCCGACCTATCTGTGACTCCACCTTCAAGGAACCACCCAACCATGTGTCTCTTCTGGAATAAACATCCTCTTCCCAAAGCTTCAGCACATCTTCGTGTGAATGTGGGTCACATTGCTGTGAGTTGTATCCAATGTATTGCACAATGGCTGATTCACCTTCTCCAACATCTTTCTTCATTGCAACATGTAACTGCTTAAGAATGTTGTGAAAGAACAAAACACACAACTTGCATCAATGTTGTTGGTGGTGATGTGAACATTATAAGGCAGACCAAAGCAACTTCACGGGATTGGTATGAAATGAAATTTGACGCCAAGCTGAGCCAATATTCGGCAAGATGTGGGCTGGATGTTTTTGTGGTGCATGCGAAGGAGAAGTGGAGAGGTTTAGGGAGCAAATTCCAGAGGTTGTGTTTGTGCAGGCTGATGAAGTGATTATCGTTGTAAGTGGACAGACGCAAAAAAAGCTGGAGTAACTCAGCGGGACAGGCAGCATCTCTGGAGAGGAGGAATGGGTGACGTTTCGGGTCGAGACTCTTCTTCAGGCTGAGAGCCAGGGGAGAGAAAGTCCAGAGTTATAGAAGCGTAAGGTGTGAAAACGACAGATCAAAGGGGACGATGATCAAGGAAATGTAGAATCGTGCATTGTTAGCTGAGGGGAAGGTGACAAGGAGGCATACAACAGTAATATTTAATGAGGACATTGAAACTAGTCAAAGAACTAGGGTGGAGGGGGATGGAGAGAGAGAGAAATTATATATTTGTAAGTGAGTCATTGCCCAGTTCTCTTCTTTTGTTTCAATTAATATAATAATAATAAGGTGGAGGGGAAAGTTTTAACAGGACCCTGCGAGGAAACTTTTTTACGCAGAGGGCGGTGAGTTTAAGGAACAAGGTGTTAGATGAGGTAGTTGAGGAAGGTACTATAACAACATTTAAAAGCCATATAGACAGGTACATGGATAGGAAAGGTTTAGAAGAATATGGGCCAAATGCAGGCAATGGGGCCTAGTATAGATGGGGTATCTTGGTAGGCATGGGCAAGTTGGGCTGAAGGGCCTGTTTCCCTTCCAGAACTAGGGGTCACAGTTCCAGAACTAGGGGTCACAGTTTAAGGATGAGAGGGAAGTCTTTTAGGACCGAGATGAGAAAATCATTTTTTACACAGAGAGTGGTGAATCTGTGGAATTCGCTGCCACAGAAGGTAGTTGAGGCCAGTTCATTGGCTATATTTAAGAGGGAGTTAGATGTGGCCCTTGTGGCTAAAGGGATCAGAGGGTATGGAGAGAAGGCAGGGATGGGATACTGAGTTGGATGATCAGCCATGATCATATTGAATGGCGGTGCAGACTCGAAGGGCTGAATGGCCTACTCCTGCACCTATTTTCTATGTTTCACTGCTGTATGACTTTATGACTATGAATCTATAATTGAATTAGAAAACAAATGTCTTCACTAGTAAGTCATTGATTCTACATATTTGCACACTTTTCATTCTTCCCAAATGCCTGCATTATTATATACTTAATCGCATCAAACTTTGAACCAGCAATTGGTCAGGTCTGCCATAAATCATTGTCTTCTAAACTCTTTAAAAGTAGTTTGATTAGGACAGTTGGAACCCAGCCAGGAAATATCTGTGTCATACACCTCAAAACGTTATTTAATGAAATATAATGCATTTACAGCCTTATGAAAAAAAATGATCAAGTGAGTGTACCTTACTTCCAGTCCAGTCCCATCCCCCCCCCCTCCCCAAACCTCACCCTAACCACTCAATGCCAGAGGAGCTGGCTCTTGTATGACCTGAACCAACAATTCTAGCAGATAGTTCGAGGCACCTTGCCAAAAGATATGTTGCTAAACACTAGTAACTCCAGCTTTTGCCTAACTATACTTCTGATTTTGGCACTGCCGCTCACTAATATCACTTGAGCAGGCGGGGAGCTTCCACAACTCATTTTGAACTCCTATTTTCAGAGTGGAAGTGGATTTTGTGCTGATGCGCTGGGTTCCAAAGTTGAAGTTGTGCAAATGGCATCCATCATTCAAGCCCTGAAGCCTAGCCTTGGCAATGACGGAGAGTGCTAACATAAGGTCAGACTGGCCGTGCCCACCATCTTGCAGCTTCGTCTCGCCTTTATGCAACATGCATTCTTACCTCTGAGTGTGAAGAACTAATTAAGCTAACGACAAACAGGCTTCATTCTTCTCTCCCAGAATAGTTCATCAAGTACTTGTTGCAAAAGGTACAACAGAGGTGGTGCAGCGGTACAGTTGCTGCCTTTTTCCCCCATCCTAATGTGCAACACAGGATACAAACCTCCTGCGTGTTTGACTTTTCGACTTTAGACTTTGGGGCGTCACGGTGGCGCAGCGGTAGAGTTGCTGCCTTCCAGCACCAGAGACCCTGGTTCGATCCTGACTACGGGTGCTGTCTGTACAGAGTTTGTGCCTTCTCCCCGTGACCGCGTGGGTTTCCTCCCACACTCCAAATACGTTGTAGGTTAATCGATTTCAGCAAAAGTTGGAAATTGATCCTATCGGGCAGGATAGTGTTAGTGTGTGGGTGATCGCAGGTTGGTGTGGACTCAGTAAGGCGATGGGCCTGCTTTCTGTTGTATCACTAAAAAAGTCCTTAAAAAGTCTCAAAGGTGCACCACAATGCTGAGAACTATATTCGGCACTTTGTATCTTTCCCTTTGCTCTATTTCTGTACTTGAGTTTGACGTGATTGTCTTTGCGTGTAGTATATCTGACCAGATGAAAAATAAAGCTTTTCACTGCACCTCGATACACATGACACAAACATACTCTGTCCTGCTGCTTAATTTTATTTCTGCATATCATTTATCAGTATATCGGTAGAGAGCGCATTGACTGGTTGCATCATAGGCTGGTTCGGCAAATAGAACGAAGGAGGCTACAAAAAGTAGTGAACACTGCCCCCCCCCCCCCCCCCTCTGCGCTCTCTAAAGGACTAAAGGCCCAGCCAGGAAAACCCAAACTGGTCACGGGTAGAATGTACAAAGAGTACAGACAAGCACCTGTCGTCAGAATCGAACCCTGGTTTCTGGCGCTGTAAGGCAGACACTCTACCGCTGCGTCACCATGCCACTCTCTTTCTCTCTCTCACACAATAACCTCTTTCTCTGTAGCACATTGAAAATGTACTAATCCAATTTTGGGCACTTTGTGTTTCCCTCGCCCGTGCAATTAACATCTGTGCTTCAAGTTGCTGGACGCTGAACTGTGATGTTTCCCCCTTAAACCTCGCCAGATCTTGATCCCAGAATTATAGAATAATAATGAGAGAAGCAAAACGAAATACTTTGGCTTCAATGAAAGAAATGGGTCGATAATTATGGAACGAAGGCGTCATGGTTGGTTGTAAAATACCCTTTTATTGTGGAATTGTGAGGGTAATGACAATTCTTGCAACATGTGTGAACAGTCTAAGTAACGTCACCTGTGGAAAAAGTGAGCTAGCAGTTATTTGTGTGGAAGGGTGGTGGAATAAAGTCTTGTGGAGGAAGAAACTGCAGATGCTAGTTTATACTGAAGATACAGGAGATACAAAATGCTGGAGTAACTCAGCGGGACAGGTGGCGTCTCTGGAGAGATTGAATGGGTGACGTTTTGGGTTGAGAATCTTCTTCGGTCTGAAAAAGAGTCTCGACTCGAAACGTCACCCATTCCTTCTCTCCAGAGATGCTGCCTGTCCCGCTGAGTTACTCCAGCATTTTGTGTCTATCCGCGGAATAAGGTCTTCCTTGGTACATGAAGGACAACACGTGGAAGGTTTTCAAGGTTATGTTTTTTTGGGTACTGTGGTTGTGTTGCTGGCCATTCCATTCTTAACAAATACATTCCATGATGGAATGCTATGTTGCATTCTCATGTCTTGGCATTGAAACACTAGGTATTGGAGCTTTGTCTGACGAACAAGCCTGTTAAAATTTAAATGACGCCGCCTCTGAACAGGTATTCCATCTCTTTCAGTTTGATGTTTGGTTGTTCCGGCTTCTTCTGTTTCTTGACTTAAAATTTGTTTTTCGTTTTAGTTTCAGAGATACCGCATTGAAAACAGGCCCTTCGGCCCACCGAGTCCGCGGCGACCAACGATAATAATAATAATATATTCTATTGTCATTGCACATCAGTACAACGAGATTTGGTATGCAACTTCCAACCAATGTAAAAAAAATTACAAATAAATAAACAGTGCGACGTGACCATCACTCGTACACTAGCTCTTAATTTGCAGAAGCCAATTCACCTACAAAACCCGCACGTCTTTGGGATGTGGGAGGAAACTGGAGCACCTGGAGGAAACCCACACGATCACGGGGAGATCAGCACCCGTTGTCAGGATCGAACCCGGGTCTCTGCCGCTGTGAGGCGGCAACTATACCTCTGCACCACCGTGCCGCCCTGTGGGAAAAAGATTCCATCGTCCATAGGTGATTGCTGGTCAGCATGGACTTGGTGGGCAGACGGGCCTGTTTCCATGCTGACCAGCACTGTCTCTGAACTAAACTAAACTAAACACAGTGGAAATGTCAAATGCTGGAGGCCATGGCTTTAAGTTGGGAGAGGGAGAGTTTAAATGTGATGTTTACATAATGAAAGCACTGCCAGGGGTTGGTGGTGGAAGCAGATGTGATAGGGTTTTACGTAGTCAGATAATTGGAGGGTTTTAGACAGACACATGGATATGCAGGAAATGGAGTCCTATGGATCAGTGGTGGTCAGTTGAACAACATTATGTTTGGCACAGGCATGATGGGCCGAAGGGCCTGTTCCTGAGTTGTACTGTTCTATGGGGGTCAAGGAAAGAGCGTTCACGTCGGGGCCCTGTTTCCACCAATCTCTCCACCACCACGCACAAGAAGCGACAAGACAGGCACCATTGTATGCAGATGCCGAGATGTGTGTTCAGCTCTGGCTGGACAACTTCTAACCGTGTGTGTGGACCCAATACGAAGAAGACTGTTCTATGTTCTATAAGGAGAAACAATAAGCAGTGCTGGCTGCCGTTAGAGCAATCTTCGGGATTTTTCCACAAGGGCAGTGATTGACTATTTACAATACATAGCCTACAAAGCTTCTCTTGACATAACTGATCATGCTATAAATATCCTTGCTAATGAAGGTAATGTAAACATAGCGGGTTGAAGCAAAATAGAATTAAATCGTGGGCAGGTGTACTTTCATCCATAATAGTGGTCTAAATATATCTTGTACTTCAGCACTCCAGACAAATATTGTGTTTTCTCTGATCCTCCTTGTCTCAGCAGCAACTGAGAACTCAGACCAGTGTTATGTCTCCACTGGGCATTTGGCCATCTTGTCTGCTCCATTAATAAAAGGTTCTCATAAATTATCTAACTTGTTTGCCATCAATGTTTCATGGAATATTCTCCAATCCAAGTTGTGTCTGAAGAAGGGTCCCCGACCCGAAACGTCGCCCATCCTTTTTTCTCCAGAGAAACGGCCGCACGCGGCCTACAGAGGTGGAGCAGCGGCGGGGGACCCCAATGGCTACGCTTGGCCAGGCCGACCCTGCAACGTTGCCAAGACAACGGACCGTCATGGTCAGATCAAGATCCACGCACTTACAACAACTGCGACTTGAACACGGCACCAAACTGGTGACTCTGTAAACTGTCTCAGTGTACTACTGCTACACACCTGTCCTGTTCCCGCATTCGATCCTGACTACGGTTCCTGTCTGTACGGAGTTTGTACGTTCTCCCCTTGATCTGCATGGGTTTTTCTCCGAGACCTTCGGTTTCCTCCCACACTCCAAAGACATACAGGTTTGTAGATTAATTGGCTTGGTATAAATGTAAAATTGGCCCTAGTGTGTGTAGGACAGCGTTAATGGGCAGGGATCGCTGGTCGGTGCGGACACGATGGATCGAAGGGCCTGTTTCCGCACTGTTTCTCAAAACTAAACTAAAACGAAACCTATACTGTCATATACCTATACACTGTCATAAACCTATACTGTACTTGTACTCAACTGTATCCAAAATGAACTTCACTGTACCTCGGTACATGGGAGAAATAAAGTACCATACCAAATCATAAAGCAACATAGAGTCATAGAGTGATACAGCTTGGAAACAGGCCCTTCGGCCCAACTTGCCCATACCAGCCAATATGTCCCAACTACACTAGTCCCACCTGTCCGCGTTTGGTCCATATCCCTCCAAACCTGTCCTGTCCATGTACCTGTCTAGCTGTTTCTTAAACGTTGGGGTAGTCCGAGCCTCAACTACCTCCTCTGGCAGCTCGTTCCATACACCCACCACCCTTTGTGTAAAAAAGGTTACCCCTCAGATTCCTATTAAATCTATTCCCCCTCACCTTAATTGTATAAGCATAAAGCACGAATCCTAGAAACAAACAGATGGGCTGAATGGCCTGTTTTCCACCCTGGACTCTGAGCCACTGTGCACCGATTCAATTCAGCCCAGCCCACGCACTTCCCGATAACGTTGTAATACAAAGCAGATTTTGACAAGAGTTTACTGATAGTTTTTTTTATATTTTGCGTGTCAGGCTGACTGACAGAAGGACAGAAACAGGGCCTGACAATCACAACCGCTCGTAAAAGGTGGACATGTGGAATAGATTTAGACTCTTCAACTCGCAGCCCAGCAGAACAGATAATGTTTCGTAGACAGGAAAGATCGCAGTTTTAATTCTTACTTAATGACTCCAAGATTTCAGACTCAATCTATACAAGGCTGGCTCCTTTGACTACGCTATCTCCGCTTCTTTTTATTTCTTTTTTTAATTAATAACATGCCGGGCCTTCCACAGACTGACTGAACATGGAAAAAATGAGTAAGGTTATTGAAAGCTATTACCCCTGCTTCTCCAGAGCCACGGTTTGCGTGCACAAAACCATGACATTTTTGAAGCAGGTGAATTCTCAAACCATAGAGTCATAGAGTGATACAGTGTGGAAACAGGCCAACTTGCCCACACTGGCCAGCTACACTAGTCCCACCTGCCTGGGTTTGGCCCATAACCCTCCAAACCTGTCCTATCCATGTACCTGTCTAACTGCTTCTTAAACGTTGGGATCATCCCAGCCTCATAATAATAATAATAATACATTTTATTTATGGGCGCCTTTCAAGAGTCTCAAGGACACCTTACAAAAATTTAGCAGGTAGAGGAAAAACATGTAAGGGGAATGAAATAAATAGTAGAGACATGACTAGTACACAAAGTAAAGACAGAATTCAATACAAAACACAATAATAAGGCAATTAATGCACAGATGAAAAGGGAGGGGGACGTGGGGCTAAGGATAGGCAGAGGTGAAGAGATGGGTCTTGAGGTGGGACTGGAAGATGGTGAGGGACACGGAATTGCGGATCAGTTGGGGGAGGGAGTTCCAGAGCCTGGGAGCTGCCCTGGAGAAGGCTCTCTCCCCTAAACTGCGGAGGTTGGACTTGTGGATGGAGAGGAGACCGGCTGATGTGGATCTGAGGGACCGTGAGGGTTTGTAGGGAAAGAGGAGGTCAGTGAGATATGGGGGGGGCCAGATGGTGGAGGGCTTTGTAGGTGAGGATCAGGATTTTGTAGGTGATCGGTGGGAGATGGGAAGCCAGTGAAGTTGTTTGAGGACTGGAGTGATGTGATGCCAGGATTTGGTGTGGGTGATGAGTCGGGCGGCTGCGTTCTGGACCAGTTGGAGTCGGTTGATGTAGGTGGAGCTGATGCCAAGGAGAAGTGAGTTGCAATAGTCCAGTCGGGAGGAGATGAAGGCATGGATGAGTCTTTCAGCAGCGGGCGGTGTGAGAGAGGGTCTGAGTTTGGCGATGTTGCTGAGATGAAAGAAGGAGGTTTTAATGACATGGCGGGTGTGAGGCTCAAGGGAGAGGGTGGAATCAAAGATCACGCCAAGGTTGCGGGCCTGGGGAGATGGGGAGACAGTGGTGCCATCGATGGTGAGAGTGGGATTATTGATTTTGCTGAGTGTGGCTTTGGAGCCTATGAGAAGGAATTCTGTCTTATCACTGTTGAGTTTGAGGAAATTATGTTGCATCCAGGTTTTTATAGCTGACAAACAGGAGTTGATATGGGAGAGGGGGGGGTTGTGGGGGGATTTGGTGCCAAGGTAGATCTGGGTGTCATCAGCGTAACAGTGGAAGTCCAGGTTGAAGTGGCGGAGTATCTGACCAAGGGGGAGGATGTAGATGATGAAGAGGAGGGGGCCGTACGGAGCCTTGGGGAACGCCTTGAGTGACTGTGGCTGTAGCAGAGGTGTGGTTGTGGAGAGAGATGAAGTGGGATCTGTTGGAAAGGTAGGAACGGAGCCAGCTGAGTGCAGAGCCTTCAATGCCCATAACCCTCCAAACCTGTCCTATCCATGTACCTGTCTAACTGCTTCTTAAACGTTGGGATCATCCCAGCCTCAACGACCTCCTCTGGCAGCTTGTTCCATACATCCACTGTGTGAAAAAGTTACCCCTTGGATTCCTACTACATCTTTTCCCCTTCACCTTGAACCTATGTCCTCTGGTCCTCGATTCCCCTGCTCTGGGCAAGGGACTCTGTGAATCTACCCGATCTATTCCCCTCATGATATTGTACACCATCTGCGGAATATTTTTTCCTTCACGCCAAGACCACATGGCTGAAGGGGGATATTATTTTAACCAACTCCCTGCACTAAAGGGAGCTGGATGTGAATGCCTGGCTCTGCCTCCTGAAGCCGTAATATAGAGGATTACCTCCCACCACTAGAATGAGAATCCCAGACCATGCGGAGGAAGCAGCCAACTATTTATAGATGCACAAGATAGACACAAAAGGCCGGAGTAACTCAGCGGGACAGGCAGCATCTCTGGAGAGAAGGAACGGGCGACATTTCGGGTCGAGACCCTTCTTCAGAATCTTGCGCTTATTAAAAGTCGAAGAACGGATGAAAGATTTGTGTTAAATTCCAATTGCTAGTTTTAAACCGCGATATTTCCATGAGTATTTAGTTGCAGTGAAGGCTCACAGAGCCCTGAAACTATTTAAATTAAAATCTAATTACGTGTTCTAAATAGCTGCAATTTTTGGCACGCTGGTTGCCATTAAATCTTATATACTGACTGGGAATATAGAGTCAAACTGGAGTTTATATAAAAATCTAATTAGTTCATATATTCACATAGCGATATTCCTTGAGGGGAGCAGTGATGGTCTGTATATTAACTCTTTAGCAGTCAAACCTGTAATCATAAGAGTCATGGAGTGATACAGGCCCTTCACCCCAACTTGCCCAGACTGACAAACATGTCTCATCTACACCAGTGTCACCTGCCTGCATTGGGATAGTCCCAGCCTCAACTACCTCCTCCATCAGCTCGTTCCATACACCCACCACCCTTTGTGTGAAAATTTACCCCTCAGGTTCCTATTAAATCTTTCCCCCCCTCAACTTAAACCTATGTCCTTCGGTTCTCGACGCCCCTACTCTGGGAAAGAGACTCTGTGTGCCTACCTGATCTATTCCTCTCATGATTTTGTACCCTCTTTTGTACCGTTTGACCATTGGGTCAAGTCCAATTTCAAGTCAAGGCACGTATACTGGTGTATCAAGGGCTATCTTCCCAAAAATGGACACAAAGTGCTGGAGTAACTCGACAGGGCAAGCAGCATCTCTGGAGAATAGGGATAGGTGAAATTTCTGGGTCGGGACCCTTCTTTTTCCTGACCTGAAACGTCACCCATCCTTTTTCTCCAGAGATGCTGCCTAACCCACTGTTACTCCAGCACTTTGTGTCTACCTTTGGTATAAATCAGCATTTGCAGTTCTTTGTTTCTACAGTTTCTTCCCAGCTGTTATCAGGAAACTGAACCATCCTATCACCAACTAGAGAGCGCTCCTGATCTACCTTCTACCTCATTGGAGACTCTTGGACATTACTGGACTTTATCTTGCACTAAACGTTATTCCAATTTCTCCTTTATTTGTACACTGTGGACGGCTTGATTGTAATCATGATGGTCCTCCTGCCGACTGAATAGCATGCAACAAAAAAGCTTCTTACTGCACCTCAGACAATGCGCGTGACAATAAACTAAACTAAACCAGTATGCACAAGCACATTGAGGTACAGGTAAATTGGAAATCTTGCTTGCAGCAACATCAAAGATACTTAATCTCAAACAAACATACAAGAATATAAATTATACATAAATTACACGTCCTGGAAAACATTAAACGGAAAATACTGCAAAAATACAAAACATTTGTTTCTTTTAGTTTAGTTTAGAGATACAGCGCGGAAAAGGGCCCTTCGGCCCACTGAGTTCGCGCCGACCAGCGATCCCACGCACATTAACACTACCCTACCTACACACACTAGGGACAATTTACATTTATACCAAACCAATTAACCTACAAACCTGTACACCTTTTGAGTGTGGAAGGAAACCAAACAAGCCCTGCACATCTCCTTTAAACGTTCCCCCTCTCACCTTATGCCTTCTTGTGCTGGATATTTCCACCCTGGGAAAAAGATGGTGACTGTTCACCCTATCTATGCCTCTCATAATTTTATACACTTCTATCTAGCCTCCCCTCAACCTCCAACATTCCAGAGTCAAAGTCTATCCAACCTCTCCTTGTAGCTGAAGCACTCTGATCCAGGCAGCATACTGATAAAATTCAGCCAAGACCTTGTTGACAACTGGAGAAGATTTCTTGCTGGGGCGTTACACAACAAATTAACAAGATGTGATCTGTCAGCTACTTCTAAGAATTCTACAAATTGAATTACCTGTGCATGCACTGCACAATCTCAAATTCCAGGTAAAAATCTCAAGTAAAATTTTACTAATCAATCTGTGCAAAGTGAAATACCAACCTCGGACATACTCCAGAGGCTGCTAAAAGCTACACAATCAAATGACAATAACTTTCCTTATTAGTTCCATTGAAGCAAATTAATATGTGATAAATAACATGCTGTTTCTTATCTAATTACTTCTTTATGACCACCTCAGCTAATTATTTCTCCATTCCTCTGTTTAGATACTCATTCTTCATCTTTTTTGTTGAGGCGACAACTAAGGCAAGTGTAAGAAAATCAGAAAACTGCACTAGTTGGAAATCTGAAATAAAGGGAGAACATGCGGAAAGACTCATCAGGTCGGGCCGCATCTGCGGAAAGAGAATCAACTGACGCCTTAGGACAAAGAGTTTAGTCTGACCCCTTAGTCAGAGCTGTCCAGTTGAAGGGTCTTTGACCTGAACCTTTCATTTTGTTTCTCTTTCTAATAGAGGCAAGTACAAGTTTTGAGTTTTCCACTGTTATAGTTTGGTTTAGTTTATTTGTACCAGGGAACAGTGAACAACTTTTGTTGTTTGCCATCAATCCTCATTGTATGAAGGCAATAACTCATTATAAATGAGGTAGAAGTAGTATTTTGTTCATCTTGTGCATTTAAACTATTAAGCAACACTTAAAATCTGATCTGGTCAATCACTTTATTGCCAGTTATTGAACACAACCTGGTTCAAATTGACTGCTATTTATCTTATATGACAACAAAATACTGGTAAAATACTTGCAAGCTGTAAAGCACCTTGGCTTTCGAGGGACCTCATAGAAATCCTAAGTTTGAATGAATTAATTAATATTATATTGTCATGTTCATGTGATAGGAGCAGAATTACACCATTCAGCCCATCAAGTCTGCTCCACCATTCAATCATTGCTAATCTATCTCACCCTCCTAACCCCACTCTTTGGCCTTCTCCCCATAACTCCTGACACCTGTACTAATTGAAATCTACCTATCTCTGCCTTAAAAATATTAATTGTCTTGGCCTCCACAGCCTTCGGTGGCAAAGAATTCCACAGGTTCACCACCCTCTGACTGAAGAAATTCCTCCTCATCTCCTTCCCAAAAGAGCGTAATTTAATTCTGAGGCTATGACCTCTGGTCCGAGACTCTCCCACTAATGAAAACATCCTCTCCACATCCACTCCATCCAAGCCTTTCACTATTCGACAAGTGATATTCTTTCTTTTGCGTACCCAAGGTATGCCAAGAGTCGCCACATAAAGGGCGTCGACAAAGTTGCAAAGTATCCCGCGCTGGGTCCTCCTTTGTTCTCTTCGGCCGCACGATGGTAACCCCCCCCCCCCCCCCCCCCCCCCCGCCGGGTCCTCTTTTGTTTTCCGCAGCGTGTCCTCGGCTCCCAAGTGGCCCGTTTAGTTTAGTTGAGTTTAGTTTAGTTCAAAGAACCAAGCCCTTCAGTCCACCGAGCCCAGCGGCAGAGTTGCTGCCTTACAGCACCAGAGACCTGGATTTGATCCTGACCACAGGCGCTGTCTGTATGGAGTTTCTACAGTCTCCCCGTGACCTGCGTGGGTTTTCTCCGGGAGTTCCGGTTTCCTCCCACACTCTAAAGACGTGCAGGTTAGTAGGCTAATTGGCTTGGTAAAATTGTAAATTGTCCCGTGTGTGTGTAGGATAGCGTTAGTGTGTGGGGATCACTGGCCGGGGCGCAGACTCAGTAGGCCAAAGGGCCTGTTTCCGCGCTGTATCTCTAAACTAAACTAATCTAAGGTAGCACTGGTGCTTCAGGTCAAAAACAGATGCACAAAATGTGATCTTTCAGCCAGTTCTAAGAATTGTTTTCAATTAAATTATGCAGGGTTGTATTATATACAAATCCTCTCAAATTCCAGGTAAAAATATCAAGCAAAATCATTTTGCACAAAATGAACAACACACGATAAACCAAATTAAATGGAAATTTGTTACTGTATTGATTCTACAGAACAAAATTGATGAGGAATAAATAAAGTGTTTTTAATATCTGGTGATTCTTCACGATCTCTGCACTTAGTTATTTGTTCAATGTTTAGGCAGTTTGCATTTTTCCTTCTTAAGGAGACGACAAGAACAAGTACAAGTTTGGAATTTTTCCACAGTTGCGGCTGTCCTGTTTGCTGACCATAGAAAGCATACCGTCTGGTTGCATCAGACTTTTGATTGGGGACAGCTATACCCCACACCGCCACTAAATTGTAGGGGGTTGTGGATGCAACCCAGTCCATCACACAGACCATAGCCCCCTACCCCCCCCCCCCCACCCCCCCCCCCCCCCCCCCCCCCCCCCCCCCCCCCCCCCCCCCCCCCCCCACCACCACTGACTCCATCTACACACTCCACACTGCCTCGGGAAAGCAGCCAATATAATAGTAAGATTAAACGAGAACTTACCAGTTTGAAGTTTGATCTGTATTTTATGAGGAGTTACGATGAGGGATTACGTGAAGAACCCGCTCAGCACGCATGCGCAGCATACTTCAAAGCAGCGGTGTGGAATCACAGATAGATACAGTTATTGAAATAAACATAGTAAAGAAAAGGAGACATCAGTTATCAGTTTGACCCATATTATTGAGGGTGGGAGCGGAGGGCACGTAATCCCTCATCGTAACTCCTCATAAAATACAGATCAAACTTCAAACTGGTAAGTTCTCGTTTAATCTTACTATTTTACTTCGGAGTCACGTGAGTGACTACGTGAAGTTTTAAAGCTCTGTGATTTCAAACCGTGTAACAGTTATTACTTCACTCACTGCCGAAGTCCTTGAGGGAGGAAGTGTGTTATCGTAATCAACCAATGAGTCTGTTTGTAGAAAAAACACAAAGGTATTTGTTAACAATAACAACAAGAATTAAACTGCTCCCCTGGGCTTAAATTAAATATTTGCAGTCTGTAAAATCTTTTCTGCAAATAAAACAGGTTTTGCCAACGGCTTATTATAAAAAGTTCTGAACGTTGTTTCCCTCGACCATCCTGCTGTAGCCAGGATGTGGTCTATCGGCACGTCCATTCTTTCGGCCGTTGATGTGGATGCTGCCCTGGTGGAGTGAGATTTGTACATGTTAGTGTCAATCCCGGCAGCTTTTTTAGTACCTGCTTGAGCCATCTCGAAATGGTTTGGCTCGTCACCCGACCATAAGGTTTTTTATGACTGACCCATAAGGCTTTTTCACTCCCTCGAATATCTTTGGTTGTGTCTATGTAGGACAGTAGGTGGGTCATGGCACATAACCGTGGTTCTGCCGGAATTCCACGACAGGATTAGGTGTTCCTGGTCTGCTCTGTTTGATCAGTCCCTGGATAATGAAAGAGATCTGGTCTGGAGCTGTGATCATGTTGTCCAGTCGCAATAGGTGTAGTGACTGGACCCTCTGTACAGATACAAGTGCCATCAACATGAGTGTTTTGAGCGTAGATTGTTCCAGGTTGAGGGATCTGGCTGGTGGCCATCCCCTGAGGTATGTCAGGACCACACTGACATCCCATATATGGGTGTACCTTGATCTAGGGGGGTTAGAGTTGTAAATACCCTTCATTAGTTTGACCACCAGCGGGTGGGACCCCATGGCCTGTTGTCCTGGAGCTTGTTTTAAATAGACAGACAGGGCACTTCTAGCTGTGTTGATGGCACTGTAGCTGAGTCCTTCATCGTGGTGAAGGTTCGCCAGGAATTCCAGTACGTTGGTAACTGTAGCGGTTGAGTACGTGGTCCCTGTATCCAAGCAGTACTTCTCCCACTTTTTGATGCTGGACAAGTACTGTTTTCTTGTGGATGTTCGGAGGGATGTCGTGGAGTAATGGGAACCATGGCTGTGTAGGCCAGTCGGGTACTATCAAAATACCTGAAGCAGAGTCCATTTGTAAGTTGCGTAGTACACGGCTGATGAGGCAGAAGGGAGGAAATGCATAGAAGAAGAAATGTCCCCAATCCAGCGCGAACGCATCTACCGCTGCTGCCTCAGAGTCTGGTTCCCAAGCGACATACATAGGTACCTGGTGATTTAGCCTTGATGCAAATAAGTCGATAGATGGCGTGCCATATTGCTTAATAATCTTTGCAAACACTTTGGGGTTTAACATCCATTCGGTGTTGTCATTAAATTTGCGTGACCTGGCGTCTGCCACTGTATTTAGCTTACCTGGCAGGTAAGTTGCTGATAGCCAAATATGTCTTTCGACACACCATTGCCAAATTGTGTTGACCAATTTGTTGCATGATATCGATTTTATGCCGCCCATATGGTTAATGTAGGCCACCACCGTAGTATTGTCTATTTGTAACCGTACATGCAAGTGATGCATATTCGATGTATATGCTTTTAAACCATAAAAGGCACCCAACATCTCTAGATAGTTAATGCCCAGTGTAAGTAGTAATGATGACTCTAGGTTAGTCCATCTACCACCTGTGCTGGATATGGAGTTAGTCGCTCCCCAGCCTTGAGCACTGGCATCTGTTTGGATAACTAAAGTAGGGTTAATGATGATGATAGGGCTGAAACTATGCCAAACGTTTTCTGCCCACCACTGTAGTTCTGATATTGCTTCAGTGGGTAATTTTATGATACGATCATAACGACCTGCATGTCGTTTTAGTGCCTGTACCTTTGTTCTTTGTAAGTTTTGATAGTGCAAAGGTCCAAATTGTGTAGCCGGAAATGCTGCTACCATTTCCCCAATTACTCTTGCTACTTGTCGAATAGTTGGTCGCTCGTTGACCATTAAATTGTTGCATGATTGTGCCAATTCAGTTGTTTTGTCTTTTGGCAAAGTTACAGACATGTGGACTGAATTAATTGTGAAGCCCAAGTAGTCCATGGTTGTGGATGGCTTCAACTTAGGGTTTCAACAGGGTTTCGAACAACTGTTTGGTAGCTGATACAGCTGATATAGCCAATTCCATGGTCTTGTCTACTATTAATATATCATCAAGATATGCCGTGACAATATGTTTTTGTCTTCTTAAAATTGCCAGGGCTGGTTTTAGTATCTTGGTGAATAATCTTGGGCTGATGTTAACCCATTGGGTAACACTTTAAACTGCCATAGTTGCCCCATCCAGGTAAATTTCAGGTATCTGCGATGATCCTTGTGAATGGGTACTGAATAGTAAGCATCTTTGAGGTCAATGCTTGCCATGAAGTATCCTTTGGAAATTAGTTGTTTGGCAGTAACAAGCGTTTCCATTTTGAAATGTACATACTTAACAAACATATTTAGTGAAGTTAAGTCAATGATGTTGCGACATTCACCATCTCTTTTGGTTTTTGTGAATATATTTGATACAAATTCCAAGGGTTCATGTTTTGTTGTTTCGATGATACCCTTTGTGATTAGTGTCACCAGTTCAACTTGTCCCTCTCGTTTTTATTTAACTGAGAGGGAAAAGACCCTCTGGGGTGAATCTTGAACTGGTGGCAATTTTTCTAGTATAAATTGTATTTTGTATACACTAATGCTATTGAGTAAATACTTGTCACTCGTGATAGACTCCCATGCTCCCTTAAACAGGTGTAATCTCCCCCCTGTTAGTATTGAGCCCGTACTTTCTATATGTTGGTAGGAACCAGATCCACCTACCTCCATGGTTATGGGTATTTCTTCTGTCTCTTCCCAGACCAGCGAGTCTTGCGCGTTGTCTGACATGGCGGTGATGTTGGGGGGTGGCGCATTTTCCATGGGGTCCGCTCTGGGCCCTTGGTCTAAAAAATACTTCCGGTGATAAATGCGGACCCCGAGCTTTCACCAGTCCCATATGGTAGACGTCGACTGGTGGACGCGATGGGGTGCTGCCGCTTGGGTATTGTTGTTTTGGGTTTGCTCGTCCCGGGGCCTGCTCTCATGAGACCGAAAGTTTTAGAGGCCTCTTCCATATCTTTTACATTTTTCGTGAGGTCTTTGCCAAAGAGCAGTGTATCTGGCTCAGTGGCTGGGGTTTTGCACAACCCCGCGAATTTTGGATTTAGGGCAGGTCTTATCTTTACGGAGGTTATTTATCTCGAACTGCGTGTTGTACAACAGTGCGAGAGTGTTTTGTTGGTTTGTGGTCATCTCCGTATTGTCCACAGAACGAGCAATGATGTGATGGCTGACGTCAGGAGCCTGAGGATCCGCTGCAGTATCAGCTCCTGGTTCTGAATATTTGTCCCGACGTGCCCCCAGATTTGGCTGTTGACAGCCGGTACTTTGAGGGACTCACAATTTTCTGGAGCTGTGTACATTTTTAAGGCCTCATTAACCACCTGCTCCTATAGGGGCCTGTTGGAGAGGTGGTTGATGCTGGCCGCTAGTTTAGGCTCTAATGGCCTTCCTGCACGTGGGGCTGCCACGTAGCGGTCCACCACACCCAGCAGCTCTTCCTGGTCCTGCACCCCTTGCATACTCCCGGCTTCTTCAGCCAGCGTCCCCTCTTCCTGACCAGCCCAGTCCTGGTCATCAAAGCTACCCTCGGGTGAGGAGGAAGCGATGGGCAGTGCACAAGGCACTGTGGAGGGAGTGCCTGAACTCCCCCTGCGAGAGCGCCCCTCACGCAGCGCGTCTCGCTGGAGCACCTGCTCCAGGAGTCGCTCCATGCGGCTCAGGCGGCTGTCTCTCCCCCGTGCGGGTGGAGAGACGTCCCCGTCCGACGAGTCGGAAACCACCGCCCGGACGCTTTTTCGGGTGGCTTTACATCCAGCCCGCTGCTCAGGCGCTAGCGGGACTGGGCTCGGCACGGTGTCGGGGATGGCGGAGCGCTCGGTAAGCGGTCCTACCGCCTGTTGCTGCCCCCCCCAGATGGAACGCTCCTCCGTTGGAGTCGAGCGGGGGACAGGTGCTGTACTGTTCTATGTTCAACATGTATGTTTATTTCTTCAATGCCCGCACACCAACTTCCCTTTCACTGACTCCATTTACACTTCACGCTGCCTCAGCAAGGCCAGCAGCATAATCAAGGACAGAGAGGTGGAGCAGCGGTGGAGGATGCGTACAACTTCACTTGGCCAGGCCGACCCAGCAACGTCGCCAGGGCAAAGGGCCTTCATGGACTTCAAGCACCTTGGACTGTGAAAGTGGTGCCAAAGCATGGCGACACTTAGATATTGTTTAGTTTAGTTTAGAGATCCAGCGCGGAAACAGGCCCTTCGGCCCACCGGGTCCGCGCCAACCAACGATCTCCATACATTAACACTATCCTACACCCACAAGGGACAATTTTAACATTTACCAAGCCAATTAACCTACAAACCTGTACGTCTTTGGAGTGCGGGAGGAAACCGAAGATCTCGGAGAAAACCCACGCAGATCACGGTGAGAATATACAAACTCCGTACAGACAGCGCCTGTAGTCAGGATCGAACCTGGGTTTCCGGCGCTGCATTCGCTGTAAGGCAGCAACTCTACCGCTGCGCCACCGTGCCCGCCTTTGTCTCAATGGACTATTTCTACACACTTTGTACTTAATCTAAGATTGTGCTTATGTACAGTAATGCTTTACAGAACTGTATGCAAATAAATAAGAATTTCATTCTACCACGGTACATGTGACATGAAGGAACCATTGAACTTTCCCAGACGATGGCAGAGATTCGGTATGTCAACGAATATTCTCTTGAACTTCTACAGGTGTCCAGTAGAGGGCACCTACTGGTTGCACCGCGCCCTGGTTCAGCAACTCAAACGGCCATGCAAAAAGTGGTGGACACTGCCAGGCCATCAAGGGTACGGTTAATTTAAACGGGTGCTTTAAACGGATATTTTTAAGGCAGAGATAGATAGATTCTAGAATGGTGCGGATGTCAGGGGTTATGGGGAGATGGCAGGAGAATGGGGTTAGGAGGGAGAGATAGATCAACCATGATTGAATGGCGGAGTAAACTTGATGGGCTGAATGGCCTAATTCTGCTTCTATCACTTATGATCTTATGACCTCCCCACCATCGAAGGGATCTACAGGAGTCGCTGCCTCAAAAAGGCAGCCAGCATCATCAGAGGCCACACATTCATTTCATTCCCGCCATTGGGAAAACGGTACAGGAAATACACCCATATACTTCAAATATATACATATATTGATACTTATTTATATATCTAAACACTGGTGACTTGGCTCTCTTGATTCTTGACAAGAACCACAGGATGGACAATATACGCTAGCTTCACCATAATGCCAAAAATCGTAAAAAATAATCTTTTAAAAATGTGACCAGGGTGAATTCAGGCCATGAAATCCGTCCACATACAGTAATAGAATTGCTTTGATTGAGATATAAAGAAGACCGTAGTGGAAAGTAACACGTGTAGCAGAATTAAGTATGTGAAAGGTATTCTGTTTACAGTTTTGCCAATAGTTATTGGTCTTGGATCAGGCCCCCACATTAAAAATAACTTCATTTAAACCTTTCTGCTTTTTGGGCCACTCGACCATTCGTACATTAATTTAGTCTAGACGGAAAAGTCACTAAAATTAAAGCTATAGTTTACATAAACGGGGGATTAGACTTTGCGAGCCCAACGCTGTTTCCATAAGGAAGTGGCTGAGACCTGCCTGCATTTTGTGTGTCGAGCGGCAAAGAGTTTGCATGTTATGCTGGAATGAAGATTTCGGATTGAAATGTTATGCTTGGAACAGCAAAGTTATACAATGGGAATGAATGGGAAGTGGTTCTTACACGTTGGAATTTGACACTTGGATC
Source organism: Amblyraja radiata (assembly GCF_010909765.2). NCBI lineage: Eukaryota > Metazoa > Chordata > Chondrichthyes > Rajiformes > Rajidae > Amblyraja > Amblyraja radiata. Next base: position 13,437,166 of record NC_045981.1, on the reverse strand, counting down.
AGAATCGAGATCTGTGCGTCTTTCTGGAATCCACTACAACACATTTGCTTTGATGTAATGCTAACTGTAACGGTGTCCAGGATCATATTTTCCTGGCAGATGCCGAGATATTTTAGCAGCTGCTATGCGGTGGAATGCAAGGGTGTGTTGGTGCTGTAGTCATCACAGTACGGAATAAATGGAATGCTACTGTGGCAACATCTGCATTAAAATAACGTGACTGCAGATAGCATCCTTTGCTCCTCATGAGGAAAACGTTTGGTTTTGAAAAAATATCTTCCACTTAAAGATGTAAAATCAGGCCATCTCACGTTAACATGCATTGCAAAATAGCTACCATCTCTTGCTGTTCCAAACGATAGGAGACTCAGTAAGAATGTGAATTATTTTATCTCCGAGAGTCTTACATCAGATTTAAAGGCTCCACTGCCATAGTAAAGTCCGGCTTACTCAGCTATTATTATTAGTGAAGGCACAAGGAACTGCAGGTACTCGAATCTTGAGGGAAAACCGCAAAGTGCTGGAGGAACTCGGCGAGTCAGGCAGCGAATGGGGAGGAAATGGACAGACAGCTCTTCAGGTCGAGAACCTGAGAAAGGGTCCCTGAGAGGGAGAGATATATCAGCCGTGATTAAATGGGGGAGTGGACTTGATGGGCCGAATGGCCTAATTCTGCTCCTGTCAATTATGAACTTAGGAGCCACCACCTATCCATTCCCTCCCCAGACGCTGCCTGACCGGCTGAGTTCATCCAGTGCTTTGTCTTTAGCTAAGTATTATCTAGTTTAAAACACATACTTTTCAACCTTCTTAATATACAGCATTGCAGACACTGCATTTATCATTATAATACAAAAGTAAAAGGACTTTTTCAGAGAGCTTAGTCTACAACCTATGAGATTTGGCTTGTCTTCATGACTCGGTGCCGTCAGCCTTAAGTTGACCTTTGATTAGTACGGGTGTCAGGGGTTATGGAGAGAGGGCAGGAGAATGGGGTTGAGAGGGAGAGATAGATCAGCCATGATTGAATGACGGAGTAGACTTGATGGGCTGAATGGTCTAATTCTGCTCCTAGAACCTATGAACTTAACGGAACATTCCGATTTTTTAACTATCTGTGCTCTGTGTCATTGACAACGATGACGAGGTAGAAATGATTGAAATGCATGGGTTGCTGTCATGGTGCCAGGTTTGCCAGCTGTGCTATCCTTTCTCCAGTGCCTTCATGTTCATATGCTGGAAATGGACCCTTTTCCTTTCTCCCTCATGTGGTACAGTTTCACATGCATTATTTGTATCTGTACGCCAAGCAGCGGTGGAGTCGCTGCCTTACAGCGCCAGTGACCCGGGTTCGATCCCAGCTATAGGTTTGTCTGTACGGAGTTTGTGCATTCTCCCCGTGGGTTTTCTCTGGGTGCTACGGTTTCCATCCACACTCCAAAGACATTAACGCAATGGAAAGGAAGGACATTAGTTTGGAGGATGTGGAATCGGAATGGGTAGAGCTGCGAAACACTAAGGGGCAGAAAACGCTGGTGGGTGTTGTGTACAGGCCATCTAACAGTAGTAGTGAAGTTGGAGATGGTATCAAACAGGAAATTAGAAATGCGTGCGACAAAGGCAAAACCGTTATAATGGGTGACTTCAATCTACATATAGATTGGGTGAATCAAATTGGCAGGGGTGCTGAGGAAGAGGATTTCTTGGAATGTATGCGGGATAGTTATCTAAATCAACATGTAGAGGAACCAACGAGAGAGCAGGCTATTTTAGACTGGGTATTGAGTAATGAGGAAGGGTTAGTTAGCAGTCTTGTTGTACGTGCCCCCTTGGGCAAGAGTGACCATAATATGGTTGAGTTCTTCATTAGGATGGAGAGTGACATTGTTAATTCAGAAACAATGGTTCTGAACTTAAAGAAAGGTAACTTTGAGGGTATGAGACGTGAATTGGCCAAGATTGACTGGCAATTAATTCTAAAAGGGTTGACGGTGGATATGCAATGGAAGACATTTAAAGACTGCATGGATGAACTACAAAAATTGTTCATCCCAGTTTGGCAAAAGAATAAATCAGGGAAGGTAGTACATCCGTGGATAACAAGGGAAATCAGGGATAGTATCAAAGCGAAGGATGATGCGTACAAATTAGCCAGAAAAAGCAGCATACCGGAGGACTGGGAGAAATTCAGAGACCAGCAGAGGAGGACAAAGGGCTTAATTAGGAAAGGAAAAATAGATTATGAAAGAAAACTGGCAGGGAACATAAAAACTGACTGCAAAAGTTTTTATAGATATGTGAAAAGAAAGAGATTAGTTAAAACAAATGTAGGTCCCTTGCAGTCAGAAACAGGTGAGTTGATCATGGGGAACAAGGATATGGCGGACCAATTGAATAACTACTTTGGTTCCGTCTTCACTAAGGAAGACATAAATAATCTGCCGGAAATAGCAGGGGACCGCGGGTCAAAGGAGTTGGCGGAATTGAGTGAAATCCAGGTTAGCCGGGAAGTGGTGTTGGGTGAATTGAATGGATTAAAGGCCGATAAATCCCCAGGGCCAGATAGGCTGCATCCCAGAGTACTTAAGGAAGTAGCTGCAGAAATAGTGGATGCATTAGTAATAATCTTTCAAAACTCTTTAGATTCTGGAGTAGTTCCTGAGGATTGGCGTGTAGCAAACGTAACCCCACTTTTTAATAAGGGAGGGAGAGAGAAAACGGGGAATTACAGACCAGTTAGTCTAACATCGGTAGTGGGGAAACTGCTAGTCAGTTATTAAAGATGGGATAGCAGCACATTTGGAAAGTGGTGAAATCATTGGACAAAGTCAGCATGGATTTACAAAAGGTAAATCATGTCTGACGAATCTTATAGAATTTTTCGAGGATGTAACTAGTAGCGTGGATAGGGGAGAACCAGTGGATGTGGTGTATCTGGACTTCCAGAAGGCTTTCGACAAGGTCCCACATAAGAGATTAGTATACAAACTTAAAGCACACAGCATTGGCGGTTCAGTATTGATGTGGATAGAGAACTGGCTGGCAAACAGGAAGCAAAGAGTAGGAGTAAACGGGTCCTTTTCACAATGGCAGGCAGTGACTAGTGGGGTACCGCAAGGCTCAGTGCTGGGACCCCAGCTATTTACAATATATATTAATGATCTGGATGAGGGAATTGAAGGCAATATCTCCAAGTTTGCGGATGACACTAAGCTGGGGGGCAGTGTTAGCTGTGAGGAGGATGCTAGGAGACTGCAAGGTGACTTGGATGAGGTGGCAAGGTGGCTGGGTGAGTGGGCAAATGTTTGGCAGATGCAGTATAATGTGGATAAATGTGAGGTTATCCATTTTGGTGGCAAAAACAGGAATGCAGACTATTATCTAAATGGTGACTGACTAGGAAAATGGGAGATGCAGCGAGACCTGGGTGTCATGATACACCAGTCATTGAAAGTAGGCATGCAGGTGCAGCAGGCAGTGAAGAAAGCGAATGGTATGTTAGCTTTCATAGCTAAAGGATTTGAGTATAGGAGCAGGGACTGCAGTTGTACAGGGTCTTGGTGAGACCACACCTGGAGTATTGCGTACAGTTTTGGTCTCCAAATCTGAGGAAGGACATTATTGCCATAGAGGGAGTGCAGAGAAGGTTCACCAGCCTGATTCCTGGGATGTCAGGACTGTCTTATGAAGAAAGACTGGATAGACTTGGTTTATACTCTCTAGAATTTAGGAGATTGAGAGGGGATCTTATAGAAACTTATAAAATTCTTAAGGGGTTGGACAGGCTAGATGCAGGAAGATTGCTCCCGATGTTGGGGAAGTCCAGGACAAGGGGTCACAGCTTAAGGATAAGGGGGAAATCCTTTAAAACCGAGATGAGAAGAACTTTTTTCACACAGAGAGTGGTGAATCTCTGGAACTCTCTGCCACAGAGGGTAGTCGAGGCCAGTTCATTGGCTATATTTAAGAGGGAGTTAGATGTGGCCCTTGTGGCTAAGGGGATCAGAGGGTATGGAGAGAAGGCAGGTACTGGATACTGAGTTGGATGATCAGCCATGATCATATTGAATGGCGGTGCAGGCTCGAAGGGCCGAATGGCCTACTCCTGCACCTAATTTCTATGTTTCTATGTTTCTATACAGGGTTTGTAGGTTAATTGACTTTGGTAAAAATTGTAAATTGTCCCCAGTGTGCTGGTGTACGGGGTGATCGCTGGTCGGCGCGGATTCTTGGGGCCGAGTGCCTAATTCTGCACTGTACCTCCAAAGTAAAGTAACCTCATTGCTTTTTTTTAAAATGCGTAGCAGAACATTTCTCTTTGTTAAAAAAGAAAGGGAGAACTATGAAACTCTCCCAGGAACGAAAAAAGAATAATAAAAACATTTTATTTAGTTCTGAGTCACTTTGAGAGAAGGGGAGGAAAAATAATCCCGTTTGTCTGCAGTTTCCTAGAAGTTATACAATCTGGTTCAAACATCTGTTCCTTCTCTGCCAGCGCTGGTAAGAGGAGATGAAGCAAAATGTCCAGTGCTGGAAAATCTGACTCACTGCAGGGACCTGCAGCAGACTGGAGACTGATGGAAGGGCACTGTCAATATTGCAATGACATTTCAAAAAATGTTTCCTTGCGGCCAGTGCGGGAGTGCTGTTTTCTTTCACAAATTCAGTGCAAGGTTAACTAGAGGTGAAGCAGACATTTAATTCACTGCTTGATTTAAAAACCCTAACCTGTCAACATGGCAATAGTCAGGGGGGGAGGGGGAGGGGATGGACAAAGCAGTGTTAACTGGACTATGATGCAAACTAAGTTTGATTCCATTGTTTGAAAGTGTTGTTTCCTGACTTTCCTGACAAATAGTACACTCCACTTGAGAACACTATTGCTGGTGGAGCTCAAGAGTGTGTCGGTGTTTGTGGTGTTTTGAAATAGTTTATATTCAGCGTTTGCAAAGCCTTAATTTTATGTCAGTGTCTCTTGTGAAGGAATTCTACAGGCAACATTAGCAGTTGACACGATACGAGCATTGGCTGGGAAATTGACTCGCGATGCCTTAGCTATTCATGACTCGTGTTCGTAACACTTAGAGAAAAGGAATTGCAGTTGCTGGTTTGTACAAAAGGATACAAAGTGCCGGAGTAACTCAGCGGGTCAGGCAGCATCTCTGGAGGACATGGACAGGTGATGTTTTGGGTCAGGACTCTGCTTCAGCCCGTCATCAGTCTGAAGAAGGGTCCCGACCCGAAACGTCACCTATCCATGTTCTCCAGAGATGCTGCCTGGCCCGCTGAATTACTCCAGCACTCTGTGTCCTTTTGTGTAATCCAACATCCTTGTTTCAGCATTCCAGGCAACCTGCAGAACCTAGAGGAATATAGAGTCATACAGCGTGGAAACACGCCCTTCGACCCAACTTTCCCACACCAAGCAACATGTCCCAGCTACACTAGTCCCACCTGCCTGCGTTTGGCCCATATCCCTGTCATTAAATTATTCCCCCTCACCTTAAACCACTGGTTCTTGATTTCCCTACTCTGGGCAAGAGATTCTGTACGTCTACCCAATCTATTCCTCTCATGATTTTATACACGATCATAAGAACTCTTTCATCTTAATAACCTTAGGGCTCCGTTGTTTTGATAGCATTATGCAAAGTTCACAATCTATTTCCTATACTCCATCTCATAGAAACATAGAAAATAGGTGTAGGAGTAGGCCCTTCGAGCCAGCACCACCATTCAATATGATCATGGCTGATCATCCAAAATCAGTACCCCGTTCCTGCTTTCTCCCCATATCCCTTGATTCCGTTGTTGCTTCATCACTGTTTAGTTTAGTTTAGAGATACAGTGCGGAAACAGGCCCTTCGGCCCACCGGTACACGCTGACCAACGATTCCCGCACGTTAACACGATCCCATACCCACTAGGGACAATTTTTTTACATTTACCAAGCCAATTAACCTACAAACCTGTACATCTTTGGAATGTGGGAGGAAACTGAAGATCTCTGTGTTGGGTCCACTGTTGTTTGTCATGTACATCAATGATCTGGATGATGGTGTGGTAAATTGGATTAGTAAGTATGCAGATGATACTAAGATAGGTGGTGTTGTGGATAATGAAGTAGATTTCCAAAGTCTACAGAGGGATTTAGGCCATTTGGAAGAATGGGCTGAAAGATGGCAGATGGAGTTTAATAAGTGTGAGGTGCTACATTTTGGCAGGACAAATCAAAATAGGACGTACATGGTAAATGGTAGCGAATTGAGGAATGCAGTTGAACAGAGGGATCTAGGAATAACTGTGCATAGTTCCCTGAAGGTGGAATCTCATGTAGATAGGGTGGTAAATAAAGCTTTTGGTGTGCTAGCCTTTATAAATCAGAGCATTGAGTATAGAAGTTGGGATGTAATGTTAAAATTGTACAAGGCATTGGTGAGACCAATTCTGGAGTATGGTGTACAATTTTGGTCACCCAATTATAGGAAGGATGTCAACAAAATAGAGAGAGTACAGAGGAGATTTAATAGAATGTTGCCTGGGTTTCAGCAACTAAGTTACAGAGAAAGGTTGAATAAGTTAGGTCTTTATTCTTTGCAGCACAGAAGGTTAAGGGGGGACTTGATAGAGGTCTTTAAAATGATGAGAGGGATAGACAGAGTTGACGTGGATAAGCTTTTTCCATTGAGAGTTTGGAAGATTCAAACAAGAGGACATGACTTCAGAATTAAGGGACAGAAGTTTAGGGGTAACATGAGGGGGAACTTCTTTACTCAGAGAGTGGTAGCTGTGTGGAATGAGCTTCCAGTGGAAGTGGTGGAGGCAGGTTCGATTTTATCATTTAAAAATAAATTGGATAGGTATATGGGTGGGAAAGGAATGGAGGGTTATGGTCTGAGTGCAGGTAGATGGGACTAGGGGAAAATAAGTGTTCGGCACGGACTTGTAGGGCCGAGATGGCCTGTTTCCGTGCTGTAATTGTTATATGGTTATATGGTTATATGGTTAAATGCATCACCAACTCCCAGAAGCAGCAAAGAGCAACGGATGCGAGAATTAGCTTGAGGTAATCATGGTTGGACATTGAATGGTGGAAGAATACTGGACTCAACTCCCAATGTTGTTGGGAAGAATGCCATTGGGCCTCTGTCACACTCAAGGGGGTCAGAAATTGGCAAATATCTAATCTAGAAAATGACATCTCCAAAACCCCTTGGTAGAGCACAGGATTATCAGTCGATATTCTTGTGCTCAAATTTCTGGATAGGAATTTATTTCCATGACCTGTGACTCAGAGGTGTCCCTGCCATTACCTCAGTCGCAGCTGCTGTTCTCCAGCGCCAGGCTTCAGCAGATGCACAAAAAACCAAAACACTGTGGACTGGACATTTTTTGTTTAGTCTAGTTTAGAGACACAGCGCAGAAACAGGCCCTTCGGCCCACCGCGTCCGTGCCGACCAGCGAGACCGCAAGACATCGCAGGGAATTGTGGACGCAGCCCAGACCCATCGCACAAAGCAACCTCTATTGACTCCATTTACACTTCACACTACCTCGGCAAGGCCAGCAGCATAATCAAGGATGAGTCACACCCCGGCCGCTCCCTCTTCTCCCCTTGAGTCACATCCCGAGGGCGGTCATGGTGGCGCAGTGGTAGATTTGCTGCCTTACAGCGAATGCAGCGCCGGAGACCAGGGTTCGATCCCGACTACGGGTGCGTCTGTACGGAGCTTGTACGTTCTCCCCGTGACCTGCGTGAGTTTCCTCCAAGATCTTCGGTTTACTCCCACACTGCAAAGACGTACGGGTTTGTAGGTTAATTAGGGCTTGGCCCTGCCCCCACTCCCCACCCCCCCCCCCCCACTCCCAGCTTTACCCCCCTCCCTCCCTCCCTCCCAATCAATCCATTCCCCTACCATCAGAATGAAGAAGGGTCCCGACCCAAAACGTCACCTACCCTTGTTCTCCAGAGATGCTGCCTGACCTGCTGTGTTACTCCAGCATTTTGTGTTTACCCAAGGACAAAAGGGAGTGGGAATAACAGAGATGGTGCCTGTCCCGCTGAGTTAATCCAGCATTTTGTGTCTATCTTCAAAATTGGGATTCATGAATGGAGAGCTGGGTCATCTAATATTGCGGCACGAAAGCTGTTGTGCAATTATGCAAATTATTCGACGTGTGAAGTTGTTGAGAGAATTTGTGGAGTGTTTCCTGACCAGGGGTTTACTGCTGTTTGCCACCGTGCTTTGTTTGCATGTTAAATGATGTTTACTGAACACACGGGCTCCAGATAATTGCTCTGACAATGAAAAACCAGCTGGGAGTGTTGCTGAAACACAAATCCAGGGTTTCAGGGAAATGGGTACTTCCTTGTGCTTCCTGTATTCGGTCGAATATAACTGGAGGCCGGTGTAGCAACGCATACGGTACCAGTCCACCACATGGATCTCAAGGGATCAAAGGAGTTGATGGGAAACACACGTAACGCACTGAAAATAAGTTGCAGATGGTGGAAATCTGACGTTAAACCACAAAACGCTGGGAATCACTCGGTCAATCAGAAAGACAAAGAAAGCGCGGCACGATGGCGCAGCGGTAGAGTTGCTGCCTTACAGCGCCAGAGACCTGGGTTCAATCCTCACTATGGGTGCTTGTCTGTCTTGAGATTGTACGTTCTGCGTGGGTTTTCTCCACGATCTCTGGTTTTCTCTCACACTCCAAAGACGTGCAGGTTTGTAGGTTAATTGGATTGGCATAATTGTAAATTATCGCGAGTGTTTGTAGGACAGTGTTAGTGTTTGTAGGACAGTGTTAAGGGCCTGTCCCACTATCACGACTTAATTCAAAACCTCTGCCGAGTTTAAAGGACCTAAAAAAAAAATCAAGATTGTGGTAATCTACGAACTCCTACGACCTTCCACGACGATGTTCACGAACTCCTACGAGTGTGTCCACGAATTCCCACAACTATTTCGATGCCCTCCTTATTAGTAAAAAGTTTCAATTTCTTTCAGACCGATCATTTTTTTAGTCGTGGACATTTTTTATCGGGCTGGAAAAAACGCCCCGACTTACCTGATGCCACGAGTACCTACGGCTAGCATAACGAGCCGCTACAATATAACTACAAACTCCTACCACCTCCTACGGACTTGTTACAAACATTCTGGGAGTTTGAATCAAGGGGAAAACTCAGAAGAACTCGTGAATAACTCGTGAAAGTGGGACAGGCCCTTTAGTGTGCGGGGATCGCTGATCGGCACGGACTTGGCGGGCCTAAGGGCTTGTTTCCTCGCAGTATCTCTAAAGTATCTGTATCTCTAAACCATACTAAAATGAGTTAACTTTACAGTTCCAAGACTCTTCATCAGAACCGGTGAAGGATATGAAGTTATGTAAGAGGGAAACACAGAGATAGGCACAAAAAGCTGAAGTAGCTCAGCGGGTCAGGCAGCATCTCTGGAGAAAAGGAATAGGTGACGCTTTGGGTGGAGGCCCTTCTTCAGACTGGGAAAGGCAAGAGATGCAGATGCAATCGTATGCTAAGCACACTTGCTAATCGAAGATGTGCTTAAGTATGGTTAACCTTCTTATCTTCAATACAGACCTTGCCTCTCCAGCCTTCCTTCATGAGACAACATACTCAATCAAGATATTAGTCCAAAAAAAAACTTTCTCTGAACTGCTTCCAATGCATTAAACTTTCTTTAAATAGGCACCACTTTCGCGTGCTGTTATACCAACAATAAATGACAACATTCAGCAGGTTTCCCAATTACTCTCTGAAGTAACTTTTTCCACATTGTGCACCGGGACAACTAGATCCCACTGCACTTCCAAATGTTGTCATCACTCACTATTTAATGATATCAGTCAGAGTATAGAAATTGGGAGGTCATGTTACATAAGTTAGATATACAGTAGCTCTTAGAGTTAGATATAGTCAAGGCAAGTCAAGTCAAATTTTATTTGTCACTTGCATATAAAGTGCAGTGAAATGAATTTGCCAGCAACGGTATCATAAAAAAGGAACACACAATAAAAATTTAACACAAACATCCATTCATCACTGTGGTGGAAGGCACAAGATTTGGCCAGTCCTCCTCCATTTACCCCCGTGGTCGGGACCACATCCCTCCGCAGTCGCCGCTGCGGGTGTCCAGATGTGCAGACAAGGTAAGTCCTGAATCGGTGCCTCCCCACCGGAGACCGCTGCTTCAAGATGGTGTAGGCCGCAGGCCGGCGGTCAAAAATCTAAAGTCCCCGCCGCGCCGCAGCCAGAAGCACCACAGACCGCAGGGCCGGCGGTCGGAGCTCCTTTCCCGGGATCCCTGGCGAGGGATCCCGCTCCGGATGGTAAGTCCCCGCTGTGCCCGCGGTTAGAAGCAGGCCACGGGCCGGCGGTTGGAACTCTTCTCCGGGGTCCCCAACGAGGGATCCCAGGCTCCGGACGCCATGCCAGCTGGAGCCCCGTAGACCGCGGCTTCAGGCTGCCGCGGGCCAGCGAACGGAGCGCTCCACTCCGGCGACCCCCGGCGAGGGTTGCCCGCTACGCGACGAAAGAGTCCTCGCTGCGCCCACTGCTGAAACCCCGGGCGCGTCTCCGGGAAAGGCCGCACTGATCCTCTGTGTTAGGCCACGAGGGAGGTGACATGGAAAAAGTTGCCTCTCCATGGAGAAGGCGACCAAAGCAGTTCCCCCCCCCCCCCCCCCCATACAAGACACACAGAGGAACATTAAACATATAGTTCTTAGGGCTAATGGAATCAAGGGATATGGGGATAAAGCAGGAAGGGGTACTGATTTTGGATGATCAGCTATCCACTCGACATCCCAGTGCGGGCTCAAAGGGCCGAATGGCCTATTCCTGCACCTACATTCTGTGGTTCTACGTTTCCGTAAGACGTTGGTGAGGCCACGTTGAGAGTATGGGCAGCACCCGTAGTCAGAACTGAACCCGGGTCCCAGGCGATGTGAGGCAGCAACTCTATCGGTGTGCCACATATACCTGTGCACTGTGTGTGTGTGATACATTTTTGCAACCAGAAAAAGATTCTGTTATACCTATTCTATATTCTGTTGTCCAGTTAACCTTTTAATACCTCCTAGACTAGGAGGTTTTATCTTCTTTAATAACCTTTAATATGGCACCTTACCAAATGAGCGTCGGAGACCCGGGTTCGATCCCGACTACGGGTGTACGGAGTTTGTATGTTCTCCCCATGACCTTGTGGGATTTCTCCGAAATCTTTTGTTTCCTCCCACACTCCAAAGACGTACAGGTTTGGAGGTTAATTGGTTTGGGTTATATGAAAATTGTCCCTAGTGTGTGTTAATTTGCAGGGTTCGCTGGTCGACATGGACTTGGGGGGCCGAAGGGCCTGTTTCCGTGGTGTATCTTTAAAAAAAAAATATGCTAATTAACCTACAAACCTATATGTCTTTGGAGTGTGGGAGGAAACCGGAGCACCCGGACAAAACCCATGCAGTCACAGGGAGAACGTACAAACTCTGTACAGACAGCACCCGTGGTCAGGATCGAATCAAGGTTTCTGGCGCTGTAAGGCAGCAACTCTACCGCTGCACCACTGTGCCGCACACATTTCGGACTCATTTGAACGGTTGGAGCCCTCAAGCTGAGTGGGGGTTTTTTTTTTTGCCACCAAAGTAGTTACTTCCTGGGCTGAAATTAAAGTGAATCATAGACCTCGAAATGTCTGATTCGCAATTTTCAAATGTGATTCCTGGCAAGTAGCGGGAAACCATTCCGATTGTGGAAAGTCAATTGCATCTGCGGTTGGGAATCTTGCTAATAACTATGTATGCCTGATTAGGGGAAATAGCCCGTATAACTGGGGTCAGTAACAATCGTCAGCTGTATCATATGAACTCCACAGGGACATGTCTGCATTGTTGCTTAGTTTCCCTGGACTTTAACAGTCTGAAGAAGGGTCCTGACTCAAAACGTCACCTCTCCTTTTTGTCTCCGGAGATGCTGCCTGACCCGCTGAGTTGCTCCAGCGCCAGAGACCCAGGTTTGATCGTGACAACGGGTGCTGTCTGTACAGGGTTTGTTCCAACTCGCTGTGACCACGTGGGTTTTCTCCTGGTGCTCCGGTTTCCTCCCACATTCCAAAAACGTACAGGTTTGTAGGTTAATTGGCTTTGATAACACTTTAAATTGTCCCTCGTGTGTGTAGGATAGTGTTAGAGTACGGGGTGATCGCTGGTCGGTGCAGACTTGGTGGGCAGAAGGGCCTGTTTCTGCGCTGTATCTCTAAATTCTAAAATCTAAAGTAAAGTCAATTTGTGTCCATATTCCCTGAACATTTGATAAGTTGCAAATGATATTCTCTTCCCTCTCCCTGTTCCATACTTGTCCACGTCCACTGACACATTTAGGTCTGTATTTTTTAATCCCTCCATGCTTTACATACTCCCCAAAGTCTTTATCAACTTGCCCCCCGGCCCATCTTTCACCCATCTCTTCAAAACAATGAAAGAAATGGAAGTTAATGTTGAATTTGCCTTGCTTTCAAATGTAAGAAATGTAATGCATGGCACAGTGGCGCAGTGATAGAGTTGCTGCCAAACCGAGTCCCGAGTTCGATCCTGACTACGGGTGCTGTTTGTATGGAGTTTGCACGTTCTCCCTGTTACCGCGTGGGGTTTTTCTCCGGGTGCTCCGGTTTCCTCCCACACTCCAAAGGCGTGCAGGTTTGTAGGTTAATTGGCTTCAGTAAAAATTGTAAATTGTCCCTAGTGTGTATTGATAGTGCTGGTGTACGGAGATCGCTGGTCGGCACGGACGCGGTGGGCCAAAGGGCCTGTTTCTGTGCTGCATTTCTAAAATCTGAAACCTAAAGTCTGTTTTTTTTAGTTTTAGAGTTTTAGGAAACAGGCCCTTCGGCCCACCGAGTCCACGCCGACCAGCGATCCCCGCACATTAGCAATACCCGACACACACTAGGGGCAATTGACACTTCTAGCAAGTCAATTAGCCTACAATCCTGTATGTCTTTGGAGTGTGGGAGCAAACCGAAATCTCGGAGAAAACCCACGCAGTCACAGGCGGATACAAACTCAGTACAGACAAGCACCTGTAGTCGGGATCGAACCAGGGTCTCCGGCGCTGCAAGTGCTATAAGACTGCAACTCTACAGCTGCACCACAATGCCGCTCACGTTCTCGTGTTGTCTGCAGGGATACTGCTTAGACCAGTCATCGGATGATCACAATGAGCATGGTGGGCAGTGAGATCAGTATCTGAAGTCATGTGTTTCTTTAATTGTAATTTTTAACAAAACACCAGCCGCAGCATCCTCACCTGCAATGGCTCTTGTTTCACCGAAGTCTTGATGTAAGATTTCCAGCTGTGTTTATCCGCCCCCGCCCCCCCCCCCCCCCCCTCCCCCCCCCCCCGTGGTGTTTCACTCTCCCAGCTCTATAATCACCTCCAGTGCTCCAACCCTCCAGGAACTCAGTGTTCCTTTCACCTCCAGCCTGTTCTCCAGGCTCCGAACTCTGGCATTTCCTCCTGAAAGCTTTCTGCCTTCCTCACGTTAAGATCCCCTCTAACCAAGCTTCCAATCGGCCATTTCAACATTTGCTTTATTGGCTTGCTGTCAGCATTCTCCCTGATCATCCTCTTGAGATAACTCATGGGATGGGTCAAGAAAAGTGCAGACCATTAAAAAAAGTGCAAAATAAATATTATTGCCTTCTTTTATTTTTATATATGTGGCCAGCTCATCCAGCTACATGTTTGCAACACAGTTCATATCAGGTCCAACACAAAGCGAATGGACAGGCCATGTTTTGGTTCAGGAGGCTTCTTCAACCTCTGATATCTGAAGATGGGTCCAGAATCAAAATGCCGCCTGTCCATTCCCTCCTCTGATGCTGCCTGACCCGCTGAGTTCCTCCAGCGCCTTCTGTATTGGTCAATATTCCAGCTTCTGTCTTCATGTTAGATCCAATTCAGTTGGCAATGACACACCTGAATCCCAAGAACATCTTAACAACTCTTTGATAACGTACTGATACAGGATAAAAGGAATAATGTTTTGTACAAGGTAGAGTGCAGTAAAGTACAATGAAACATAGTCTGAGAGTTTCCAATGTGGTAGACAATAGCTCAGGACCACTCTCTAGTCGTTGGTTCAGTTGCCTGATAAAAGCTGGGAAGAAACTGTCCCTGAATCTGGAGGTGTGTGTTTTCACACTTCTGTACCTCTTGCCTGATGGGAGAGGGGAGACGAGGGAGTGACCATCCTTGATTATGCTGGTGGCCTTGCCGAGGATGGAGTCAATGGAAGGGAGGTTGGTTTGCGTGATGGTCTGGTCCGCGTCCACAATGCTCTGCGATTTCATCCGGCCTTGGATTGAGCTGTTCCCAAACCATATGGTGATGCGTCGTGATAAATTGGTTTCTATGGTGGATCTGTAGAAGTTGGTGAGAGTTGTTGGCAACGTGCCAAACTTCCTAAGCCTTCTGAGGAAGTAGAGGTGTTGGTGTGCTTTCTTGGCCATTGCTTCGATAGATAGCTGGTCCAGGCCAAGTTGCCGGAGATATCCCAAGAAAAGTTCTCCCCAAATTATTTTTCAACACAAACCCTGCCTTTTCACCCAGAGAGGAACAGCTTCTTCACAACAACCATCAGGATATTGAATCCTATGAACTCCAACTAAACTCTGAACTATGAACTGCCTTGGTCGCACTAGGGACTTGCGGGGGTTGGTTTTGGTTATGCACTGTTATTTCTACTAATTGAACAATTCTTTGTTTGTTTATCATTGATCTATTGATTACTGTGTTTACAAATATGCAGGAGGAACTGCTCAGTTTTAAGAAGGGTCTCGACCCGAAACGTCACCCATTCCTTCTATCCAGAGATGCTGCCTGTCCCGCTGAGTTACTGCAGCGTTTTGTGTCTACCTTCAGAAGAACTGCAGATGCTGGTTTAAATCGAAAGTAAACTCTCAGCCTGAAGAAGGGTCTCAAACCGAAACGTCACCTATTCATTTTCTTCAGAGATGCTGCCTGACCCGCTGAGTTATTCCAGTTTTTTGTGACTGTCTATGTGTTTACAAACTTGTTGTGCTGCTGCCAGTAAGAATCACATTGCTCCATTTCAGGACATATGACAATAAGGCTCTCTCGACTCTTGCTGTTCCATCTGCATTACTTCCAATGTTCCCCAGGACCTCCCCATCGCTTCCTTTTAATTGCCATCTGCACGCTGCTCTTCAGCAACTGAGTCCACAAACACCCCCATCAGTTTCCATTACAGTCCGCTGCACTCATTTCTCGCTTGGCATCTCAAGAGGTCATCCCAGGTAGAGAGGGTGGTCAAGAAGGCTTTCATAGAAACATAAAAAATAGGTGCATGAATAGGCCGTTCGGCCCTTCGAACCAGCACCGCCATTTAATACGATCATGGCTGATCATCCAAAATCAGTACCCCGTTCCTGCTTCCTCCCCATATCCCTTGATTCCGTTAGCCCTAAGAGCTAAATCTAAATCTCTCTTGAAAGCATCCAGTGAATTGGCCTCCACTGCCTTCTGTGGCAGAGAATTCCACAGATTCACAGCTCTCTGGGTGAAAATGGGATGAGGAGGCAGAGATCAGCTATGATTGGAACATAGAAACATAGAAAATAGGTGCAGGAGTAGGCCATTCGGCTCTTTGACCCTTTGATCATGCTGATCATCCAAATCTTTTACCCGTATCCCCTGATTCCCTTAGCCCTAAGAGCTAAATCTAACTTGAAAACATCCAGTTAATTGGCCTTGACTCTGGGTGAAAAAGTTTTTCCTCATCTCAGTCCTAAAAGGTATTAGCTATACAAAGGAGACAAAAAAAAAGCTGGAGTAACTCAGCAGGTCAGGCAGCATCTCTGGAAAAAAAAGGAATAGGTGGCATTTTGGGTCAAGACCCTTCTTCAGACTGAGAGTCAGGGGAGAGGGAAATGAGAGATATATAGAAGGTTCATAGGACAAATGAATGAAAGATATGCAAAAAGCAACAATAATCAAGGAAAGGCGGAGTCCACAATGGTCCATTGTTGGATGTTGGCTAGGTGATAAGGATATTATAGAGGCAGTGGAACTCAACAAGATGACAGTGAAACTAGTACGATGACTAGGCTGGGGGGAGGGATGGAGAGAGAGGGAAAGCAAGGGTTATTTGAAGTTAGAGTTGGGTTGTAAGCTGCCCATACCGTAATACGAGGTGCTGTTCCTCCCATTTGCATTTGGTCTCACTCTGACAATGGAGGAGGCCCAGGACAGAAAGGTCAGTGTGGGAATGGGAGGGGGAATTAAAGTGTTTGGCATCCGGGAGTTCACATAGGACAAGGCGGACTGAGCGAAGGTGTTCAGTGAGAAGAGGTTGGACACACTTAGATTGTTTTCTCTGGATGAGGGGGATCTCATTGAAACTTACCGAACAGTGAAAGGCCTGGATAGAGTGGATGTGGAGAGGATGTTTCCATTAGTGGGAGAGTCCAGGACCAGAGGTCATAGATCATGTGATAGGAGCAGAATTAGGCCATTCGGCCCATCAAGTCTACGCCATTCAATCATGGCTGATCTATCTCTCCCTCCTAACCCCATTCTCCTGCTTCCCATAACCTCTGACACCCGTACTAATCAAGAATCTATCTGTGCCTTAAAAATATCTGCTGATTTGATGTCCACAGCCTTTTGCTGCAATGATTCACCACCCTCTGACTAAAGAAATTCCTCCTCATCCCCTTCCTAAAATAACGTCCTTTAATTCTGAGGCAATGGCCTCTACTCCTAGACTCTCCCACCAGTGGAAACATCCTCTCCTCCTGATTGTATGGCCGAGTAACCTGATGGGCCGAATAGCCTAATTCGGCTCCTCTCACTTACGATCTTAGGCGACTACAGGCAACTAGGCTGTCGCCATATGGTCGCCTGGGTGTCGCCTGTATGGTCGTGGCTCCTCTCCTCAGTCACCCAAAGAGTTGTAGCGTCTTTCTGGTCGCCGCTGGATTTTCAACATGTTGAAAAATTTTCGGAGACAGTCGGCGACTGTGGGTTTGACGCCAATGAGCGTAGCTTGACTTCTCCTGAAGTAGGTGCTGTCGTAGTTGTCCACAGATTAACGTAGGTTGTCGCCAAGTTAACGTAGGTTGTCGCCGGTGCTGACTGAGTTTTGTTTTGTTGTTAAAGTAATGATTCTATTTCAAATTTTATCTCGAAGAGGGGTCCAGTCGCCGGTTTTTCGGCGACCTGCTACGACTACGGCTGTCGCCGGCAGTCGCCTAAAAATAACCTAAGTGGGACAGGTCCTTTATGAACTTATAATACCTCTTTTGATAGGGTGGACAAAATAATTTAATGCAAACTCAACGGTTCACAGCGTGCGTTCAAGACACAGTGTGAAGAGCACACTTTAATAAGCTCGGTCAATTAGGCTTTGGAATTGGAGGAGGAAAATTTGTCATGGGGTCTGGTAAAACTGTTACTCCCACAATTAATGTCTCAACCGGAGATGTATTGCAGGGTTTGTACTTTTCCCGCTGGCTTTTGTTGTTTAGTGGAAAATGTAGATGGTCATTAAGCAAAGTAGTAACGGCAGTAACGCCGCACATTTGAGTGGAAAATGCATTAATGCCGGTGCTAATAGCTGGTGCGAAGCGCAGGCAAGTGGAAAATCTAACCAAAGCTCACTTGGGGTCAGTAAGGCACGGCATTAAATTGGCTCCCCGAACCAGTCCAGTTACAATTTGTACCAATCCGTGCAAATCCAAAGCCAAAAATCTCATATCTGGCATGAACTGGCAGTTGTAAAAAGAGGCACGATGGTGTCGAGCTGAAATCTGATCCGTGCAATGAAAACAATTTATTTTATATGTTAAAAATGTCTGCCTCGTTTGCAGCCTCGTAATCCGAACAGCAGCAGAATCTGCGCTTACTCTGCCCACTGACAGGCAATGTGTCAGATCGATTAGCACTTTGGGGAGACACGCAGAGAAGGCATCACAAGGCACGACACGGCACGGTGGCGCGGCGTCGAGGCTTCTGCCTGATGGCGCCAAAGACCCGGGTTCGATTCTTACCATGGATGCTGTCCGTATGGAGTTTGTACGTTTTCCGCACCGACCAGTGATCCCCGCACAATGCAACTATCCTAACAAACACTAGGGGACAATTTGCAATTTTACCGAAGCCAATCAGCCTACAAACCTGTTAAGTCTTTGGAGCGTGGAGTGGGAGGAGGAAACCGGAGATCCCGGAGATAACCCACGCAGGTCACGGGGAGAACGAACGCACAAACTCCATACAGACAAGCACCCCCTAGTCAGGATCCAACCCGGGTCTCTGGCGCTGCAAGTGCTGTAAGGCAGCGACTCTACCGCTGCGCCACCGTGCCGTGCGGTCTTTTCCCATAACATCAAGTCCCAATAACATTTGTTAATAACTCTGTAAATCTTTGGGGGGGGTTTCTCTGACAAGGTAAAAACACAGGATGTTGGGCCCAGTAAAAACATTATTTCATAGCAGCTATAAATTACGAGGGTCACAAGCGCGTTTAGTTATCGAGCTTCGTACGTGGTGGGGGGGGTGGGAATGCACAATACTAACAACTTGTCAGTTTATGGGCCCGCAGCTCTTGGTTAAAATCCCTGATTTTCATTTTCAAATTAAGTCTGAACACAGTGTGATGTCCCTGACTATTAAATGGTGAGTAATGTGTGTAAGTTTACAACATGCAGCCAAACTGATCCATGCAACAGGTTGTTATGTGATAATAAGCACACCCCTGATGCTGATTAGGCAGACTGCAGCTGAGAACGATCAAATCCCAATCTCACAACTCATAATCATTGAACAGTGATAGGAGTTTACAGCGTAGGTCTAATCCTGCAGGTCCGTGCTGGCCAAAAAGGAATTCTAGAGGCTGATCCAACTTCGGAACACTTGGAAGATTGACACAAAACTCTGGAGTAATCTTCCCAGAGTCTCGACCCGAAATGTCACCTATCCATGTTCTTTAGAGATTCTATCTGACATGCTGAGTTACTCCCGCACTTTATGTCTTTTTGTTGCATTAGCCAGCAGCTTCGGTTCTATGTTTCCACCACCCAACTTCGAAACTCAAGATAGACATATAAAGCTGGAGTAGTAGCTCAGCCGGACAGGCAGCATCTCTGGAGAGAAGGAATGGGAGACAATAGACAATAGGTGCAGGAGTAGGCCATTTGGCCCTTCGAGCTAGCACCGCCATTCAATGTGATCATGGCTGATCATCCCCAATCAGTATCCCGTTCCTGCCTTCTCCCCATATCCCCTGACTCCGCTATCTTTAAGAGCCCTATCTTGAAAGAGCCTCTCTCTTGAAAGTATCCAGAGAACCGGCCTCCACCTGTCATATGAGGCAGAGAATTCCACAGACTTACAACTCTCTGTGGGAAAAAGTGTTTCCTCGTCTCCGTTCTAAATGGCTTACTCCTTATTCTTAAACTGTGGCCCTGGTTCTGGACTCCCCCAACATCGGGAACATGTTTCCTGCCTCTAGCGTGTCCAAGCCCTTAATAATCTTATATGTTTCAATGAGATACCCTCTCATCCTTCTATACTCCAGAGTGTACAAGCCCAGCTGCTCCATTCTCTCAGCATATGACAGTCCCGCCATCCCGGGAATTAACCTTGTAAACCTAAGCTGCACTCCATCAATAGCAAGAATGTCCTTCCTCAAATTAGGGGACCAAAACTGCACACAGTACTCCAGGTGTGGTCTCACTAGGGCTCTGTACAACTGCAGAAGGACCTCTTTGCTCCTATATTCGATTCCTCTTGTTATAAAGGCCAACATGCCATTCGCTTTCTTCACTGCCTGCTGTACCTGCATGCTTACTTTCATACACTGATGTACAAGGACCCCCAGATCCCGTTGTACTTCCCCTTTTCCCAGCTTGATGCCATTTAGATGGTAATCTGCCTTCCTGTTTTTGCGACCAAAGTGGATAACCTCACAATAAACCTCATCTGCCATGCATCTGCCCACTCCCCCAACCTGTCCAAGTCACCCTGCATTCTCATAGCATCCTCCTCACAGTTCACTGCCACCCTGCTTTGTGTCATCTGCAAATTTGCTAATGTTACTTTGAATTCTCTGGCACAGAGGGTAGTTGAGGTCAGTTCATTGGCTATATTTAAGAGGGAGTTAGATGTGGCCCTTGTGGCTAAAGGGATCAGGGGGTATGGAGAGAAGGCAGGTACGGGATACTGATTTGGATGATCAGCCATGATCATATTGAATGGTGGTGCAGGCTCGAAGGGCCGAATGGCCTACTACTGCACCTATTTTCTATGTTTCTATGAATCCCTTCATCCAAATCATTGATGTATATTGTAAATAGCTGCGGTCCCAGGACCGAGCCTTACGGTACCCCACTAGTCACCGCCTGCCATTCTGAAAGAGACCCGTTAATCTCTACTCTTTGTTTCCTGTCTGCCAACCACTTCTCTATCCATGTCAGCACTCTACCCCCAATACCATGTGCCCTAATTTGCCCCACTAATCTCCTCTGTGGGACCTTATCAAATGCTTTCTGAAAGTCCAGGTACACTACATCCACTGACTCTCCCTTGTCCATTTTCCTAGTTATATCTTCAAAAAATTCCAGAAGATTAGTCAAGCATGATTTCCCCTTCGTAAATCCATGCTGACTCGGACCGATCCTAACACTGCTATCCAAATGTGCGGCTATCTCATCTTTTATAATTGACTCCAGCATCTTCCCCACCACCGATGTTAGGCTAACTGGTCTATAATTCCCCGCTTTCTCTCTCCCGCCTTTCTTAGAAAGTGGGATAACATTAGCCATGATCATATTGAATGGTGGTGCTGGCTCGAATGGTCGATTGGCCTACTCCTGCACCTATTTTCTATGTTTCTATGATCATGTCGAAAAACACCTAAAGACCATCTTGGCGTTGAATCGCCTGACTGGAAGCTGAGTAAGTCCATGATTCCTGGTTCCTCGTGAACTGATCAAAGGGAGTTTCGGGCAGGTACTTTTGAGTGTTCAGCACCCATTCTTAAAGCTGTATCAATCTTGGAAATTGGAATTGGAAACATAGAGTGAGCAAGCATAGTGTGAAAATGCAGACAGACATTTGACTTGAGCACTGTGACATTGCTTAGTTTTAGTTTAGTTTAGAGATACAGCATAGAAACAGACCCTTCAGACCACCAAGTCCGCACCGACCAATGATCATCGCACATTAACACTATCCTACACTAGGGACAGTTTTTACATTTTTTACCAAGCCAATTAACCTACAAACCTGTACGTCTTTAGACTGTGGGAGAAAAACCGAAGATCTCGGAGAAAACCCACGCAGGTCGCGGGGAGAACGTACAAACTCCGTACAGACAAGCACCCGTAGTCAGGATCGAACCCGCGTCTCTGGCGCTGCATTCGCTGTAAGGCAGCAACTCTACCGCTGCACCTCCGTGCCGTCCTGTTTTAGCAGGAAAACAAAATGGCGACTCAAACGCGAGCAGAGTTCACATTAGCCAGGAGGGGTGGGAGATTGCAACCTTCACGTGGCCCACCCTGTTTCGAAAAATGCAATCAACCTGGCTTGCACAAACAGAAGATCAAACAGAACAAGGTGTCTTACAACTTTAGGCTGTGCACACCATGCACAAGAAGAAGATCACCCAGGAATTGTGTGCAAGGTGCGTGACGTGTTGGCGTTCGGCATGGAGAGTAGGTAGCTGCTTCTCCTACCTAAACAAACACTCGAACCTCCTGACAATAAACACAACATGCTGGAGTAACTCAGCGGGTCAGGCAGCATCTCTGGAGAAAAGGAATGGGTAACGTTTCGGGTCGAGACCCTTCTTCAGACTGAGTGTCACTCAGAGGAAAGGTAGACACAGAGACAAGAAAGAGTAAGGTGTGAAAGTGAGACATCAATAGGGATGAAGGTCAAGGAATTTGCTTGGGCAGTTTACGCCCCAACGGTTTGAATATTGACTTCTCTAACTTCAAGTAACCCTTGCTTCCCCTTTCGCTCCGTCCCTCCCCCATCCCAGATCTCCGACCTGTCTGACCATCTCTGATTACATTTTGTCTCCGTTTCGGGTTGAGACCGTTCTTCAGATATAATTCTTCTAATTTTGAGGAGTGTGAAGAAGATGTTCCGCTTTTTAATCTCACCTCATTAACTGTTTGCTGATCACACTGCTTGGCTTGCTGAACATCTCACTAGCAAGGAGTGACGAGACATGTGTCCCTCGGTACATGTGACAATAAACTCAACTGAAACGGGGGGAAAAAAACATAGCATTTTTCCCAAGAGAAAGTTTCAGTGAGCAATCGCCAAATAAATAAATGTTAGCCTCCTGCAATCTCTTTGTCATGGGTGGGTAATCTATCACTTCACATCAGAAGAAGTGTCTCGACCGGAAACGTCATCCATTCCTTCTCTCCAGAGCTGCTGCCTGTCCCCATGTCAATAAATATAATTAATCAAAGTAATTAGAATTCCTCACAGGAGTTTTCTCTTCAAATATCTTTTTCACACAGAGAGTTGTGAGTCTGTGGAATTCTCTGCCTCAGAGGGCGGTGGAGGCCTGTTCTCTGGATACTTTCAAGAGAGAGCTAGATAAGGTTCTTGAAGATAGCAGAGTCAGGAGATATGGGGAGAAGGCAGGAATGGGGTACTGATTGGGGATAATCAGCCATGATCATATTGAATGGCGGTGCTGGCTCGAAGGGCCGAATGGCCTACTCCTGCACCTATTGTCGATTGTCTATCACTGCAACACGTCCCTGAAACAATTGCTCTTTCCCTTTAATAGAGTAAGAATTTGTCTTCACAAAGAAATTCTATCGCATCACGAAGGACATTCCAAGGTTGGTTGTATCCAACATTTTGAAATCTGGACATTATTTTGCAAGAATTATTGGCAGATTTATCCCAAATGTGTGTACCAGCTGGTGCCCTTCCATAACCTGCCCCGTTTAAGTTGTGCAACGAGCCTCAAGTCATTGGCGCCAATGCAGAAACCGACGCTCCAGAATACTCGCTAACAACATCGTCAGATGTAACAAGTTCTCTCAATCAAGCCTCAAGCCTAAAGGTTTGTTGCCGAAAATACAGTAATTTGCATTAGTTGTTGGCGCCCACAGATAATCAGAGGTTGCATGTTTAGTGTAGTTTAGAGATGCCAATTACATTCATGTGTTTGCTCTTCCTGAGAAGAAAATTCCATGCAGTGTAAGCATTCAGAGTTTATCCGACAAGTTTTATTTTCAAAAATAAGCAGTACTGTTTATCAATTAGTCTAACTGTAGCCGGCACATGAAGGCAATGCATATCTTGAATATATAATTAGCAAACAGTGTGAACACACGCAGACAGTTCCAGGCCATTGCTTTGTTGCCAAGCTCATAATCATGCAATTATCAAGTCGCACATGAAAGCTGAGAGTGATCTGAACCCAGAAATATGTTCAAACATCTAACGAGGGACGGCAGATGCTGGTTTACACCGAAGACAGACACAAAACGCTGGAGTAGCTCAGCGGGACAGGCAGCATCTCTGGAGAGAAGGAATGGGTCATTGAAAAGATTGAAAAGACTAGGCTTGTATTCACAGGAGTTTAGAAGGATGAGGGGGTATCTTATAGAAACATATAAAATTATAAAAGGACTGGACAAGCTAGATGCAGATTTTGTTTTACCAATGTTGGGCGAGTCCAGAACCAGGGGCCACAGCCTTAGAATAAAGGGGAGGCCATTTAAGACTGTGAGAAAATACTTTTTCACCCAGAGAGTTGTGAATTTGTGGAATTCCCTGCCACAGAGGGCAGTGGAGGCCAAGTCACTGGATGGATTTAAGAGAGAGTTAGATAGAGCTCTAGGGGCTAGTGGAATCAAGGGATATGGGGAGAAGGCAGGCAGGGGTTATTGATTGGGGATGATCAGCCATGATCACAATGAATGGCGGTGCGGGAGGGAGGGAGGGAGGGAGGGAGGGAGGGAGGGAGGGAGGGAGGGAGGGAGGGAGGGAGGGAGGAAGGAAAGAAAGAAATGGACAGCACTGAGGCCCCAGGGGAGACCGCATTCTGCACACAACATTCACACCACGAGGAACACAGGTCCGTGCAAAAACCTCCGGCATCGAAACAATTTGAATGGAGCTTAGAATTCTTGGCTTGCAAAGGTTGATAATGCAGCTCAGAGAAGCAGCCTGGTGAAACAATATCTGAGATGGAGGAAATGATTCAAATGTAAATGCTCTGCTGTAAACACACTTTTACACTCTGATTGCCTGAGCCAAAGGTTGACCAAAGCAAACTTTAATAGAAATATCTTTATCTACTTCACGAGTCTAACAACAACTTCGGAATGCTTCAAATAGCTGTACTTCCAAAGAAAATTGTGGGATTTTTGTTTAATTTTTGGCTCGCAGCACTGCACTTGGAGTTGGATCCTTTCAAACTATTGAATGCTGCTGACGATGATACTTTATTATCACATGTGACATGTCGCAGTGAAATACTTTGTTTTGCGTACCGTACGCAAGGTATGCAAAGAGTCGCCACCTAAAGGACACTGGCTAAGTTGCAAAGTGTTCATTGTGGTCCCAATGGTCCCTCTTTGTTCTCGGCGGCCCCCCACACACCGGGTCCCTCTATGCTCTCTCAGCGGCATGTCCTCAACTGACCGCTGGCACCCACCACGGGCCGTCGTTAAACCTAATTAACTTACAAACCCGTATGTCTCTCTGAATGTGCGAGGAAACCGGAGCACCCGGATTAAACCCGCCTGATCACAGAGAGAACGTCCAAATTCCGTACAGACAAGCACCCGTCGTCAGGATCGAACCCGGGTCTCTGGCACCGTAAAGGCAGCAACTCTACCGCTGCGCCACTGCGCTACCCACACAAATGTTCTTTTCCCTATTCTTTTCACTTTGAACTGTCCCAAAGACGTACAGCCCTAATATGCTGTTATACACTCTGGTGAACGAGTACGTCATGCAATTGTACAGTGTAGGGAGGAACTGCAGATGCTGGTTTACACTGAAAACAGGCACAAAATGCTGGCGTAACTCAGCGGGACAGGCAGCATCTCTGGCGGGAAGGAATGGGTCAAGACACATCTGAAGAAGGGTCTTGACCCCAAAAACATCACCCATGTAATTGTACAGCCTTGGAACCTTTAATAATGTATAAACAAATATGAGCTAATAATCTTTTCTCCATTTGAAGGGGTATCGTGCCCCCAGAATCTTCATAACTACTCCTTTCTTCTGCTTATTTGAAGCCCGTTTTGCCGCATTTCATTTTCCCCTCAGTTGATGTCAGAAATCTCGCTTTTATCAAGATATCAGATCAAAATCTGGAAATAATTGTTTTATAATGTTGCTTCTTTGTCTGACCCGAATAACAAGGAACAAATTTGTAGGCTTGAGCCTAATACATACTTAAGTAAACGATCTGTCAGCCAAGAAAGCTGAAAGATGGTAGATAAGAAATAGTCTTGGCATCGCGGGTTATTGGAGACTCGGATTTGGATTTGTCGGCTTGTGTTGCGAATTTTTTTTCTTTTGGAATGGTTGTGTCAGTTCATGTCGACCTTACTCCGAAGTCAACGATAAAACAGAGTGCGATAATAAGTTCCAAGAAGAAAAGAAGAGTTCTCCTGGCCAATTTTTAATCCTGTGCTTAATGTCGTTAAAACAAATTGTCACATGGCGGGACCTTGCTGTGTGAAAATTGGCTGCCAATTTTCGCACTTCATAACAGCGACTCGGCTGGAAGTGAATATTTCATCAGTCGTAAAATCTTTGAGTTGGGCTGGGGTCGCGAGCGGCACTTTATAAACACAACACCTTCCCCTCCTCTTGAGACCGCTCTTTCCAACACTCCCTCTCCCCCGACTCTCAGTCTGAAGAAGTGTCTCGAGCCGAAACGTCACCCATTCTCTCATCTATCCAGAGATGCTGCCCGTCCCGCTGAGTTACTCCAGCATTTTGTATGTCTATCTTCGCTCGAATACTCGCTTTTATTGCTCAAAGTAAATCGGAAAAACTACGGAACGATTTCTAAAGAAAGAACATTCGTTTTTGAGCCCTGCAAGGCCGACCAGCAGCTGTGTCGTGCTGAGGTTTATTTGAAACATTTGCATTGCGCAGGGGAACAGATTGAAGACAGATTAGGCAGCCATCTGAGTGTTTTATTTGAAAGGGTATCAGCGGTGAATGTTGGCATTTAGCTGCTGAGTCACACGCAACTCGTGTGATGGAAGATGTTTGGCTCCCATTCTTTGTCTCTCCCATATACTAGTTGCACCTGCAAAATAACTTCCACATTCCATAGCTGCTGGTCATGTGTTAGGCCTGGAGATGATAAGGCTGATTAGTACTGGAGCACTGTGCCTTGCAAGGCTGGGAATGCAGCAGTCTCAAGAAATGTCGATGAAGGAACTGCAGATGCTGGTTTACTTCTGAAGATAGACACAGTATGGACACAAGGGCAGCACTGTGGCTCAGCGGTAGAGCTAGAGACCCCGGGTTCGATCCTGACTACGGGTGCTTGTCTGTAGGGAGTTTGTACGTTCTCCCCGTGACCTGCGTGGGTTTTCCCCGAGATCTTCAGATTCCTCCCACACTCCAAAGACGTACAGGTTTGTAGGTTAATTAGCTTGTGTAAATGTAAATTGTCCCTTGTGTACGTAGGATAGTGTAGGTGTGCGGGGATCGCTGGTCGGTGCAGACACGGTGAGCCGAAGGGCCTGTTTCCGCGCTATATCTCTAAAGTAAACTAACTTAAAACTAAAGATGCTGGAGTAACTCAGCGGGTCAGGCAACATCTCTGGAGCGAAGGAATGGGTGACGTTTCAGGTCGAGACCCTTGTCTGTAATTTTTGTGAAATAGATAATAGTTAAAAAATAATAATGTTTAATAGCTGTGAGTGAGCTTTACAAAACATTGCAATTGTCACTAAAGTGTATCTTATAAAAACATTGCTTGCATACAGTTAAAATGAAGTACACCACTTATTCAGAACATCGAACAGTACAGCACCGGAACAGGCCCTTCGGCCCACAATGTCTGTGCCAATCATGATGCCAAAATAAACTCCTGCTCATGATCAAAGGGCCGGTGGCGCAGCAGTAGAGTTGCTGCCTTACAGTGCCAGAGACAAGGGTTTGATTCTGACTTCGGGTGCTGTCTGTACGGAGTTCGTAGGTTCTCCCCATGACTACGTGAGTTTTCCCCGGAAGCTCCGGTTTCCTCCCACACTCCAAAGACGTACAGGTCTTGTGGGCTTATTTGGCTTCGGTAAAAATTCTAAATTGTCCCTAGCGTGTTAGTGTACAGGGATTGCCGGTCGGTGCGGACTCGGTGGGCCGAAGGGCTTGTTTCCGGGCTGTATCTCTACACTAAACTAAAGTTAACTAACCTAAAGACCCTGAATTTCCTCTCTCCGCAATTCTGTCCTTCCTAACATAGAACAGTCATAGAAGGTGTGAACAGGCCCTTCAGCCCACACTGTCTGTGCTGAACGAGTTGCCAAGACCAAGTCTTATCTGCCTGCACGTAATCCATATCCCGGCATATCCATGTGCCTGTCCAAAAGTCTCTTATATGCCACTGTTGTATCTGCCAATGAACCCACTATCTCTGTATCCACTTCCTTAAAAACCCTTGCGTTTTGCTGATCGAGTCCTGCAAATTTGTCCATCTTCAGCCCCTTGTATTTCTCTGTCAACCTTTCACTCCCTGAACAGATCTATACACTTACCACATGCTTTATAAGACATTCTTACCTCCGATTTATTTGTGACATGGGTTTCGAAGGCACAGTATTTGACAATGTGTTGATGATGATCATGATGATGATCATGATAAAACTTTATTGTCACATGTCCCCATGAACTAAGGCACAGTGACAATCTTTGCTTTGCATAACTCCAGCAAAATCATCCTCAAGACAAGCACAATCATGGATAGGTACAAAAGTGCGGCGATTGTTAATGGAATAGTAGACTTCACCGAGACAGTACGCAAAGAATCGCCATGATTCTGGCGCCAAGAAAGTTTAAAAGATCTGAAGAGTGCAGTCTTATCTTGGCCATAAAGGCCCGTTGTCATGGCGACACTGATCCTCTCCTCTGCCCGCCGCCATCTTGAAAACAGCCCTTTGTCCAGCGTCCATGGTTTTTCTTTAACCAAAAATTATCGTAATCAATTATTTACAAAAAATGCTATTTACGATACAAAACAATGCAGACAAACCCATCACCACAATACAGACAAACCAAAACAAATATTCTCAAATTACTATTTCCAGGGCTGCCAATATTAGGTGAGAGTTGAGACTGAGAAATTTGGACCCACCCTACGTCCATGTGCACGACAAGCTACCACCTAGTCGATGTCAAGCTACGTCGACCGGCGTCATCATTCCTCGCCAAACTGGGACGACCACCTACGACCACACCTATGACAACATACGATCACACAGGCAACAACCAAAGTCAAGTTACGTCCACCCCGACAAGATACGACAAGCTATGACCCTGTTGGCGACAATTGAAGACGTCAGATTCTGTGATCAGTGTGAGAGCGTGAGAATTGCGTGAAATGTGTGAGTCTCACTCTCAATGTGTGAGAGTTGGCAGCGCTGTATTTCACCATCCTTACTGAGGATACATTCCGCCCCCTGCGGTGCCCAACGGTCCCAGAAATCCCCCAAGGCGCCCGTGGAGAGTGCCTAGATCCCTCTCTAGTACCAACCGGGAGCATGAAACCGGAAAAGAGGCAGGCAGCCGGCTCGGGCGCATCCATTGTTGGAGGAGGTAGGCAGGCTCATGAACGGCACTCTGTATGACGCCTTCCACTATGGATGGGTGAGGCAGGCCATTGGGCGGGTTCCCGATCCGTGGCGGGGGTCTTCGGTCTGCGGAGGACGAACTGGGCCTTTCCGTCCTCTGTCCGTGGTGGGCGAGCCGACCCTGCTGGTGGGACTGGCCGTGGCCGGCTGAGCTCCACCCGCCGAGCGGCTTGATACATTGAAGGTGGCCATAGATATAGTTGGAGGTCTCTAGTAATACTGAAGAACTATCTTCAACACCTCATATTTTGCTTGGGCAGCTTACAACCCAGTAGTATGAATATTGATTTCTCTAACCAAGCGCCCTTGCATTCATGCTCTCTCCGTCTCGCCCCCACCCTGGTCGTCGTACTAGTTTCATTGTCATCCTGTTCAGTTTCACTGTCTGTACAGCTCGTTATCACCAACTCCAGAGTCAACAATGGACCATTGTGGGCTCCACCTTTCCTTGACCATCGTTAGCTTTTGCATATCTTTCATTCATTTGTTCTATATCTCTCTATCACCACCCATATTTCTCATTTCCCTTTCCCCTGACTCTCAGTCTGAAGATGGGTCTCGACTCGAAACGTCATCTATTCCTTTTCTCCGGAGATGCAGCCTGACCCGCTGAGTTACTCCAGCATCGATCTTGAATATTCATTCAACCAATGGACATTCATACCATGCACAAATGAAACACAGTGGCCAAAGTGAGCACGATTGAAACATATAAGATTATTAAGGGTTTGGACACGCTAGAGGCAGGAAACATGTTCCCAATGTTGAGGGAGTCCAGAACCAGGGGCCACAGTTTAAGAATAAGGGGTAAGCTATTTAGAACGGAGATGAGGAAACACTTTTTTACACAGAGAGTTGTGAGTCTGTGGAATTCTCTGCCTCAGAGGGTGGTGGTGGCCGGTTCTCTGGATACTTTCAAGAGAGAGTTAGATAGGGCTCTTAAAGATAGCGTAGTCAGGGGATATGGGGAGAAGGCAGGAACGGGGTACTGATTGTGGATGATCAGCCATGATCACATTGAATGGCAGTGCTGGCTCGAAGGGCCGAAATGCCTACTCCTGCACCTATTATCTATTGACCCACAAAATGCACCACAGTGGCACACCTAAACTTATATTGGAGACACCACCATTTGCAACTTCTCCTCTTTGTCACACAATAGACTCGATGGGCCGAATGTCTCCTATGTCTTACGATCCTATGGTCTAAGTCACAAACCGTCCTGCTGTGGATATATAACTATGGCATTGCATTGTCACGAGATCCAAATCCTGGAACTCTGGTTAAACAGGGATAATCTACAGAACCGTGGAGATAGAGTGGGACAGATGCGATGAAACTGGATGACTTTCAGGGATCCAAGGCTATTTGTTGTGGCTGTTCCAGTTTACTTTAGTTTTAGAGATACAGTGCGGAAACAGGCCCTTCGGCCCACCGAGTCCGCAGCGACCAGCGATCCTCACACACTAGCACTATCCTACGCACACATGGGACAATTTACATTTATATCTAGCAATTAACCTACAAGCCTGTACGTCTTTGGACTATTGGTGGAAACCGAAGGTCTGGGAGAAAAACCCACGCAGGTCACGGGGAGAACGTACAAACTCCGTACAGACAAGCACCCGTGGTCAGGATCGAACCAGGGTCCCTGGGGTTGTGAGGTAGCAACTCTAGTGCTGCCAACCCAACCAGTGTCACCACCTGTGTGGTTCTGTTCTATTTTCTATTTTCTATTTTTTATGTTCTAACATAGATGGGAGCTTGAAAAAGGAGGGTGTCAATGCTCAAGGTGGTTATGTTGACTGACTAACTGTAACAATAAAAAGTATATTTGGTCCTGACCTCCCATCTACCTCATTAGCGATCTTTGAACTTTATAGGGCTACAGTTATATCCTTGCACTAAATGTTGTACCTCTATCCTTTACCTGTGGACTGTGGACAGCCTGATTGTATTCATGGATAGTCTTTTCTTTGACTGGATAGCAACGCAATCACTTTTCACTGTACCTCGTACTTTACTAAGTAAAATTAGTTTGTAAATCACTGTAACTTTGTTGTATCAAAAGTTTGTTTTTCTCCGGGATCTCTGGTTTCCTCCCACACTCCAAAGACTCACAGGTCTGTATGTTAATTGGCTTCTGTACAACAGTAGATTGTCCCTAGTGTGTGTAGGATCATGCTAGAGTGTGGGGGTCGCTGGTCAGCACGGGCTCGGTGGGCTGAAGGGCCTGTTTCCGCTCTGTATCTCTAAAACTAAAACTAAATGTACTGATCAGATTTCTAAGGTCATTTCATAAGGTGCCATTTAATAAACTAAACTAAACTAAGTAAAATTAGTACGGAAATCACTGTAACTTTGCATTACCAAAATCAGGACCATATTCCTTGCCTAACTTGACGGAATCTATCTACATGAGAGTAGTAGGAAGGAACTGCAGATGCTGGTTTAAACCGAAGATAGAAACAAAAAGCTGGAGTGACTCAGCGGGACAGGCAGCATCTCTGGAGAGAAGGAATGGGTGACCCGAAACATCACTCATTCCTTCTCTCCAGAGATGCTGCCTGTCCCGTTGAGTTATTCCAGCTTTTTGTGCCTTACTTGAAAGTAGCATTATTAATTGTACATTTAAAAATTGCATGAAATTATATCCATACACAACCAATAATATTTATGCCATATTCTCTTCAAATCCAAAATGTGGATACACAGTGGTACAGAGGTGGAGCTGCTGCTGCCACAGTGCCAGAGACCCGGGTTCGATCCTGACTGACTACGAGTGCTTGTCTGTATGGAGTTTATTCGATCTCCCCATGAACTGCGTGGGTTTTCTCTGGGGGCTACGGTTTCCTCCCACATTTTTCCATTCACGGGGAGGGGATAACAAGTAATATTGCATCAGGTGATAAAATGGATTCTTATTCCAGAATAAATAAATACTGGGTCACATCTAATGCTGTGGTGTTGCTGTCAAAACATTTAGGCACAGCTGAGGAATGACAACAACAGGAAATGCAGGCCTCGGTCCCCAGATCGCCGTAAATAACTACCGGAAAGGATTGTGACAGCAGGGACGGAAAATGTGAATTTCGTTGCTCCTCCATCCTATTGCAAAGACATAAAGTCACCAGGGCTTCATCGGCCCCGTAAACATAGTTGAAGAGAGGGCAGAATCAACACGTCCAGCATTTCCCATGCATCCATCCCATTCAATAGATCGGATACATTAAAATGAGATGGGCTCACCAGCAATCCTTCCAAAGCTGCCCATTCATAAAGATGCAGCTACTATCATGTGTCTGTCCTCCAAGCTAACAGCCACTAAACTGGGTCATCTTAAAAAATGTGGATATGCGGTGGCGGGGCGGTAAAGCTGCTGCCTCGCAGCGCCGGAGACCCGGGTTCGATCCTGACTACCGGTGCTGTCTGTACGGAGTTTGCACTTTCTCCCCGTGACCCGATGATTATGGAAGAATCTCAAGCATTATCACTGTGCTATCAAAGTGATGCAAATCCACATCATAAGCCTTCACTTCTTAATTAGTACCACTGCCTCTCTTTAGTCAAATATCTATATTACTAAAAGTCTGATCTTGACCACTTCCTGTTGTTCTGTATATTGATTTTAGAAGAAAAGCTGCCACTTACGGCTGTGATTTTTGGCCATCTTACTCAGAGTCGCCCTCCGCTGCGCAGGACAAGAGGATTTTTCCCATCGATGAAAAATAAGAGTTATTAGTGTTTTAAAAATGTTGATATTCTCTCTCCTGTCAATCACGCCATGAAGGCCACACCCTTCTGGTGGGAGGGGGGGAGCGACTATAAAACCCTTAAGTGTGGGCGTGGCTCAGTCTCTGCAAGATGGAGGAGGGAGAGGTCACGACTCGCTGCCTTTAGTGGCCTTGCACCCTGCTTGAAATGGTATGAAACTGCACTTAAATTTGGTGGCCTTGCACCCTGCTTGAAATGGAATATCAAGTAATAGCCGTGAGTCAACTGCCAGCCCACCAGCCCTGAGTGAGTGAGCTGCCAGCACAACAGGCTTGAGTGACTGAGCCGCCAGCCCAATAATCCATTCAGCCCACAATGTCCATACTAGCCCTCTGGAAACCAGTCCCTTCAGCCCACAACACCCATACTAGCGCTCCAGAAAGCCCCCTCCCCCCTCCCCTCCACTGGGCACCAATATTGGAATTGGTGGAGAGGTAGAATATTGCATTGGGGGACCAGCCCTCCTGTGTGATGCTGGGACCCAACGGGTCTCACTTAGTCTTGTATATATATATAGTTAGTTTGTAGTGTGCAGGATAGTGCTAATTTGCGGGGATCGCTAGTCGGCGGGGATTTGGTGGGCCGAAGAGCCTATTTCCGCGCTGTTTCTCTAAACAAAACTAAATAAAATTTTGCATTTTCCGCTGAAGTGAAGCCACTCTGGTGGGAATACTGAAGCATTGGCAGAAGGCTGGAGCCAGCAGCCACTGTAGTTTGAGGTGGTTGCCATTCCATGTGTCTGCCAAACCACTAATCTCAGACTACTGTAAAATTTAGAGCATTAAACAACACCATATGCCTGTATATTTACAAAGTAAATAATACGTCAAACCAACTAACACCGTTGTGATTGGGGCCTCTGTAAACACACTGGCTTTTTAAACCGTGGCCAAACCTAGTTTCTATCATTTGCTGGCCTGTGCAGCGTTGTCTTCTGTGTAGGAAGGAACTGCAGATGCTGGTTTACAGCGAATATAGGCGCAAAATGCTGGAGTAACTCAGCGGGACAGGCAGTATCTCTGGAGAGAAGGAATGAGTGACATTTTGGCTCGAGACGTCTGAAGAAGGGTCTCGACCCATTCCTTCTCTCCAGAGATGCTGCCTGACCCACTGAGTTACTCCAGCATTTTGTGTCAATCTTCGGTGTAAACCAGCATCTGCGGTTCCTTCCTACACAGGAAATGGGTCTATATTGGCGATACCTTTCACAAGTTTGAAAGCACGCAACAAAGGATTTTCACAGTATGTCAGTACACGCGATGCTAAATCAAACTAAACTAAACTAAACAAGGAACTGCAGTTAGGCTATTAAACTCAACTAAAACAAAACTCTGATAATTAATAGCCCATTGCACTTCACCTGTTTATTTATGTGTGTATATATATATTCATTGGTATAATATGGTCACACTGATCTGTTCTGTTCCGTTCTGTATTTATTTATGCCTACTATATTCTGTTGTGTTGTAGCAAAGCAAGATTTTCAATGTCCTATCTGGGACACATGACAATAAACTCTCTTGAATCTTGAATCTTGAATCAGTCGCTGCTTTACCCAAAAGGGCAGAAAGTTCAGCTTAGTTTAGTTTATTGTCAAGTGTAGCGAGGTGCATTGAAAAGCTTTTGTTGCGTGCTAACCACTCAGCGGAAAGACAATTCATGATTACAATCGAGCCATCCACTGTGTACAGATATATGATAAAGGGAATAACATTTAGTGCAAGGTGAAGTCCCATTAAAGATAGTCCGAAGTGCTGGTGTAACTCAGTGGGTCAGGCAGCATCTCTGGAGAAACTGGATGGGGGACACTGTAGAAGGGTTCTGACCTGAAACGTCACCTATCCATGTTCTCCAGAAATGATGCCTGACCCAATGAGTCACTCCAGCATTTTGTGCCCTTTCACCTTAACAGTGACTCTGTAGAAATGCAAGGCTCCATATCACTTGGCTGAAAGATTTAGCAAAGCGTGCAAGGACCAAAAGTGTGTAGGAAGGAACCGCAGAAGCTGGTTTATACCGACAATAGACACAAAATGACACAATGACGGGATTGGACAGGCTAGATGCAGGAAAAATGTTCCCGATGTTGGGGGAGTCCAGAACCAGGGGTCACAGTTTAAGAATAAGGGGGAGGCCATTTAGGACTGAGATGAGGAGAAACTTCTTCACCCAGAGAGTCGTGAATCTGTGGAGTTCTCTGCCACAGAAGTCAGTGGAGGCCAATTCACTGGATGTTTTCAAGAGAGAGTTAGATTTAGCTCTTAGGGCTAAAGGAATCAAGGGATATGGGGGAACAAGCAGGAACAGGGCACTGATTTTAGTTGATCAGGCATGATCACGTTGAATGGCGGTGCTGGCTCGAAGGGCCGAATGGCCGACATCTGCACCTATTTTTCTATGTTTTCTATGTTTCTATGTTTCCAACCCAAAGCATCACCTATTCTTTTTCTCCAGAGATGTTGCCTGACACGCTGAGTTACTCCAGCACTTTGTGTCTACCGAGGGACAAAATGGGAGTGGGAATAACAATAGACAAAATAAAGGGAGGAAATAAAGGTTATGTCATAAGTGATAGGACTAGAATTAGGCCATTAGGCCCATCAAGTCTACTCCACCATTCAATCATGGCTGATTTATCTCTCCCTCCTAACCCCATTCTCCTGCCTACTCCCCATAACCCCTGACACCTGTACTAACCAAGAATCTATCTCTCTCTGTCACTCTACACAAAATGCCAAAATATCCACTGACGGCCTCCACAGCCTTCAGTGGCAAAGAATCCCACAGATTCACCACCCTCTGAATGAAGTAATTCCTCCTCATCTCCTTCCTAAAAGAACGTCCTTTAATTCTGAGGCTACGACCTCTAGTCCAAGCCTCTCCCACAAGTGGAAACATCCTCTCCACATCCACTCTATCCAGGCCTTTCACTAGTTAAAACAGCAGCAAATTATTAGCACTCAACCGTGGACTTCTCTGCACAGATCTGCCGAAATTTGTTTCCATCAGCTCAAGGGCTCAAATTGTTTACCGCTAAAACATTACCATACGTAGGGTTCAAAGAACTGCTCAATTTTGCTACCTCTGCTTGCAAGGTCATTTTGAGCTTATTATATTCCCCTGATCAAACATAAAACAGACACCATATGTTGCAATTTCCTCTTTAGGGCCCA
The DNA here is from genome assembly GCF_010909765.2 of Amblyraja radiata. Lineage (NCBI taxonomy): Eukaryota > Metazoa > Chordata > Chondrichthyes > Rajiformes > Rajidae > Amblyraja > Amblyraja radiata. The sequence goes on along the minus strand of NC_045981.1, from coordinate 13,401,317 downwards.
TGTTAATTCATCCATTAAATCGCACCGCCAACTCTCCTTAAAGCTACACCGTTTCTCAAAACACTGACACTTCTCAACACCTGATATATATTGGCCTCTGAGCCGAAGGCATACAAGTCTGTAATTGTATCCATCTGAAGTGGGAAAAGCCCAATGGTTAACTTATGATGGGGGTTTGGTGACTAGGCCTGTATTCGCTGGAGTTTAGAAGGATGAGGGGGTGGGGGGGGGACTTCATTGAAACGTACAGAAATTGAAAGGTTTGGGTAGAGTGGATGTGGAGAGGATGTTTCCACAAGTGGGATAGTCTAGAACTAGAGGTCATAGCCTCAGAATTAAAGGACATTCCTTTAGGAAAGAGATGAGGAGGAATTTCTTTAGTCAGAGGGTGGTGAATTGTGGAATTATTTGCCACAGTACTGGTGTCAGAGGTTATGGGGAGAAGACAGGAGAATGGAGTGATGAGGGAGAGATAGATCAGCCATGATTGAATGGCGTAGATGTGATGTGCCGAATGGCCTAATTCTTCTCCTATCGCTTATGATCTTACGAAGCCACACAGTCTCCACGTGACAAGAACCTAAATCAGAGGTAGACAAAAATGCTGGAGAAACTCAGCGGGTGAGGCAGCATCTATGGAGTGAAGGAAATAGGCAACGTTTCAGACTGAAGATTGGTTTCAGCCCGAAACGTAGCCAATTTCCTTCACTGCATAGATGCTGCCTCACCCGCTGAGTTTCTCCAGCATTTTTGTCTATCTTCGATTTTCCAGCATCTGCAGTTCCTTCTTAAACACTAAAGTATCACAGCAGTTTTTGTAAAAGTACGTGTACCTATGCTGGTAGTGCTGGTGCTTTTTTTTAGTTTAGTTTAGAGATACAGCACAGAAACAGGCCCTTCGGCCCAATGAGTCCTCACCGACCAGCAACTATCCGACGCACACTGGGGACAATTTTACATTGATACCACGCCAATTAAACCTGTACGTCTTTGGAATGTGGGTGGAAACCGAAGATCTCGGGGGAAAAAATCCACGCAGGTACAAACTCCGTACAGACAGCACCCGTATTCGGGATTGAACCGGGGTATATGGCGTTATAAGCGTTATGAGGCAGCAACTCTACCTCTGCGCCACATTTAATTCTGGAAAGACGAGGCATCATTACAAGCCAGAGCAGAAAGGGTTAACGTGCACTGCGATGAACCACTTTGAGGTGAAAAGGAGCAGGCTTCGTGGTGAGCAATCCACTGCCTGACACTGACGAAGCGTGGTGCGTGTTTACACTGAGCTGCCTGGTTGGAAATCGAGCACGTTTTCCAGGGTTGTTTCCTCGCTGACTAAAGCAGGAAGCCCCAGGCAGGATGCCGGGTGCACGCTTTGCTCTTTGCTCTGCAGTGTTTTACAGCGCGTACACACACTCACTCCCCTTTCCTGAAGCTCCCACAATATACTTCCCACTAACTATGTTGGTCTCATGTTCACCTGCAGTATCCTGCAAGGCCAAGTTGGCTTAATGGACTTTTGTGATCAAACAGGTTGGAGAGTGCCTATTGTTTTTGCAACACTTTATTTTTTTTGGTGTTGTGTGAAAGTCATAATAAGCTGTCAAAACAATCACCCCGCGCGGACCTGCAGTGTGTCAGGCTGTACAACAGGGTGACTGACCCTTTCATCTGATCATGGCGGTGATTGAGTACGAAGGAACTGCAGATGCTGGATTAAACCGAAGGTAGACACAAAATGTTGGAGTAACTCAGCGGGACAGGCAGCATCTCTGGAGAGAAGGAATGGGCGACGTTTCGGGTCCATCTATGACGGGGAATGAATTGCACATCACTCATAGTGGCAACAAAAGTAACATTGAAAATGCTGAAGACAGACACAAAATGGAATATCAGGGCTGGGTCGGGCAGCATCTATGGAGAGAAGGAAATGCCGACGTCGCCAAATCCTTCTCTCCAGAGACGCTGCCTCACCTGCTGAGTTACTCCAGCATTTTGTGTCTACCTTCGATTTACCAGCATCTGCAGGTCTTAAACAGGAATAGGTGATGTGTCGGGTCGAGACCCTTCTTCAGGCTGAGAGTCAGGGGGAAGGGAGTTTGCTGGGACTTCTGATCTTAAAACGAGAAAAGACTAGTTTTGCACAGTCATATCAGCTTAGTACCTGGGAGAAAATGATCATCAAGGCACGGTGGGCGCAGTGGTACAGTTGCTGCCTCGCAGCGCCAGAGACCCAGGTTCGATCCTGACTCCGGGGGCTGAATGTACGGAGTTTGCACGTTCTCCCCGTGACCGCGTGGGTATTTCCCGGGTGTTTTCCAGTTTCCTCCCACACTCCAAAAACGTGCAAGTTTATAGGTTAATTGGCTTATGTAAATTGTCACTTCCGGCTAGGACTAAAACACTAGTGTACAGGATGATCGTTGGTCGGTGCGGACTCAGTGGGCCGAAGGGCCTGTTTCAATACTGCATTTCTAAACTAACCTGAACTAAGTATCATTCTCTTCCTCTTTAAGAATTTATTTCCTCATTTTTATTATCTCACCCAAAAATTATTCTGTTAGACTATTATTATAATTATATTATTATATAAATAATATACTAACATTATGTATTATATATTAATACAATGTTATACTATATATATTAAATGTAATATATCTATAATTTATATTAATATACACAATATATGCTATTATATGTATATTATATATTAATATTCTACGTAACATAAATCTATTAGATTTGACACCATTAGACCATTAAATTCTTTCTCAGCAATACTGATGATCAGTTTCATCTTTTAACCCTTAAATATTAAGAATCTACATTTAGCTCCCCTTGATGCTTTCTTCCTATCTCTTGAATTTCCAATTTTATATCCAATCCAGATGCAACCTCTCCTTGCTGGCTTCCTATCCTGGAAATCCCAAGCAGACCATAGCACTGCACTTCATAACCTTCATAACCTAAACCCATTCAGAAGCTGACACCTTCACCCGTTGCTTTTGTCGTGGAAGTAATTTCCCTGCTGTCTCATGCAAGAATAATATCTCTGTCATTCTCAAGCTGTACATCATCCAGCTATTGGGCATATGGTTAGTGCAATGCCGATTCACAGCGTGCTTGAGTTCAGCTGATGTAAATAACCAGGTCTGAGAATGAATGGAGATTGCAGTGAGTTTAAAGGGGCTTTTCCTGTTTGAATTAACAACCTCCTCAAAGGCCCAGACATCCCGTGTTTGGTGTCAATATTGGAAGCAGGAAGCACAACGCTACTCCGTTTTAAGAAGCATTTATACATTTCTTCTGGAAAACTCCCAATAAAAGAATAAAACACGCATAAGTTTAGTTTAGTTTAGTGAAACAGGCCCTTTGGCCCACAGAATCCGCGCTGACCAGCGACCCCCCAAACACTATCCTTCACACTCTCTTGGACAATTTACATTTATACCAAGCCAATTAACCTGCAAATCTGTACGTCTTTGGAGTGTGGAAACCGAAGATCTCGGAGAAAACCCACCCAGTCAAGGGGAGAATGTACAAACTCCATATACGGGCAGCACCCGTAGTCGGGATCGAACCCAGGTCCATGGCCCCCCCTTTCCCCCCCCCCCCCTATGAAACAAATCGGTGATAAAAAAAAATTTAAATCGGAGAAAAAAAATCAACGTTTCCACTTTGGAAATGGCCAGTTCTCTGTTCTCCCGTCGCCGGACAAGAGTGGCTGAATCTGAACCCAACGGCTGTAACCCCAACACCAGACGCCGCTGCGGCGGAGCCCGCTCCCCTCGCCTCCCCCCGCCGCCGGGGCCCAAGCCATCTTCCCCCCACAACACCCCCGCTGACCCCTGCTGGGCCCACGCCACCCCCACTGGGCTCATCCCACCCCCGCTGGGCCCACACCACCCCCACTGCTGGATCCACGCCACCCTCGCTGTCCCCTGCTGGGTCCACGCCACCCCCGCTGGGTCCCGCCACCCCCGCAGGGCCCACGCCACCCCCGCTGGGTCCCGCCACACCCGCTGGGCCCACGCCACCCCCGCTGGGTCCCGCCACCCCCGCTGGGCCCACGCCAACCCCGCTGGGTCCACGCCACTCCCGCTGGGTCCTGCCACCTTCACTGACCTCCGCTGGGTCCACGCCACCCTCGCTGTCCCCTGCTGGGTCCACGCCACCCCCGCTGGGTCCCACCACCCCCGTTGGATCCCGCCACCCCCGCTGGGTTCCGCCACCCCGCTGGACCCACGCCACCCCCGCTGGGTCCACGCCACTCCCGCTAGGTCCTGCCACCCCCACTGACCTCCGCTGGGTCCCACGCCACCCCCGCTGATCAATGCTGGGTCCACGCCACCCTCGCTGGGCTGACGCCACCCCCACTGACCCCCGCTGTGCCCCCACCACCCCCGCTGGGTCCCACGCCACCACCGCTGACCAACGCTGTGCCCCCGCCACGCCCGCTGGGCCCACGCCACCTTCATCTCCCCCCCGATGGGCTCGCGCCACCTTCATCTTCGCCCCCCCCCCGCAAGAAAGAGGGGGGAATGTGAGAGCAGGGAGGGGGAGAGAGAGACGGGGGAGGGGAGAGGGAAAGGGGGGGAGAGGGGAGAGGGAAAGGGGGAGGGGAGAGGGAAAGGGGGATTATCTTTAGTGAGATTGCAAAATTAAGGTAGGTTTTAGAGCTATTATATTTTCTCCTCCATATGAATAATATTAAACAATATCAAATAATATCAAACAATTGGAACTGCTTTCTTTTCCTTGATAACAATACTGAAAAATAAGAATTCCATAGTTTGTGACATAAATACACATTTTAATGGGATCATTACATACAGATGTAACATTTCAATTTCAAGATCAGGGGGAGGGGGGCAAATATGCGTCAAGCCGATAGCCTAATCGTTAAAGAGTTAAAAGATAGCCTAATCGATAAAGAGCTGAGAAGAGGAATCAGAGCTGCCAAGGAAAGGTACTCTGAGAAGTTGAGGAGCAAGTTCTCAGCTAATGACTCTTCTTCAGTTTTGAAGGGCATGCAGGAAATCACCAGCTATAGGAGGAAAGCCCCCCGCTCTTTCGACAATCGTCAGCTGACGAACGACCTGAATGAGTTTTACTGCAGGTTTGAAAATCAGAAACGTAACCCTGGTATCCCTTCTCCAACAAACACAGCCAGACCCCAGTCTACAAAGAATGGACCCTGCACCCTCTCCTTCCCATTCACCACTTCACACCTACTTAAGGCAAGACTCCAGTATGAAAAGAGTGGACCCTTTTATCACCCCACCCCACCCAATCCTTCTTTCTTTCCCCCACCCCCCATCAGTCTGAAGAAGGGTTTCGGCCCGAAACGTCGCCTATTTCCTTCGCTCCATAGATGCTGCTGCACCCGCTGAGTTTCCCCAGCAATTTTGTGTAACTTCACACCTACTCACAGCCTGACCTCAGTCTGCAAAGACTGGGCCCTTCTACACCCACCCCACTCCAATCACCACTTCACACCCAATTACTAATTTTTAACCAGTCTCTGCCTGCTTCAAAGTCTCCACTATTGTCCTTGTACCCAAAAAGTTAACTGGTCTTAATGACTACAGGCCTGTCGCACTGACCTCTGTAGTCATGAAGACCGTTGAAAGGCTTGTGCTGGCCAAGCTGAATAATATATCACAATCCCTCTGCTGGACCCTCTGCATTTTGCATATTGGGCCAATAGATCTGTGGATGATGCAGTCTATCTGGGCCTGCACGTCATCCTCCAGCAGCTAGACCGCCAGGGAACCTATGCGAGGATTTTGTTTTATTGATTTTAGCTCTGCATTCAACACCATTGTGCCAGAGCTACTACGCTCCAAACTTTCTGAGTTGACTGTGCCTGAACCCCTCTGTCAGTGGATCACCAGCTTTCTGACAGACAGGAAGCAGCATGTGAGGCGGGAAAGCATATCTCGGACCCGCAAACGCTCAGCATAGGAGCACCGCAAGATGCATACTCTCCCCTCTCCTCTACTCTCGTCACACCAATGGCTGCACCTCCACAGACACCTCTGTCAAGCTTCTCAAGTTTGCGGATGACACAACCCTGATTGGACTGATCCAGGATGGGATCTCTGTACTCTTTTCAGTTTGACATCTTTCCTATAACATGGTGCCCAGAACTGAACACAATATTCTAAATACGGTCTCACCAAAGTCTTATAAACTGCAACATGACCTCCCAACTTCTATACTCAATACTCTGACTGATGAAGGCCAAAGTGCCAAAATACTTTTTGACCACCTGATATACCTGCGACATGGCCTTCAAGGAACCATGCAACCATCAACCATTCCTCTGCCCACCTGGCTAATTGATCCAGATACTGCTGCAATCTTGCACAACCATCTTCACTATCTGCAAAACCACTCACTTCTGTATCATCAGCAAACTTGCTAATCTTGCCCTGTTCTGTGATGTTTCACAGAGTGCTGGAGTAACTCAGCGGGCCAGGCTCAGTATAGAAGTTGGGAGGTCATGTTGCAGTTGCATAAGAAGTTGGTGAGGCCGCATTCAGAGTATTGTGTTCAGTTCTGGGCACCATGTTATTGGAAATATGTCATCAAACTGGAAAGGGTACAGTGAAGATTAATGAGGATGTTGCCAGGACTAGAGAGCCAGAGCTCTCGGGAGAGGTTGAGTAGGCTGGGACTATTTCATGGAGCACAGGAGGATGAGGGATGATCTAATAGAGGTGTATAAAATCATGATTTGAATAGATATGGTTGAGTCTTTTGCCCAGAGTAAGTGAATCGAGGAGCAGAGGACATAAGTTTAAGGTGAAGGGCAAAAGATTTAATAGGAATCTGTGGGGTATGTTTTTCACACAAAGGGTGGTAGGTGTATGGAACAAGCTGCCAGAGGAGGTAGTTGAGGCAGGGACTATCGCAACATTTAAGATACAGTTAGACAGGTACATGGATAGGACAGGTTGGGAGGGATATGGATCAAACGTGGGCAGGTGGGACTAGTGCTTTTGGGACATGCTGGGCCGAAGGGCCTGTTTCCACATTGTATCATTCCATGACTCTATCTTTCCCTCTCAAACCCATTCTCCTGCCTTCTCCCCATTACCTCTGACACCCGTATCAATCAAGAATCTATCAATCTCCTCCTGAAAAATGTCCATTGACTTGACCTCCACAGCTGTCTGTGGCAATGAATTCCACAGTTCACCACCCTCTGACTTAAGAAATACCTGCTCATTTCCTTCCTAAAGGAATGTCTTTTAATTCTGAGGTTGTGGCCACTGGTCCTAGACTCTCCCACTAGTGGAAACATCCTCTCCAAATCCACTCCATCCAGGTTTTTACCATGCTGGGACAGACGGCAACAGCTTCACACTGTGTCCCAAAGCTTGTGTCCTGTCCTGCATCACCCAAGGCAGCATGTTATAGGAGAGGGCAAGCACCGTAACAAAGTAGCTCACGATGGTTTGGGTAACATTCAGGAATGGTTATGCATGGCACATCATGTATATTACTGAAGAACGGCCTTGACCCGAAATATAATCTATACCTTTTCTCAAGAGATGCTGCCTGACCCACTGAGTTACTCCAGCACTCTGTGACATGTCACCTATCCATGTTCTCCACAGATGCTGCCTGACTCGCTGAGTTACTCCAGCACTCTGTGAAACGTCGCCTATTCAAATTCTCCGCAGATGCTGCCTGACCCACTGAGTTACTCCAGCACTTTGTGACTATTTTCCATTCACCCATCTGACCAAGCCCACTCTCCCCCCTCCTTTCCTATGTTCCTTTCCACCCATAAACCTCTCTCTGCCTTTACATTTCACTCCTCTTTCAAATCTGCTCTACTTATCTACATGCATTTTTCTTCTTCACTTTTTAGTCATAGAATGATGCAGTGTGGAAACAGGCCCTTCAGCCCAACTTGCCCACACCGACCGACATGTCCCATCTAAACTACTCCCACTCACACGCTTCTGGCCCATATCCATCTAAATCTGTCCTATCCATGTATGTATCCAAATGTCTCTTAAACAGTAGGATAGTCCCAGCCTTAACTACCTCCTCTGGCAGCTCGTTACATACACCCAGCACCCTTTGTGTGAAAAAGCTACCTCTCAGGTTCCTGTTAATTTCTGAAATATTGGTCATGCATTTGGTGCATAAATGCTCCAAAATAAGGCCTAGAATGCATCAGAGAGCATCTAAAAACCCTGGCATCGAGGGTCTTCACGCTTCACGCACGTGATGTGCGCAGCGCGCACATTATTTCATATTAAGTTTTTTGAAATCCTGTCATGCCACCCCCCTTTTTGAAAAGCTTCGTACGGGCCTGCAGGTCTCAGGCGCTGTAAAAGGCAGCAACTCTACCACTGTGCCACTGTGGATTTTGTTTTCATTTGAGGCAATTGGAAAGTGAGTCTGGAATAATAATCTAGCGTAAGAAAATATATACTGCTAAATAAAATGAGCAATTAGCATTTCTGTAACTGGTTTAGTTTAGTTTAGTTTTATTATTGTGACGTGGACCAAGCTACAATGAAAAACTCCTGTTGTGTGAGAAGAGACTGTACATGATTACAGTCAAGCTATCCACAGTGCACAGATACAGCATAAAGAGTGCAACATGTGGTGCAAGATAAAAGCTCCCCACTGTGGTAGATGGGAGGTCAGGATCGCAATCTAGCTGATGAGAGGACCGTTCAGTTGCCTTGACAACAGCTGGGAAGAAACTGCCCTTGAATCTGGAGGTGTGCACTTTCAAATTTCTGTACCTCTTGCCTGATGGGAGAGGGGAGAAGTAGAGTTGCTGCCTCACAGCGCCAGAGACCCAGGTTCAATACTGACTACTGCCGTTGCCTGTACGGAGATTGTACGTTCTCCACGTGACAACGTGGGTTTTCCCCGGGTGCTCCGGGCTCCGGTTTCCTCCCACATACCAAATGGAGTGCAGGTTTGTAGTTTAATTAGCTTCCTTAAATTATCCCTAGTGTGTAGGATGGAACTAGTGTATGGGTGATCGCTGGCCCGCACGGACTCGCTGAGCCAAAAGACCTGTTTCCATGCTGGATCACAAAAACTAAATCTAGTAACCTCTGTCTTCTTCTTCTTCTTCTTGCGGATGGCGTGCACAGCCTAAAGTTGTAGGGCAACTTGTTCTATTTGATCTTATTTGATTGGTCACACCAGATTGATTGCATTCGCCGAAACAGGGCGGACCACGTGAAGGTTGCAATCAACCACCTCTGTAAAAAAAAACCTCTGTAAAATACCATCGCAACATGTTCCGCTCCAAGAAAAGAATGACGTTTCTCAAAAGTTATGTTATTGTTAAAACACTCATCGCTGATCTAGCTTTAATCTATTCTGTACTCTTTCATAATCTTGGCGTGCTACCTAGCTGTTAACTTGCAGTTTAATGTGTGATTTATAAAATGTATATCATGCATGTTAATTCCTAACTGTCACATGTGATACTTATTATCCCACTGTGACGATAATTAGATCATTCAAGTTGTCACAAGTCAAGCTGCTTTAAGTGCCAGGTTAGATAAAGTTGTTCAAATTGTTATTCAACTAGATGGTGTCACTTGAACTAATACAGATGTGTGTTCGTGAGCTTTCAGAGGGGCGGTTAACTCATGGGGGGAGAGTTGATTTTTTTTTTTGCCAAAGCACCATATGAGTTCAGAACAATCTTCTTCTTCTTTTCGTGTCCATCTTGTTACAAATGTTGACCTCGCTGTCATCGTCCATCCTGAAAAGGACGTAAGCTTCCGGCAACAATCAGTGGAAGCCATCACTGGTCGCATTAGATGATGGTGGTGGCAGAATTAGCTCAGGATGTGTCCAGTTTCCAGCCCCGTGACGTGGACGCTTCTGCTACGGGGCCAGTTCAGAACAATGGGAGGCAGTGACTGGGTTTACATATGATGAGCGTTGGACAGCACTGGGCCTGTCCTCGTCGGAGTTTAGAAGGATCGAGGGGGACCTCATTGAAGCTCATAACTAAACTCATAAAACTAAACTCATAAACTTACCAGATAGTGAAAAGCCTGGGTAGAGTGGATGTGGAGAGGATGTTTCCACTAATGGGAGAGTCTAGGACCTGAGACCACAGCCGCAGAATAAAAGGACGTACTGTCCTTGAATCTGGAGGTGTGCGTTTTCACACGTCTGTACCTCTTGCCTGATGGGAGAGGTGAAAAGAGGGAATGACTGGGGTGAGACTCGCCCTCGATTATGCTGGTGACCTTGCCGAGGCAGCATGAGGTATAAATGGAGTCGCTGGTTTGCGTGATGGTCTGGGCTGCATCCACAACTCTCTGCCATTTCTTGCGGTCTTGTATGGAGCTCTTCCCAAACCAAGCTGCGATGCGTCCCGATAAAATGCTTTCGACGGGGCACCTGGAGAAGTTGGTGAGAGTTGCAAGGGGACATGCCGAACTTCCTCAGCCTTTACAGATAGTTTATTTCAGCTCTCCATCAACCATTCCTCGTCAATCTTGCGTTTCCGAATCACCCTTCTGAATCCAGCAGCTCACAGCTCGACAAGTGAACCAAAGAAAACAACAGCTAAATTGCCGGACATACCACAAATACTTCATGGAGTGGGCCAAAATATGGAGGTTGCATAATAATGTGCATGGTAATAAAAAGAAAACAAGGTATCAAGAAACCAAAGGTTAAAGCATCTAGTGGTGTGTTCAATTCCCTCTTGCTTAAAATAGAGAAATCAGAGATCAGAGAACATTATTATTTTCTCAATACCCATCAGTGCTATTTTAAGCTGATCACTGGATGCCCTCGTGACACTTGGACACATTTAGAAATAATTAAGCTAGTCTTTAAGGGAGTGATCATTGTTCTTTAGCGTTAGTTCCTCTATCGCCGAAGCCTTGGCTTGATCTGGCATCATCCTCTCCCAGAGGTCAGGGAAACTCGATCGCAGGTCAGCCAAGTGACCCCCTGATCTCTTTCAGTCCTTTCCCGCTGCCATTAGCTTTTCAGATGCATTTTTTCGTTGTTGTTGGTGTTGTTCACACACAGAGCAAAAAGGAAGCCTCCCCCCCCCCTCCCCCCCCCCCCCCCTCCCCCCCCTCCCTCTTCGGTCCAAAAGTTGAGACAAAGAGACGCACCTGGAATGGAGCGGCCCTTTTGACAAGAGGAAGAAAACAGGATCTAATTCAGAAACGGCATCCTGCTGGCGATGGATCTTTGCCAGTATCTCCCAGCTTTGTACATCATCCACTCCCACCCAGCGTCTGGGAAAACCCATGCACAGAATGTACGGCTGAGTTAAATTCCCACTGTGAAGCTCTTGCAGGCTGGAGCAATGGGGACATTCATCCATGTCAAAAATGTAGATCGGTTTCAACTTTGCATAGTTTTATTAATGGTTTATTAATCCATAAATGGAAGATTGAAACTTTATCGCAGTGTAAAATTCCAATTTCATTACATGTTTTCAATTGATTCTTCTGTTGCCTTCTCTCTCATTAACTCTCTATTTTTAAACACCATAAACTTCCATATCTCTAATTTTCCCTCTCCCCAGACTCTCAGTCTGTAGAAGGGTCTTGACCCCAAGCATCACCCATTCCTTCTATCCAGAGGTGCTGCCTGACCCGCTGAGTTACTCCGGCATTTTGTGTCTACCGCCATAGTTGCTGCCAGGTCTGCTGAGCATTTCCAGCTTTTTCTGGTTTATTTCAGATTTTCAGCTTCAGTTATTTTTTGCTCTTTGTGATGAAAGAACAAAATTACACCTGAACATTGTAATTCGCAGATAGGTGTAGCGCAAGCAAAAATCCAGCAAAATGGCAGCGCAGCGGTAGAGTTGCTGCTTTACAGCTCCAGGGACCTGGGTTCGATCCTGACTAAGGGTGCTGTCTGTATAGAGTTTGAACGTTCTCCCCGTGACCCGCGTGGGTTTTCTCCGAGATCTTCGGTTTCCTCCCACACTCCAAAGACGTACAGGTTTGTAGGTTAATTGGCTTTGGTAAAAATTGTAAATTGTCCCTAGTGTTTAGTTCTGTTCACTGTAGTTTATTGTCACGTGTACCGAGGTACAGTGAAAAGCTTTTGTAGCGTGCTAACCAGCCAGCCAGTGTGTTGGATGGTGTTAGTGTGCGGAGATTGCTTGTCGGCGCAGACTCTGTTTCCGTGCTGTATCTCTAAACTAAACTAAACTAATTATTGTGGCAGACATTGAGATATTGCTACACGTCACATGAAGCAGTTGACATTGGCTGCATTCTCCACCAAATTTACCAAGGTCATTACATGGAACATATTGCCCTTTTCACTACCGACAGAGGATTAATGTTGCTCTAAAATGGTCCATGCTCGAGGGCAACGACAAATGTAATTCAACAGCCTTAACTGTCGACTTAAAACAAATCACCACAATGCTGGCAAGATCCTGCAAGAGGCTTGTGTAAATCTTCCCCCACACACCCTGCACCCCACCTCCACAAACCCTCACCCTCAGTTACTAAAAAAAAAAAACAGAACACTGGCAGTTAATTTATTTCTCAATTGCAATGATAATGGAAACCATCGACCCTCCAGCAATAAGCTCAATTGTAAACTCAATGTCCCCATTGATGGGCAATAACCATAATAGTCAGTTGTTCGACTTCCTCAAATATACTGCCTCACTGTACTAGACGTTTTCAGGCTAATTATTGCTTAATATTTTGTTTCTTCTGTAAATGGACATGTCCTCAGGATTTCTAGACAAGAAGCAGAAAGTGCCCTAAATCTCAGTTGCATTTTCATCACTTTATATATTGTTCATAGCCTACAACAATTGAAGATCTTAAATTGTTATGCATCGTGGGTCGGCACGGTGGCGCAGCGGTAGAGTTGCTGCCTTACAGCGCCAGAGACCCGGGTTCGAATCTGTCTATGGGTGCTGTCCATACAGAGTTTGTACGTTCTCCCCGTGACCTGCGTGGGATTTCTCCGGGAACTCCGGTTTCCTCCCACAGTCCAAAGACGTACAGGTTGGTAGATTAATCGGCTTTGGTATAATTGTAAATTGTCCCTAGTGTGTGTGGGATAGTGTTAGTGTGCGGGGATCGCTGGTCGGCGCGGACTCGGTGGGCCGAAGGGCCTCTTTCCGTGCTGCATCTCTAAACTAAACCAAATGTATTACTGTGCAGTGTTGGAGTCAAGTGGCCAGTGGGAAATAAGCCTTGCGTCCTGCCTTTCATAACTATAACATACAGGATGTCATTTGAAAGACTTTTTCAACTTTGTAAAGCAATGGCAACATGCCACAGCCAATTGAAAAAGTTTAATAGTTTGGTCAACAATTTTTTTTCTCTCCCACCAGAGGTTTTAAAATTACTTCCTGTGACACTTCTGGAAGCCAGAAAATGACACCGTTCCCTTCCGAACTCTGCACTTTCCAGTTAGCGCTATGTTGCTGACTCTTCCCCAGCATCACGACTTTGCTACAATGCTATTTATAGACAAGGATATGTCTCACGGTATCGGAAAGCAAGGCCTAATTATATTTGAAATAGTAAGATCCTTTAAAAAATCATGGCAGAGCATTTATCACTTGACCTTATCCCCATCCTTATCTGATTCTCTGCCAAATCATGTTTTGTTTTAAGGAAGACAATTTAATTTTTTGAGGTTCAGCGATCATTTCGCTGAACACCTCCGCTCAGTCTGCCTAAACCTACCTGATCTCCCAGTTGCTCAACACTTTAACTCCCCCTCCCATTCCCACACTGACCTTTCTGTCCTGGGCCTCCTCCACTGTCAGAGTGAGGCCCAGCGCAAATTGGAGGAACAGCACCTCATATTTCGCTTGGGCAGCTTACACCCCAGCGGTATGAATATTGACTGCTCCAACTTTGTAACCCTTGCTTTCCCTCTCTCTCCATCCCTCCCCCATCCTAGTTCTCCGACCAGTCTGACTGTCCTCCTGATTATATTTTATCTCTGTGTGCTTCGTTGTCACCTTCCCCAAGCTAATATTCCCCCAGCTAGGAAGCGGCCGTTCCAGGTGGCCCAGCCGCTGAGAGGACTCTCCCGATGCCGGGGCAACACCACCCGGCCAGAACGGCCAGGAACATCGGGCCTCCGTAGAGGCAATAGCGGTGGCCTCAATAGGCCTGACTTTGGGTGAACTGGGGATGGGGACTGGACATTGTGCCTTCCCCCACAGTGGTATCCACTGTGGGGGGGATGATTTTTTTGTGTGTGTCCAAGATGGCTGTCGGAAGGGAGAGTGGACGCTGGCGCGCTTTAGCTGCCGCTGCTCTCTCTTCACATTGTGTTTTTTGATTTTTTGTCTTTGGAGCGATTTCTGTCTTTAATTTGTGTATTGATGATGTCCTTATTATTTATTTTACTCCGACTATATGTTTTTTTCTCTTCTGTTAATTTCTGTAAGGTGTCCTTGAGACTTTGAAAGGCGCCTGCAAATAAAATTTATTATTATTATTATTATTAATATTGATCTATTCTACATTTTCCTTGAACTCCATTCCTTTTGATGTTTCATTTTCACACCTTACCCTTCCATATCACTGTGTCTCCCTCTTCCCTACTCTCAGTCTGAAGAAGAGTCTCGACCCAAAAAGTTACCCATTCCTTCTCTCCAGAGATGCTGCCTGTCCCGCTGAGTTACTCCAGCGTTTTGTGTCTATCTTCGGTATAAACTAGCATCTCCAGTTCCTTCCTACACAATATTTCCAGCCTTTACATGTCCTTTACACCAATCCTTGCTTTCATTACCTGTCTCATTCAAATCCTTCCCCCACCCCGCCTCACACCAGTTCCAAAACTTGTTCATTCTGTCCCTCCACCACTATCATTCCCACCCATCTCTGTGTAGTTTAGTTTAGTTTAGTTTAGTTTAGTTTAGAGATGCAGCGCGGAAACAGGCCCTTCATCCCACCGAGACACACCGACCAGTGATCCCTGCACACTAAAGGGGCTGTCCCACTGTGGCGACCGAATCCGCGAGTTCTGGCGAGTTTGCCTTCGACTCATACTCGCAGCATGGTCGACACCAGGTCTTAGGAAGTCTTTGTAACTCTCCTTCATGCTCAAGAGTAGTCCTCATGTACTCGAGGACCCAGCTAGGTCGCGGCGTATTTTTCAACATGTTGAAAAATGCCCGCGAGTAAAAAAAGGTTGCCATGGAAAAAAATCGATATTTTTTTACTCGTAGGTTTAGTCGAAGTAGGTCGTAGTAGGTCGGCATGTTATTCGTAGGTAATCGAGGGTAGTCGAAGGTATTCGTAGATTGTCTTCAACATAGTCGAAGGGAGGTCGAAGGAGGTCGTCTTCACTCTGCACTATTCGGTGTCCAACTTTCCCGAAGTTAGTCGAAGCTAGACTTCAACATAGTCGAAGGAGGTCTTCAACATGAAATTTTTTCAAACTCTCCTAAACTCTTCTAAACTCGCCAATTAGGTCGCCACAGTGGGACAGCCCCTTAACACTATCCTACACACTCTAGGGACAATTTTATATTTACACCAAGCCAATTAACCTACAAACCTGTACGTCTTTGGAGTGTTGGAGGAAACCGAAGATCACGGAGAAAACCCACGCGGGTCACGGGGAGAACGTACAAACTCCGTGTGTAGGTTTATTGGCTTCAGTGAAAAAATGTAAATTGTCCCTGGTCTGTGTAAGATAGAGTTAGTTTCCACGCTGCATCTCTAAACTAAACTAAACTGGTGTACGGTGATCGCTGGTCGGCGCAGAAGGGCCAGTTTCAATAATGTATCTCTAGAGTCTGACGTAAAGGTAATTAAAAGGAAATGTGACCATCTTCAGATCCACGGAAACGTGTGCAGAAATATGCCATTGCATCACATCTTGTGAAGTGTTTTTTCCGTACTAGGATTATCAGCAGGCTTGGATGATAAACCGACAAGTGTTTCGCCCTTGCTACGCAGCATGGGAAAAGGCAGTGGTGGTTACCTTCCGTTCCCCACTTCATTCACAATTTCCTCACTTCATTCATAATTTCCTCACTTCATTCACAATTTCCTCACTTCATTCACAATTTCTTGTTGCACCGGAAGTGGTGGAGCAGCCAGGGTTCACAAAGTGGGGGAATATCATCAAATGACTCCTGTTTTGTCCTTCCAATCTTGTCTGCGCTCGTCGAAGAGCGAGAAACGTATTCGCTGCTGACCAGCGGTGGTGTGATGTTTCCCATACAAACATGGATCTCAGAGCCCCTTTCATGTGGACAGGAAGGAAGAACTCGGCAATCCTTTCGGCTGTGTGGAAGTCGCACAATATTTCTAGCTCAGTGTCAACTGGGAATGCTCACGGATTCAAGAGCTAAAAATATGCCTGTGGCCAAGTGATTCAGTGTGGACAAGGGGCCTGGAGTTTAGCGCTAGGGGTAAGGATGTGCGTCAAAACAGAATGCGTCAGCGGTGGCAGGTGGCGAGCAACATAACTCCATGACAATAGATATATGTTGTGGAAGCAGGTGCTGACAAAAAGCAACATAAATAAGGTTTTTTACTTCCATAACAAAGGCAAACAAATGCTCATTTCTGGCATGATTTGTCGGAGCCGGGAGTTTGTGGCCATTTTAACAGCTCTTTAATATCAATGTTCTGCCAGCTCGCCTTACCACTATTGGCCCATCGTTATGTTTTGGAATTTTTCAACTAGGGATATATTGATCCTTTTTTTTTGCCCTGCACTTTCCACATGATTGCGTGAAAAATAACACAGGCAATTTATCTCCTCCTGTTCGAATTCTTTAAGTCGTGACTCTTACCACCTGGGTTCGATACTGACTACATGTGCAGTCTGTACACTCTCCCTGTGACCGGGTGGGTTTTCGCCGGGCGCTCCGGTTTCCTACCACATTCCAAACACGTTCAGGTTTGTAAGTTAATTTGACTTCGGTAAAAATTGTGAATTGTCCCTAGTGTGTAGAATAGTGCTAGTGTACAGGGATCACTGGTCAGCACTGACTCGGTGGGCCGATGGGCCTGGTTCCGCAGTGTACCTCTAAACTAAACTAAATTGTTACTGAAATATTGCATTATCAATTTATTTAGCTAAGGGCCAATATGTGTGGAATGTTAGACTTCAGATTAGACTTTATAGATACGTTGCAGAAACAGGCCCTTCGGCCCACCGAGTCCGTGGCGATCAGCGATCAACACGTATACTAGCACTATTCGTCACACCAGGGACAATTTACAATTTACAGAACCCAATTAACCCACAAGCCTGTATATCTTAGGAGGGTGGGAGGAAACCAGAGCACCCGGAGAAAACCCACGCGGTCACAGGGAGAACGTACAAACTCCATACAGACTGCACCTGTAGTCAGGGTCAAACTCGGGTCTCTGGGGCTATAATTCTAACGTCACCCTATATACCGAATATTTAAATGAATATAGATATATTTGACCCATGCCCATTGAGGTAATTTTAGGGAAAAAATAGGTGCAGGAGTAGGCTAATCGCCCCTTCAAGCCAGCACCGCCATTCAATATTATCATGGTTGATCACCTAAAATCGGTACCCCATTCCTGCTTTCTCCCCATATCCCTTGATTCCTTTAGCCCAAAGAGCTAAATAACTCCCTCGAGATATTGATATTTTCTTTTGATATTGTATGAAAGATTTCCCTGCTTTTAATATGAACATTTAACAATGTTTAGGATTTTACTTCTGACACTTCACCTATACCTGTTTCAAATCAAGTACATTTCAGTATTATAAGACTTCACTTTTTCATGGAACATGTTCAGAGTTCATTCAGACAATAGCAATGATGTATCGATTAGCATTTCTACTAACTTCTTACTTATCTGAGGGTGAAAATTATCAAACACTATCTTCCTCTTACAGAGGCTTCTAAATTTGAACAATACAATACAGTTTGTACCTTCTCCCTGTGACTTGCGTGGGTTTTCTCTGGGAGCTCTGATTTCCTTCCACATTCCAATGACGTACAGGTTAGTAGGCTAATTGGCTTGGTAAAATTGAAAATCGTCCCTATGTGTAGACACAAAAAGCGGGAATAACTCAGCGGGACAGGCAGCATCGCTGGAGAGAAGGAATGGGTGACGTTTCGGGTCGAGACCCTTCTTCAGTGGTTAGGGATAAGGGAAACGAGAGATAAAGACGGCGATGTGGAGAGATAAAGAACAATGAATGAAAGATATGCAAAAAAAGTAACGTCTGTTTGTAGGGTGAAAATGAGAAGCTGGTGTGATTTTTGTGGGGGAGGGATAGAGAGAGAGGGAATGCTGGAGCTACCTGTAGTGAGATAAAACAATATTCATACCACTGGGCTGTAAGCTGCCCAAGCGAAATATGAGATGCTGTTCCTTTCATTTGCGTTTAGCCTCACTCTGACAATGGAGGAGACCGAGGACAGAAAGGTTTGTGTAAGAATGGGAAGGAGCATTAAAGTGTGTAGCAACCGGGAGATCAGGTTGGTCCAGGCGTGCTGAGCGAAGGTGTTCCGCGAAACGATCGTCCAGTCAGCGTTTGGTCTCGCCGATGTACAAGAGCCCACATCTTGAACAACGGATACAGTAGATGAGGTTGGAGGAGGTGCAAGTGAACCTCTGCCTAACCTGAAAGGACTGTCGGGGTCCCTGGACAGAGTCGAGGGAGGAAGTATAGCGACAGGTATTGCATCTTCTGCGGTTGCTGGGGAAGGTACCTGGGGGTGTAGGGGGGGTGGTTTGGGTGGGAATGGATGAGTTAACCAGAGAGTTGCAGAGGGAACGGTCTCTGCAGAAGGCGGAGAGAAGTGGAGATCGGAAAATGTGACTGGTGGTGGGATCCCATTGGAGATGGCAGAAATTTCGGAGGATTATGTGTTGCACCTCTGGAGAAAATGGATAGGTGACGTTTCTGAAGAAGGGCCCCGACCCGAAATGTCACCTATCCATTTTCTCCAAAGATGTTGCCTGACCCGTTGAGTTACTCCAACAATTTGTGTCTCTCTTTGGTATACACCAGCATCTGCAGCTCCTTTTCATTACATGAGTAGGGAGGTTATGCTTCATTTATGTAGGACATCAATGTCTCAAGAACCACTGACAGTACGGCTGACTTTATCTAAAGAAGGGGATTAATATTTCGGATGCAGTTCAGAAAGGGCTTACTGGACTAGTAGTGGAACAGGCAGGTTGTCTTTTGAGAGCAAATTGGCAGGCAGAGCTTGTGTGTGCTGAAGTTTAGAAGAGAGAGATAAGACTTGATTGAGAAGCATAAGATCCTGATGAGTTGTGACATGGTGGTCTTAGAGAAGTGTAGAGAATCATGAGAGGAATAGATTGGATCGATGCACAGAGTAGGTGAATCGAGGTCCAGAGGACATAGGTTTAAGGTGAAGGGAAAACGATTTAATAGGAATCTGAGGTGTAACCTTTTCACACAAAGGTTGGTGGGTGTAAAGACCAAGCTGCCAGAGGAGGTAGTTGAAGCAGGGACTATCCTAATGTTGAAGAAACAGACAGGCACATGGATAGGACAAGTTTGAATGGATATGGAGCAAATGCTGGCAAGTGAGACAAGTGTAGCTGGGACATGTTGTCAAGTGAGACTAGTGTAGCTGGGACAAGTCACTATGACTATGAATCCAACTGGTGTTTCTTCCTCATTCATGATGCTCTAGCTCTTCCAGGAGCTACAGATCACAGCTTTGGAAGATGCTGTCAAAGATGATGTTTCCTCTTGTGGGAGAATCCAGTAATAGGGGTCATTGTTTAAAAGCAAGGAGTCACTCACTTAAGGCAGAGATGAGGTAAACATTATTCTCTCAAAGGATTGTGAGTCATTTGAACTCTCTTCCTTTAAGGGCAGTGGGAGTTGAGTCTTTGAATATTTTTAACGTAGAAGTAAATATATATACGTGATTACCTATATGATGAAAGGTTATTTAAGGAAGGATAGTAGTGCAAAAACAAAGAACTGTGGATGCTGGTTTTGGTTTAATTTAGAGATACAGTCCGGAAACAGGCCCTTCGGCCCACCGAGTCTGTGCCAACCAGCAATCACTCCTTACACCAGCACTATCCTACACACTAACCACAATTGTACAATTACCGAATTTCCCAGAGCCTGGCTCTCCTGTGGAATGTAATTAGGAATGTAATTTAGCCTAACCTTATTCATAGCTAATCCAATTTAAAGCATAAATATTGCATTCAAGTGTGAGTTAAACGACTCGCCACAGTATGCACCAGATTGCACAATTTCAAGTTGAGAAATGCAAAAGTTCCATACCAATGGGAGGGGGGACGCCCCCCCCCCCTCCCACACCCTACACACACCTCCCCCCCCCCCCCCCCCCCCCCCTTGGTCGCTACCATCCTAGGGCTTGGTCTCTCGCAATCTCTCACTCCCAACTCTCACCCAATGTTGGCAGCCTTGATACATACAGCACCCTTCGTCAGGATCGGACCTGGGTCTCTGGTGCTGTCATGCAGCAACTCTATTGCTGTGCCACTGTGCCGCCCTGTGAAAAAGAGTCTCGACCCAAAACCTCATCTATCTTTATTCTCCAGAGATGCTGCCTGTCCCGTCGAGTTACTCCAGCACTGAGTGTCCTTTAAGGATATTGATCCTTTGGATAAACAGGAATGCAAAGATGAAGTTACAATCAGATCAACAGGTTTGTATAAAACGGGGGAGCCTGTAGATGGGTTGAATGGCCCACTCATGCTCCTAATGCTTAAGTTCCTACTTTAGACAAATATATTTTGCTGTAAAATTATGCATGATACACTGCTCCTGTAATATTCCCTCCTCTGTTTATATTGCCATGCTCTGTGTCATAATGCTAAACTTTTTCAAACCTAATAAATGTGGCAAATTAACAGATTGCGGATTGGCGTGAATTCAAGGTGAGTTTAGGGTGCAGCAAAGAGCCTGGCTACATACATGCAGTGTTGGAATCAAAGCATAAAGATTCAACAAAAATATTCAGCGATGCTTCCTGCCAATTCTAGTCCTTATCCCGTGCTGCTGTAGAAGTGAGGTCAAGAGCAAGTGTGATTTAAAAAGTTTAAAGGGCAGGAAATTATTGAATAGGTTCATGCAGGCACAAATTAATTCCACATTTTAAAGCTGTCCTTATTTTTTAATATCACAATTCAGCTTTGAATTACAGCTCCTGATCAAAGACGAAAAGTCAGCATCTCACGTCCTCATCAGGGAGAGCCAGCCGGCCTAGTGCGCCACCGCTGGCAAGAGAGTGCATTTACAGCGTGACATGTTTACATAGGAAGTTTCCATTACGAATATGGATACTGGTTTCTAAGTTTAGTTTACTTTAGTTTAGTTTAGTTTACTTTAATTTAGTTTAGTTTTGTTTATTTTAGTTTAGAGATACAGCATGGAATCACGCCTTTCAGCGAGCAAGGGAATACAGTTACAGCGTGACGTGTTTACATAGGAAGTTTTTATTATGAATATGGATATGGATTTCTAAGTCTAGTTTACTTTAGTTTAGTTAGTTTGGTGTAGAGACACAGCATGGAAACAAGCCCTTCAGCGAGCAAGAGAGTACAATTACAGTGTGACATGGATCTCTATGTTTGTGTAGTTTTGCTTTAGTTTTGGTTTAGTTTTAGTTCTGGTTTGGAGAGACAATGGAAGGAGATCCTTCAACCCACCGAGTCCATGACGACCTGGATCCCACTTTCTCATCCACTCCCGATAGCCACTCCCGATAGCGTTTTTTTTAATACAGAGGTCAATTAGCCGACAAACCCTCACGTATTTGGGATGTGGGAGAGAATTGGAGCATGTGGCGGAAACCCACGCGGCCACTGAGAAAACATGCAAACTCCACACCGACAGCACCCGAGGTCAGGATTGAACCCGGGGTCTCCAGCGCTGAGAGGCACCAGCTCTACCAGCTGCGCAACTGTGCCACCCTTTCAAGGGGGTGAAAAAACACACAAGAATGCAGATCAAAAAGACGAATTTCTGTTGTGCTGAAGCAAAGCAAGAATTTCATTGTCCTATCAGGGACACATGACAATAAACTCACTTGGACACTTGAACTTGAACACTTGAAATATGAAGACGGGATTTTAAAGAAAGAAGCAATGAATACAGAATTAAAATATTAATGCTTTGTACTGTTTTATTTTTCTTCCATTTGCTTTCTCTCAGCATTAATTTATCAAGGGAATTATTCCCCTCATCATATTTGCACCAGGAATAGTCAAATACCTCTGTGCAATCTAGTGTTAAATCTAAACTATCCTCCCTCTGTTATTCCAGCCTAATGCAAAGCCTGGTCTAATAATAAACATTTTGATGGGACATTGCAAGCAAAGGTTTAAAAAAAAACTGAATCTTCTTCAATCAATTGCAGGTGACATGTAAATCCGAGAGGAACGAAACATGGCTTTGGAAGAAACATCTGGCTTCATCCAGACTTTTCCTTCTCATATCTATTGCATCTCAGCTGACCCACCCCTGGAGCACAATACCCTGTCAAGTATTTTAAGTATGAACGTGAAGCTTGTCCCAGCTCCAAGTTTCCATTCAGCCATTGAAAAAAATAATAATATAAATCTCCGGCGTTTCTGAAAATTGAACCAGAAGGTCTCTTGTTTATACTGGATCTTCTACCCAGAGAGAGCTCTTCACCTGACCTAATTTTCAGGCCCTGACCTGTGATCACCCCCTGAATGGGAGTCACACAGAGGGAATAGTTTCTTCTTCACTTGCTCTTCTGTTCTCTGCAAATATTTGGACCTTTCTGTTGCTCATTTAGTACATTGAATTCTCTTGAAGTTGCTGCCCCCGTGTGACCAAGAGACATTCTGTCAGGAGCTTAATCGCATGTTTAGTTTAGTTTAGTTTAGAGGTACACCGCAGAAACAGGCCCTTCGGCCCACCGAGTCTGCACCGACCAGCGATCCCCGCATGTTAACACTATCCTACACACACTAGAGACAATTTACAATTATACCAAGCCAGTTAACCTGCAAACCTGTACGTCTTTGGAGTGTGGGAGGAAACCGAAGATCTCAGAGAAAACCCAAGCTTGGGATCCCTGGAGAGCGTGGTGGGGGAATTAATAGCAGGAAAGAAGGAAACAACGGACAATTCACACCAGGAGTTTTCATGTCGTCACAGTCAAGGTCATTGTAAATATCCCATGGACAGCAGATTGACCCATTTTAAACAAGAGGGAAGAACTATAATTTTAGTTTATACAGTGATACAGCGTTGAAACTGGCCCTTCAGCCCACCGGGTCCGCACTGACCAGCGATCTCTGCACTTTACACCACCCTACAGGGGCCAAGGAAAGAGCGTTCACGTCGCGGCCCTGTTTCAACCAATCTTTCCACCACCACGCACAAGAAGCGCAAGACAGACACCATTGTGCAGATGCCGAGAAGTGTGTTCAGCTCCGGCTGAACAACTTCTAATCTTGTGTGTGGACTCAATAAGAAGAAGAAGACCACCCTACACACACTAGGGACAATTTTACATTTACACCAAGCCAATTAACCTACAAACCTGTACATCTTTGGAGTGTGAGATGAAACCGAAGATCTCGGAGAAAACCCACGCAGGTCACGGGGAGAACGTACAAGCTCCGTACATACAAGCACCCATAGTCGGGATCGAACCCGGGTCTCCAGCACTGCGAGTGCTGTAAGATGGCAACTCTACCGCTGGGCCACCGTGCCACCCCTGAGTTCTGAAGTTCTGAGGAGTATCAGACAGGAAGTCGCCTGAGGGCAACTTTCCGACCAAAATGATATTGTGATCACGGTGCAGTGATCTCCACTTGAGCTTAGAAAAACTAGCAGGGATCTTAAATCAGACCATCCATTCATGGCAACAGGAATTACACAGATTTACATGAAAGGAAAAGATTATTTGAGGGTGTCCATTCTTGGCACCAGACCAGTAATAAAAAGATGCTGAGAGGAATAGATTGGGTAGATGCACAGAATCTCTTGCCCAGAGTAGGTGAATCGATGACCAGACGACATAGGTTTAAGGTGTAGGGAAAAGATTTAATAGGAATCTGAGGGGTAACCTTTTCACACAAAGGGTGGTGGGCGTATGGAACACGCTGCCAGCGGAGGTAGTTGAGGCTGGGACTTTCCCAATGTTTAAGAAGCAGTTAGATCGGTACACGGACAGGACAAGTTTGGAGAGATATGGGCCTAACGCAGGCAGGTGGGACTAGTGTAGCTGGGATATGTTGACCGGTGTGGGCAAGTTGGGCCAAAGGGTCTGTTTCCACGCTGTATCACTCTATGCTTTGGTAAAAGTGAAGTCAGTCGCAAGCAATGGAGAAATATGCCACTGGATGACAAAGGTTGTATTGGTTGGATTTCAATCATCTCAGCCCTGGGAAAATAAGAAAGTAGAAGCAGTAGTAGCCCATCCAGCCCCTCAAGACTGCTGCACTATTCAATATGATCATGGCCGCTGCCCCAAGCCTCATCTCTTTCTCTGTGTCATCATGTGTTATTCACGTTATTCCCTTTATCATGTATCTGTCCACTGTAATGGCTCGGTTGTAATCATGTCTAGCCGCTGACTGGTTAGCATGCAACAAAAACCTTTCACTGTACATCAGTACCAATAAATGAAACTCAACTCAGTTAGGTGGCGCAGCAGTAGACTTGCCGCCTCACGGCGCCAGAGATCCAGGTTCGATCCTGACTACGGGTGCTGTCTATATGGAGTTTGTACGTTCTCCCCGTGACCCACATGGGTTCTCTCCGGGTTTTCTTCCCTCATCCCAAAGACATGTAGGTTTGTAGGTTAATTGGCTGCTCTACATTGTCCCTAGAGTGTTGGATAGAACTAGTGTACAGAGTGATCGTTGGTTGGCATGGACTCAGTGGGCCAAAGGGCCTGTTTCCACGTGGTATTTCCAAATCTACAACTAAAACTATCCAACTATCAAATGATTCGACCTGTCCTCTCACAGATATTCCACTTGCCCTCTCCAATCCTCCTGACAATTTTACTTCAACTTAAAACCACCCTCTCACATCGCTCTTTCCCAGCTGATGAGCAGTCTATAACCTGAAACCTTGATGTGTAAGAATGAACTGCAGATGCTGGCTGAAGATAAGACACAAAATGCTGGAGTACCTCAGCGGGTCAGGCAGCATCTTTGGGGAAAATGGATAGGTGACTTTTTGGGTCGAGACCCTTCTTCAGACCTTCAGGTCTTCCCTTATCATGTATCTATACGCAGTAAATGGGTCGATTGTAATCACATGTGTAAGAAAGAACTGCAGACGCTGGTTTAAATCGAAGGTAGACGCACAATGCTGGAGTAACTCAGTGGGTGAGGCAGCATTTCTGAAGAGAAGGAATGGGCGACGTTTCGTGGGCCAAGACCCTTCAGTCTGAAGAAAGGTCTCGACCCGAAACGTCACCCATTCCTTCTCTCCAGAGATGCTGCCTGTCCCGCTGATTTACTCCAGCATTTTGTGTCGACCTTTGATTGTAATCACGTATTGTCTTTCTGCTGGCTGGTTAGCACGCAACAAAAGCTTTTCACTGTACTTCGGTAAATGTGCTGATAAAATAAAATAAACAGACCTGAAATATTAACTTTGTTTTTCGTTCCACAGATGCTGCCTGACGTAGGGAGTATTTCAAGCGTTTTCTATTTTTATTTCAGCTTTCCAACATCTGCAGGATTTTTTTTTGCTTTGTCTTTTTTAGAATAAGGATGTATTAACTCAGAAACAGTTTTACCTGGTATTCATTCCTCGTCCTCACCTTGAATGCAGTCCCACAGAGAAAAGTCTTGCTCTTCTTGTTTCAGATAGCGAGTCAGGCCCACACTCGTGTACACAATCACTGAACATGCAGCGTGGACACACCACGACCATCACATACATTCAGTGGGTGTACATGTCATCGGCAAGGCCAGCATTTGTTCCCCCACCTCCATGTTCCCTGCAGGGGCTGGGAGTGATGGTGTTGGAATAACTCAGCGGGCCAGGCAGCATCTCTGGAGAAAAGGAATAGGTGACGTTCCAGAGATGCTGCCTGTCCTGCTGAGTTACTCCAACTTTTTGTGTCTATCTTTGGTTCAAACCAGCTTCTGCAGTTCCTTCCTACACATTTTTAAACCTCCTAGTTCGGCCATTTGATGAAAAGAATGTGAGTGCCTACGTGATCCGAGCCTTGTAGAGACTAACGACGTGCAAAAGCAGCAAATTAATTTCAAATAACTTTATAATTTACCTGCATTTTTCAAATAACCTAGCTGGCAATTATGCAACTTGAACCCTTGTATTCGCCATGCCAAATGCCTTTAGAGGTTGACAAATTAACGTTTTCTGGTATTCGCCTTTCAAGATGAAAGAATGTCAGCCTTGTACAAATCAGCTCTTGTGCAGCAGAGTTTATGTCCAGAATGAGCAGTGGCCTATTGACCAAGAAAGGCCACACTAGGTTCAAATTGGAACTTCAAGACAAAGGAGCATCCATTTGCTATTTCAAACTTGCGGTCACAGATATAATCAGAGCATTACGCCGAGCGTATTTATCTGATGAAACTAATCTATAAATACAGGTTAAGCACACAGCGTGCCAACATTATTTAAATGTTCCTTATCTTGGCTCAGTGGTGCAGTGGTCGAGTTGCTGCCTCACAGCGCCAGAGACCCGGGTTCAAACCTGACTACGGGTGCTGTCTGTATGGAGCATTTTACTCCAGCATTTTGTGTCTATCTTTGGTATATCCCAGTATCTGCAGTTCTTTGTTTCTCTAGAAAATCATATGTCCTTTCAAAAACCAAAACAGTAGCAGACTATTGGGAGACTTACCACAGCGTGTAGCAAACTCAAGCAGGTCGCAATCGAGCCACAATTTCAGAATTTTGTTCTGATTATGGCAGCCTGATTTAATTTCCTGATATTATCCATTGTTTTTCTAACACAGCAGAGTTTATAAAAGGCTTTCGGTTGACCATATAAAGGTTCTGGTGGAATTACTTTGCCATCAGCCTTTACAATTATGGCTTGTGCGTTCGTCCTGAGAAACTCAAACTGTAATCTGTGCCAGGGTACAAAGCAATAGTCTCGGATATCTACAGTGTAACCAGGTTTAACAGGCATGGGTTTCTGTGAAGGCGATGGTCAACTGAGCAATAATGTGTGCACTACCCTTCCAATGACTCCATCGACACCTCAAGCTGCCAACATAATCAAGGACGAGTCTCACCCTAGCCACTCCCTCTTCTCCCCTCTCCCATCAGGCAAGAGGTACTGAAGTGTGAAAACG
Source organism: Amblyraja radiata (assembly GCF_010909765.2). Taxonomy (NCBI): domain Eukaryota; kingdom Metazoa; phylum Chordata; class Chondrichthyes; order Rajiformes; family Rajidae; genus Amblyraja; species Amblyraja radiata. Next base: position 13,374,033 of record NC_045981.1, on the reverse strand, counting down.
CACACCTCCAGATTCAGGGACAGTTTCTTCCCAGCTGTTATCATGCAACTGAACCATCCTATCACCAACCAGAGAGCGGTTCTGAACTACTATCTACCTCACTGGAGACCCTCGGATTATCTCTACTCTGACTTCACTGGACTTTATCTTGCACTAAACGTTTATCATGTATGTGTAAACTGTGGACGGCTCGATTGTAATCGAGTATAACGTTTCCCCTGACTGGTTAGCCCGCAACAATAACTGTTCACTGTACCTCGGTACACGTGACAATAAACTAAACTGAACTGACAGCACCATCTTCTGGCTGCTTCACAGTAGCGTGTTCAGAGGAAATGTTGTTATCATCAAGACGTCAAGCTTTACGTATTGGTTGGGTGGCAGCTTTAGCTGCCTTTAAAATTCACCTGCTTGTACGAGTACGTTGGTGAGGCCACATTTGGAGTATTGTGCTCAATTTCCTCCCACACTCCAAATATGTGCTGGTTTGTAGATCAATTGACTTCGGTAAAAATTGTAAATTACCCCTAGTGTGTAAGATTGTGTTAGTGTACGGGGTGATCGCTGGTCGGTGCAAACCCAGTGGACCGAAGGGCCTGTTTCCGCACTGTATTTCTAGTCTAAAATGTGATTTTTAAATAAACCTGAAAATGTTAAAAAAAAAAGCACCAAGGATGCTCGTCTATAAAGCTCCGTCTGAATATCTGCTTTGAATAGAAGCATTCAATGTTGGTATTATCGGGAGTACTGTTAGCTCTGCAGGTGGTCCTGAATTCAAGCCAAATTATATTTACACTGGAGAAAATATCTTGGAAGTACAGTTTTCTGCAATTTTCTTTCATATTTGAAACTCCACATCTTTTGTGATTGTGTAGCAAATTTCACGCACACTTCATTGTCAAAAACAGATGGAAATCTTGTTGTGTTTAACCCTGCCCCGCTGATTGTCACAGTCTGAAGAAGGGTTCCGACTCGAAACTTCACCTAGCTTTTTCTCTAGAGCCCACTGAGTTGCTCCAGCATTTTGTGTTTGTCTTCGGTGTAAACCAGCATCTGCAGTTCCTTCCTACGCCACTAATTGTGTCATTCACTCACACGTTTTACAACATATTGGGTCAGACTGCCCTGGATTACATTCACGCAGATCTTAAATTAAGATTGACGTTCCTCTACCTACCTTTGCAATATAAATTCATAGGTGATAAGAGCAGAATTTGGCCATTCGGCCCATCAAGTCTACTCCACAATGAGGAAGATGACGGAACTTTATTGCCTTCCCTCACAGTGGGAAACGTTGATTCCGCTGTGGGGGATGTTCGTGTTATATTCTATCGTGTATTGTGTTCTTTTTATTCGTATGGCTGTGTATGGTAACTCAAATCTCACGGTCCCATTGGTGCATGTGACAATAAATGTGACGAACTTGAACTTGAATCATGGCCGATCTATCTTTCCCTCCTAACCCCAATCTCCTGCCTTCTCCCCATAACCTCTGACACCTGTACTAATCAAGAATCTACATATCTCTCTTTTTAAAATATCCATTGACGGCCTCCACAGCCTTCCGTGACAATGAATTCCAGATTCACCCCCCTCTGACCAAAGAAACTCCTTCTCATCTCCTTCCCAAAAGAACGTCCTTTAATTCTGAGGCTGTGACCTTTAATCCTAGACTCTCCCAGTGGTGGAAACATCCTCTCCACATGCACTCACTATCTCTACTGACGAGTAATTTTGGCACACATTCCCATGGGGATTTGAATAAGGGTCTCGACCCGAAAAGTCACCCATTCCTTCTCTCCAGAGATGCTGCCTGTCCCGCTGAGTTACTCCATCTTTTTGTGTCTATCTTCAGTTTAAACCAGCAGCTGCAGTTCCTTCATACATCCATGGGGTTGTGTTGTCACCTGGGAGTGTAAACTCCAACATCAAACCAATTCAGACATAGTACCAGGGAAAGCAGCGAGTGGCTATAAACATCATCTGGTCTGGCCCTTCCGTTCCTTGCCCATTGTTCAGCAGAATCTGAAGGGTCCAGACCCGAAACGTCACCTGTGCATTTGAATTTTCTCCAAAGATGCTGCCTGCCCCGCTGTTACTCCAGCATTCTGTATCTATTTTTAGTGTAAACCAGCATCTGCAGTTCCTCTTTATTACTTCTAACTTACCCATTGTTTAGAGAGAGGGCGGTCACTGTGCCCTTGTGGTAGAGTTGCATCGCCGGAGACCCAGGTTCGATTCCGACTACGGATGCTGTTTGTACGGAGTTCGTACGTTCTCCCCGTGACCCGCTTGGGGTTTCTCAGAGGTCTTCGGTTTCCTCCCACACTCCAAAGACATACATGGTTGTAGGTTAATTGGATTGGTAAATGTAAAAATTGTCCCTAGTGGGTGTAGGGTGGTGTTAATGTGCGTGGATCGCTGGCCGGCATGGACCCGGTGTTTCCGCGCTGTATCTCTCAACTAAACCTAAGAGAGGCACAGAATTGAAACAGGCCCTTCGGCCTGCCAAGTCCAGGCTGACCATCGATCACCCCGTACACTAGTTCTATGTGATCCCACTTTCACATCCGATACACTCGGAGTAATGTACAGAATGTTTCCAGAGTTTTGAATTTTGTACTTTTTTGTTTTGTTCTCTTGGATTTTAGTTCACTTCTGGACTTGGCTCCCCGAACTGAACGATCTACCCAGTCTAGTTATAGTTTCCTTTCAACTCCTGCCAAGCTCACGACGTTCTGCTTACTTCCCCAGATGAATCGGAATGCAAATCAGCGTCCTCCAGAACTCAGAGAACTGAATGGAGAGACACTCTTCAACTTTCCGTCAGCGGCTATCCTAATTCCTAGCAACTGTCTGTTCCCTAACTCACACGCGAGGCAGCGCAGTGCTGGAAAACACTGGGGAAGGACTGCATTTACAACCCAGCGGCATGAATATTGACTTCTCGAACTTCAAGTAACCATTGCATCCCCTCTCTCTCCGTCCCTGCCCCACCCAAGTCGTACTAGCTTCAAAGTCGCCTTGTTGAGACTCATTGTCCGTAACTCGATTTCAGCTAGACTACACCTAGCTGACATTTATTTCGAGAGGGCTAGAATACAAAAAAACAGGGATGTAATGCTGAGGCTCTACAAGGAGCTGGTCAGGCCGCATTTGGAATATTGTGAGCCATTTTTAAGACCATATCTGAGGAAGGATGTGCTGGCACTGGAGACGGTCCAGACAAGGTTTACAAGAATGATCCCAGGAATGAGAGGGTTAATATGATGAGCGTTTGACGGCACTGGCCCTGTACTCGCTGGAGTTTAGAAGAATGAAGGGGGACCTCATTGAAAGGTACAGAATAGTGAAAGCCTTGGATAGAGTGGATGTGCAGAGGATGTTTCCACTAGTGGGAGAGTCTAGGACTAGAGGTCACAGGCTTAGAATTAAAGGACGTTTTTTTCGGACTGAGATGAGGAGGAATTTCTTTACTCAGAGGGTGGAGAATCTGTGGAATTCATTGACATAAAAGGCTGTGGAGGTCGTTAATGGATATTCTTAAAGCAGAGATAGATTCTTGATTAGTACAGGTGTCAGAGGTTATGGGGAGAAGGCAGGAGAATGGGGTTAGGAGGGAGAGATAGATCAGCCATGATTGAATGGCGGAGTAGACTTGATGGGCCGAATGGCCTAATTCTTCCCCTATCACTTATGACCCACAGCTAACAATGGCCTGTTACTTGTTACTTTTTTGTATATCTTTCATTAATGTGTGCTATATCTCTCTATATCACCATCCAAGCTCTTGTTTTCCTTTACTCTGACTCTCAGTCTGAAGAAGGGTCTCGACCCGAATCGTCACCCATTCCTTTTCTCCAGAGATGCTGCCTGTCCCGCTGAGTTACTCCAGCTTTTTTTGTCTATCTTCGGAAGAACTGAATTGGTGTTTTCGTAGTGGGTCTAGCTTACATCTTACTTCCTTGCAATGTCTAATCTTTGCAAAAGTTCCAGATGAATTTTTAATGTGCTGCAAAATATCAACTTTTGTTTTAATAACTGTACACAATTGTTGAATAAAATGAACCATTCTATCGACAATTGGAGGGTGGTCCTGAGCCACCAATGACCTCATTGGAGACCTGCGGACAATCTTAGATCGGACTTTCCTGGACTTTATTTTGCACTAATTGTTATTCCCTTTAACATGTATTTGTACTCTGTGGACGGCTCGATTGTAATCATGTATTGTCTTTCCAATGACTAGTTAGCACGCAACAAAAGCGTTTCACTGTACCTCGGTACACGTGACATAAAGTGAAACTAAACGAAATCTTCATTTGAATTGAGATCGATTAAAGTGTTTGCAGGAGCAAAGAAATTATCAGATTTGGGGATAAATTACTGCAAGTTAATATAGTTTTAGATAACCTCAAGCAGGTTGGGACTTCATGCTTCGCAAAGATATGTGGCATTCTAAATGCCTTGAGCTGCGGTGAGAAACGTTAGGAACTTGGTTGGCAATGTCAACAAGATGACTAGGAGGTGAGAACACAAGGCAGTAGAGCCACTACCTTACCACGCCAGAGACCTGGGTTCGATCGTGACAACAGGCGCTTGGCTGTAGTGAGTTTGTATATTCTCCCCGTGACCTCCGGGATCTTCAGTTTCCTGCCACAATCCAATGACATACAGGTATGTGGGTTAATTGGCTTGGTGTAAATGTAAATTGTGCCCAGTGTATGTAGGGTAATGTTAATGTGCGGGGATCGTTGGACGGCGCAGTCTGGATGGGCCGAAAGGCCTGTTCCTGCGCTGTGAAAAAAAAACTTGCAATGGTTTGTAGATGATCAGAGGTCTCGTGCATCGGACCATGGGAGATCGTATCTCAGCCAAATACAGGCAGGTGGGACTGGTGTAGATGTTGGTCGGTGTGGGCAAGGTAGGCCAAAGGGCCTCCTTCCACGCTGTGTGACTATGACTTAATGACCAAGAGTATGACTTCAGAATAAAATGACGTTCTTCATTAGGATGGAGAGTGACATTGTTAATTCAGAAACAATGGTTCTGAACTTAAAGAAAGGTAACTTTGAGGGTATGAGACGTGAATTGGCCAAGATTGACTGGCAATTAATTCTAAAAGGGTTGACGGTGGATATGCAATGGAAGACATTTAAAGACTGCATGGATGAACTACAAAAATTGTTCATCCCAGTTTGGCAAAATAATAAATCAGGGAAGGTAAGTACATCCGTGGATAACAAGGGAAATCAGGGATAGTATCAAAGCGAAGGATGATGCGTACAAATTAGCCAGAAAAAGCAGCATACCGGAGGACTGGGAGAAATTCAGAGACCAGCAGAGGAGGACAAAGGGCTTAATTAGGAAAGGAAAAATAGATTATGAAAGAAAACTGGCAGGGAACATAAAAACTGACTGCAAAAGTTTTTATAGATATGTGAAAAGAAAGAGATTAGTTAAAACAAATGTAGGTCCCTTGCAGTCAGAAACAGGGAGTTGATCATGGGGAACAAGGATATGGCGGACCAATTGAATAACTACTTTGGTTCCGTCTTCACTAAGGAAGACATAAATAATCTGCCGGAAATAGCAGGGGACCGCGGGTCAAAGGAGTTGGAGGAATTGCGTGAAATCCAGGTTAGCCGGGAAGTGGTGTTGGGTAAATTGAATCGATTAAAGGCCGATAAATCCCCAGGGCCAGATAGGCTGCATCCCAGAGTACTTAAGGAAGTAGCTCCAGAAATAGTGGATGCATTAGTAATAATCTTTCAAAACTCTTTAGATTCTGGAGTAGTTCCTGAGGATTGGCAGGTAGCAAACGTAACCCCACTTTTTAAGAAGGGAGGGAGAGAGAAAACGGGGAATTACAGACCAGTTAGTCTAACATCGGTAGTGGGGAAACTGCTAGAGTCAGTTATTAAAGATGGGATAGCAGCACATTTGGAAAGTGGTGAAATCATTGGACAAAGTCAGCATGGATTTACAAAAGGTAAATCATGTCTGACGAATCTTATAGAATTTTTCGAGGATGTAACTAGTAGCGTGGATAGGGGAGAACCAGTGGATGTGGTGTATCTGGACTTCCAGAAGGTTTTCGACAAGGTCCCACATAAGAGATTAGTATACAAACTTAAAGCACACGGCATTGGGGGTTCAGTATTGATGTGGATAGAGAACTGGCTGGCAAACAGGAAGCAAAGAGTAGGAGTAAACGGATCCTTTTCACAATGGCAGGCAGTGACTAGTGGAGTACCGCAAGGCTCAGTGCTGGGACCCCAGCTATTTACAATATATATTAATGATCTGGATGAGGGAATTGAAGGCAATATCTCCAAGTTTACGGATGACACTAAGCTGGGGGGCAGTGTTAGCTGTGAGGAGGATGCTAGGAGACTGCAAGGTGACTTGGGTAGGCTGGGTGAGTGGGCAAATGTTTGGCAGATGCAGTATAATGTGGATAAATGTGAGGTTATCCATTTTGGTGGCAAAAACAGGAAAGCAGACTATTATCTAAATGGTGGCTGACTAGGAAAAGGGGAGATGCAGCGAGACCTGGGTGTCATGGTACACCAGTCATTGAAAGTAGGCATGCAGGTGCAGCAGGCAGTGAAGAAAGCGAATGGTATGTTAGCTTTTATAGCAAAAGGATTTGAGTATAGGAGCAGGGAGGTTCTACTGCAGTTGTACAGGGTCTTGGTGAGACCACACCTGGAGTATTGCGTACAGTTTTGGTCACCAAATCTGAGGAAGGACATTATTGCCATAGAGGGAGTGCAGAGAAGGTTCACCAGACTGATTCCTGGGATGTCAGGACTGTCTTATGAAGAAAGACTGGATAGACTTGGTTTATACTCTCTAGAATTTAGGAGATTGAGAGGGGATCTTATAGAAACTTGTAAAATTTTTAGGGGGTTGGACAGGCTAGATGCAGGAAGATTGCTCCCGATGTTGGGGAAGTCCAGGACAAGGGGTCACAGCTTAAGGATAAGGGGGAAATCCTTTAAAACCGAGATGAGAAGAACTTTTTTCACACAGAGAGTGGTGAATCTCTGGAACTCTCTGCCACAGAGGGTAGTCGAGGCCAGTTCATTGGCTATATTTAAGAGGGAGTTAGATGTGGCCCTTGTGGCTAAGGGGATCAGAGGGTATGGAGAGAAGGCAGGTACGGGATACTGAGTTGGATGATCAGCCATGATCATATTGAATGGCGGTGCAGGCTCGAAGGGCCGAATGGCCTACTCCTGCACCTAATTTCTATGTTTAGAATGGAGATGAGGAAGAATTTCCCTGACCGGAAGGTGGTGAATCTGTGGAATACATCGCCACAGATGGCCGTTCAGGCTGTGTCATTGGATATTTTTGAAAGCAGAGATGGATAGGTTCTTGATTAATAAGGGTGTCAAAGGTTATGGGGGGGGATGGGCAGACAATGGGGGTGAGAGGGAAAAGTAGATCAGCCATGATCGAATGGTGGAGTAGGCTCGATGGACCAAATGGTTTAATTCTGCTCCTGTGCCTGATGGTCTTCTGTGGCCTCATCCATCGCAAGCAGTAGAGCCGGTCCTTCACAGTTGCAGCAACGCGGGTTCAAACCAGACCTCCTGGTGATTCCGAAATACAGCCTCCATGTTCTCCCTGTGACCTTGTGTGTTTCATCCAGGTGTTCTGGCTTTCTCCCACGTCCCAAAGACATTGAGATCAATAGGTTCAGTCTGACCCGAAAGGTCACCTCTCCATATCCTCCAGGGATGCTGCCTGAACCGCTGAGTTACTCCAGCACATTGCGTTCTACGCAAGATTCCAGCACCTGCGTGTCTAGATTGGTGGGTTAGTTGGCGACTGTAAATTGCCCCCAAGATAGACACAAAGTGCTGGAGTAGCTCGGCGGGTCAGGCAGCATCTGTGGAGAAAAGGAATAGGTGACGTTTCGGGTCAAGACTATCTACACATCTGTAGGCCATTGCCGTCTGACGAAGGGTCTCGACCCGAAACGTTGCCTATTCCTTGTATCCACAGATGCCGCCTGTCCCGCTGAGTTACTCCAACACTTTGTGTCTACCTTCGGTGTGAACCAGCATCTGCAGTTCCTTCCTACACTGTGAATTGCCCCCCAATGTGCGAATGACTGGTGGATCTGGGGAAGTTGGTGGGAATATAGAGAGCGTATGTCATCGGAATAAGTGGATAATGGAGTGGCTCCTCATCGAACCACTCCACGAGGCCGCATATACTCACGAGGTCAAAATAGCCTACCTTAGCATAAAGAACGTGTAGGAAGGAACTGCAGATGCTGGTTTATACCAAAGATAGACACAAAATACACTATTCGTTTGAGCACCTTACAAGCCAGTGGTATGAACATTGATTTCTCTAATTTCAAGTAACTCCTGCATTCCCTCCCCTTCCCCCCCTCCGCCACCCTAGCAGTCCCACCAGTTCCACTGTTCATCCTTGAATCCCTCTTCCCCAGCCAACAATGGGCCACTATGGACTCCACGCTTCGTGAGGTCATCTGTTGCCGGCCCCAATTTCCTGATTTGTTCTGGCCTTTTCTTGCCTCCAATTTATTCCCCCCCCCCTCACTTCTTAACACAAAGGGATGGCACAGTGGCGCAGCAGTAGACTTGTTGCCTCACTGCGCCAGAGCCCCGGGTTCGATCCTGACTACGGGTGCTGTCTGTACGGGATCTGTATGTTCTTCCTGTGACCGTGTGGGTTTTCCCCGGGTGCTCCGGTTTCCTCTCACACTCCAGCGACATACGGGATTATAGGTTAATTGGCTTTGATGAAGATTGCAAATTGTCTCCGGTGTGGGATAGTGCTAGTGTACGGGGATCGATGTTCGGTGTGGGCTTAGTGGGTCGAAGGGCCTGTTTCTGCGCTGTACCTCTAAACTAAACAAAAAACTAAACGAGGAACTGCAGATATTGGAATCTTGCAGAGGACACATGGTGCTGGAGTAACTCAGCGTGTCAAGCAGCATCTCTGGAGGACATGGATAAGTGACTTTTTGGGCCGGGACCCTTCTTCAGAGCTTGGCCTGCTGAATTCCTGCAGCACTCTGCGTTCTTCTCACTTTACGTTTGCCTTGGCTGAGTAGTGATTAAAAGTAAGGAAAGTACCCTCTGCCTGAAACACTTCACAGCTAAGCAGCTGACTGCAGAAGCATTCCAGTCAGGGCTTTCTGGACCACCATGGTGATGCAGCGGTGGTGTTGCTGCCTTATAGCGCCAAAGACCCGGGCTCAATCCTGACTACGGGCACTGTCTGCGCAGAGTTTGTACGTTCTCCCCGTGACTGTGTGCTCCAGTTTCCTCCCACATCCCAAAGACGTAGAGGTTTGTAGGTTAATTGGCTTCTGTAAATTGTCCCTAGTGTGTGGGATAGAACTAGTGATCGTTGGACGGTGAAGACTCGTTGGCTTGAAGTTTCCACCCCGTATCTCTAAACTAAACTCATGTACGGGGATCGCTGGTCAGCGCGTACGCAGTGAGCTGAAGGACCTGTTTCCGTGCTGTATCTCTAAACTAAACTAAACTAAGAAGAGGGCCTTTATCAAAGTGGGCCATTTTGTGAAGAAGGCTCACGGTCGACATAGCAGATCGCTGGCTTTCAATCTTCGATGCCCCATCACAGTGCAGTGCGTCTGTCCCCACCAAACGGTGAATGGTTCCCCAGAGAAACATGTAGACGTCAAAAAGGAATACAGCAGCTTTACTTTGATCACTCCCCTGCGTAATACATGCCCTTCAGACTTCAAATAAATCAAGTTAAATTATACACCAGCCATAAATATAATAAACTCAAACAAGTTGTGCAGTATTTTTGAAAACATATACATTTAAAATGAACAAGCCTATCCTACACCCCACACGATCAGGCACACACACACACACGCACACACACATGCACGCACGCTGGGATAATTCCAAAGCAAGATTCACTGAGAACTGTACATTCTGCCTACTGCTCATCTCAAACGTAAATTAACCGTAAGTTTTCGGGAAACGCTGTTCTTCTTAATCATCCAGAACTATGGGTTAAATGTTAAGTCTTTTGGCAGAGACAGGCGAGGTTGAGATGTGGGCTGTAGAATCGAACAGGATAATAGTTGGCTAAACTCGTCCCTGCCGCAAGTGACCGGTGTAGCCGGGCCATGTTGGCCAGTTTGGGTTAGTTTGGTTTAGTTTAGAGATGCAGCGCGGAAACAGGCCCTTCGGCCCACCGAGTCTGTGCCGACCAGCAATCCCCGCACACCAACACTATCTTACACGCATTTGTGACAATTTACATTTATACCGAGCCAATCAGCCTGCAAACCTGCACCTCGTTGGGAGTGTGGGAGGAAACCGGAGATCTCGGAGAAAACCCGCGTGGGTCACGGGGAGAACGTAAAACGCCATACAGACAGCCATACGTAGTCAGGATCAATCCCGAGTCTCTGGCGCTGTAAGGCAGCAACTCTACCGCTGCGCCACCATGCCAAGGTTTGGGCAGTTGGGCTGAAGGGCCTGTTTCCGCGCTGTATGACTCTATGACTCTAAAGTCGCCAAATGTCGTCTGTTCGTAGGGCTTAATCCAAGTTAAGGAGGGTTTTAGCAGCACAGAAATAATTCCACTGACTTGTCTGGCATCATCCAAATATACATGTACTGGTTGGACACAAAAAAAAAGAAATCACAGCTTAATAATCCAAAGCTGATCAGCATTGGTTCAATGGGTGAAGAGGGATGGGGAGTGGGGGAGGGAAGAGGGAGGCTGAATGAGTGGAGTCTTTCAAAACAAAATTACGGGATGATCTCCTGTTACAAGCTAGCAGAAGACGAGCCCTGGGGTTCCCAAATCTACTTGACAATCCTACGGCATATTTCTCATTGAAGAGTAAAATTCGCACGCTGAACCTGCCCAATAGATTTGTGGTCAACCCGCTGGCTTTGAACAGAGTTGATGATGATAGCACGCAGATTGATGATTTTGATGATGATGAGTGAGGGATTGGGAGACAGATGCTTACCAAGATGGCGTCCAACCCAGGCGGCTATTTGCGTGCTATCCACAGAAGCAGATCTACAATCACATATTACAATCGCTCCACACTCTTAAATCTCTATTCCTGCAGCAACTTTTCTTACTTTAACCACGATCTTCTTAAAACTCCTCTCAGATCTGCAGCACCCTTGATCGGACTCCTTGCACTGATATCAATGTCATCCCCTTTTCATGCATCTACACACTGTAAATGGCTCAATTGTAATCAGGAATCTACTTGAGAGTTCTAAGGCTATTTTGCATTGAAGAGTAAACTTCACACGTTGAGCCTGGCCGATAAATTTGTGGTCAAACTGCTGGCTTTGAACAGATTTGATGATGGCAGCACACAGATTGCTATGTGATTTATATTGATGAAGAGTGTGATTAGCACGACGCCCCTTCCGTTAAACAGGCATTTAACAGTTTCTAATGAAGATGAGCAAAGAAAAGACTTGCATTTACTTTGCATCGCACACATTCCTTTCATGAGAACTTTACAATCAATGATAGACACAAAAAGCTGGAGTAACTCAGCGGGTCAGGCAGCATCTCTGGAGAAAAGGAAGAGGTGACGTTTCGGGTCCATTATGTTCTAAGTTTCTAAGTTTCAATCGTGGCTGATCTCTGCCTCCTCATCGCATTTTCCTGCCTTCTCCGCACAACCCTTGACACCCGTTCTATTCAAGAACTTGTCTTATCTCTGCCTTACACATGCCCACTGAGAAGTAGATACAAGTTGAGCAACAGGATAAAAAATAAGTCTAAATGACGAGCGAATTGGTTGTCGTCACATTTGGGAGTCTATGGGTGATCCAAATAAAAAGGTGTGGACGTCGTTGACATCAGATGACGTCGGTCGCGAGGAGAGGGACCGGGGTTTTTGCTTCCAGCGCCTTCAAGGTCGGCTGCAGGAGGCGTCCCCGGGACACAGAGGACGTTTACACTAGTGGGAGATTCCAGGACCAGAGGACATAGCCTCAGAATCAAAGGATGTTCCCACAGGAAGGAGATTAGGAGGAATTTCTTTAGTCAGAGGGTGGTGAATCTGTGGAATTCATTGCCGCAGAAGGCTGTGGAGGCCAAGTCAATGGATATTTTTAAGGCAGAGATAGATAGATTAGTACAGGTGTCGGGGATTATGAGGATGGGGTTGGGAACGAGAGATAGATTAGGCATGATTGAATGGCGGAGTATACTTGAATGGCCGAATGGCATAATTCTTCCCTATCACCTATGAACAGAGGTGGTCGGTCGGGCGGGTGAGGAGAGGGACGTCGGTTGGCGGGCCGAACATGTCGAGGGCGACAGTGGAGGCCCCGCAGCAGCCTGGGACCTAACTGGATCGGTAGCCGCTCCAGTGCAACGAGCCCGTCTTGGGACTATTTGTTAATGGGCGTCGAAATACGGAGACTAGTGCACGTGTGAGCTGTACAAACAATAATCCCACTGTGGAATATGCACACGTGACGATAAGGATCCATCGCATGAGGGGTGAGGTGACATTAGTGATCAGAGGTGCTCCGTCTCACACTCAAACTATAACCATCAGACCACAAGCTGAAAGCTACACTTTGTGGCATTGCTAATGGCTCAGGCTGACTGATTGATGCACAGAGCTCAATGTAAAGGCAGCAACATAAATAATGTGGAAAGTAAACCGCCAGTCCATCTAACAGCTGCCCCTCCGCATGTGAAATTCAGACAAGCAGAAAGCCAGCTATTGTTGGGTCTGAAGAAGGGTCCCGAACCGAAACGTCACCTATCCGTGTTCTCCAGGGATGCTGCCTGACTCGCTGAGTTACTCCAGCACTTTGTGTCTTTTTTTCTTTGTTCGCCGGCATCTGCAGTTCCTTGTGTCCCTCTAGTTATTGGTTGCCCATTTTTACCCTTGACCTGTTAACCCTCTTTCTTCAGGCAAATTTATTAACAAAGTTCTCGCACGGTTTGCCTTTGTGCGATTGGACGTTTGCTAAACTGCACTCATCTCTGAATGATTCTCCACTTGCTAGACTCCAGTTCAGCATTGTGCAAGACCCAATGCAAGAGGTACCTGTGCCTAAGGGTAGAACTAAGGCCTCTATTTTACCAGAACCGGATAATGAACGGCCTAGATAGATTGGACATGGAGATAATGTTTCCACTAATGGGAGAGTCTAGAGGGCATAGCCTCGGAATAAAAGGACGTACCTTTCGAATGGGGATGATGAGAAATTTCCTTAGCCAGAGGGTGGTGAATCTGTGGAATTCATGGGCACAGATGGCTGTGGAGGCCAGGATGCTGGGTATTCTTAAAGCGGAGATTGATAGGTTCTTGATTAGGAAGGGTGTCAAAGGTTATGAGGAGAAGGCAGGAAAATTGAGTTGAGAGGAAAAAATAGATCCGCCACGATCGAATGGTGGAGTGGACTCGATGGGCTGAATGGCCTAATTCTGTTCCTATGTCTTATGGTCATATTATGGTAACTTCCTGTCCATCAGTCTTTGGGAATCAGGCAACATAATAACATTACATGTACATTGTGCCTTCCGTGTATTTTTTCGGACGTCTCTTGGTGCTCAGGCAGGTTCCATCACAACGTTTAAGAAACATTTGGACATTTCCTCAGGAGGAAAGGAATAGGTGACGTCTCGGATGGGAACCCTTCTTCGGACCCATTACTTCTCCCCAGAGATGCTGCCTGACCCGCTGAGAGTTCCTCCAGCATTTTGTGCCTATCTTCGGTATAAACCGACATCTGCAGTTCCTTCCTACGTGCTCTGATGGGATCGGTGATCTGGGGGATGTTAATGACACGATGAAGAGTGGACACGGCAGGTTGGGTCTAAGTTGCCAGTGTTTCTTGCATGGCCTGTGCTACTCGTTGGACGAAGATTTACGATATTCAGTTCCTTCTTCGATTTATAAAAATTAATTCAAGTCTACCTTGATTTATAAAAAATCAACCAAGTAAAATCACTTGGCTTATTAAAATCTACGACAGCCTTTAATGTGACCTGTACAAACATTATTTAAAAATACAATCTTCATCCCAACCAATTAAATACAACTTGTAAAAATTTACAGAATTGATATCGTATGCGATTTGTGATGTGGATTGGTGTGTGATATCAGAGCTAACCTATGGGTATTTAAGAATTTTAAATTTACTTTGAGTCGGAGTGTGGTTGGGGGGGGGGGGGGGGGGGGGGGGGGGGGGGGAATGAAGTATTCCGTTTTAGTGGCTCCAGCAGGTGAAAACGGAACAGTTTGTTCACCTGTTCCATCTTGTCTCCTGCTGCTTGAGTGAGACTGGGGAGCAAGGGTTTCTGAATCCAAAGCCACTACCACTATTTACACAACAAAGTTTTATACACAGAGCTAAAAGTCACACACCGCATGTACGTACGTGGGCAGTGGGTCGACTCAGCCAAGATATGGCTCCAAAATGTCGACCCCTTGCTCAATTGAACTGATGCGTGGCTGTCCCCCTAATATGACTGCATTCACACGATTTTCAGTGCACCTATTAAAAATACACACACACACACACATATACACACGCACATGCGCACACGCACGCTCTACAGCCTCGTGATATTTTCAGAGGCTAAGCTGGCCTTTTAAGAGACCAATTTACCATCTGAGTCACTGCAAAAACGCTTTTATCATGGTCACACGGTGAATCGCCACTGGGAATTAATGCTGTGGGCGCAGTCCTCTGACAATTTCCCACATTTTTTTTAAAATCGTCAATTAAAAAGTGAATTGGTTGCCAATTATTTGAGCTGAGCAGAAGATTTTTCCCGTAACCCACCTCCCAGCTAGAAATTTCGCTCTGCTGTCCCGACATTCAGTGGAGCCCACTCTGGACCCTCCCCCAAATGCATTCCCCTCGACCCATTGTCCGCCCCCACCCCCCTCCCCTCCCCCCCTCCCCCCTCCCCCTCCCCTCCCCCCCTCCCCCCCCCCCCCTCCCCACCCCCCCTCTGCTGCTCTTGCCAGAGACTGGAGTTTACTTCTGCAACCGGTGATGTGTTTCGGAGGCCGAATGTGGCAGAGGATATCTTACAATGTCATCCCAAATGTAGAAGGCGTAGAAACTGATCGGGAAAAGCCGTCGAGCTGCCTCGGTCCCTCTCAGTCTCGCAGAATAAGCTTCACAAAAGAGGCCACGTCTGTTTCTTTGGTTTCGTGTAGCGTGAAGAAGGGGTGTTGCTACAGAAAGCAGAAAGCACAAAGGTTACACTTCAAGCGACGGTCTGACCATTGCCGGGACGATACGACACAGCCTTAATTATCCCAGAGGGAACTTGGCATGTCACCTGTTAAAACGATGCAGTTACTCGGCATGGAAAGTGCCTTGTACATTATAATAATCAAAAATAATCAAGAGTAGACTTAGGCCATTCGGCCCATCAAGTCTACTCCGCCGTTCAATCATGGCTGATCAATCTCTCCCTCCTAACCCCATTCTCCTGCCTTTTCCCCATAACCTCTGACACCCGTACTAATCACTGTGTTTTCCGCTCTGCACATCTGGAAATATAACTACCTTGATAACAAAAGGCGGGGGCGGAAACTGTGTTTGGTTTTACTTTAAGGAATCTCGGTTTGAAAGGGATTTGCAGCCAAGTCTGCTTGGTTTGCTGGGAGACTCCACTCTCAGCGCGGGCAACGAGGCTGCGTTTAATCAGGGATCCTGTCAGATCCCGAGTTCAGGTTTCAACACTTTGATTCTACGGCAGGTTGCGATGCCAGCATGCAGCTAGGTAGAGGATCGCACTAACGTGACCTGTTCAGGCCGCTCGCACCGTGTCGCAAGACTGTAAACCGGATCCAAAACACCGACTCAGTTTCCTCGTGATCCACGCTGCCGGTGACGGTTAAGCAACAGGGATTCATGGCGTCCAGGTCTGCTTAATTGGAAATCAAGGCCCATTACTTTTTCCGCGACCAACCTTTGGTTGGTTTTCTGGGGAGTCCAGAACCAGGGGTCACAGTCTAAGAATAAGGGGTAGGCCAATTAGAATGGAGATTTCACCCAGAGAGTTGTGAATCTGTGGAATTCTTTGCCTCAGAAGGCGGTGGAGGCCAATTCTCTAGATGCTTTCAAGGAGAGTTAGATAGAGCTCTTAAAGATAGCAGAGTCAAGGTATATGGGGACAAGGCAGGAACGGGGTACTGATTGTGGATGATCAGCCACTGTGTTGGCTCGAAGGGCCAAAAGGCCTACTCCTGCACCTATTGTCTATTGTCTACTATTGTCTTTGAGATGTATTCGAGTACACCGCGTGGGCTTTATTTACGTTCTCAGTCAGCTCCAAAGATAGACTCGAAAAGCGGGAGTAGCTCAGCGGGTCAGACAGCATCGTATGTGTAGGAAGGAACTGCAGATGCTGGTTTACACTGAAGATAGACACACACATGCTGTATCTTTAAAATAAACTAAACTAAACTAAATGTATTACTGTACAGCGCTAGAGTCAGCGGGAAATAAACCTCTCATCCGGCCTTTCATAACTTTAACATAACTTTTAGGAAGGAGATGAGAAATGCATTTAATCAGAGGGTGGTGAATCTGTGGAATTCTTTACTGTGGAGGCCAAGTCAGTGGATATTTTTAAGGCTAAGATAGATAGATTCGGATTAGTACGGTGAAGGCAGGAGAATGGGGTTAGGTGGGAGAGACAGATCAGCCTGATTGAATGGCGGAGTAGACTTGATGGGCCGAATGGCCTAATTTTACTCCTATTCCTTTTCCGACCTTATGACATACAGGATGTCATTGGTATAATTGTAAACTTGTCCCTAGTGTGCGTGCGGGATAATGTTAATGTGCGGGGGTCGGTCGCGGGTTGGTGCGGACTCAGGGGGCCGAAGGGCCTGTTTCCGCACTGTATTTCTTGACTCTGCGACACTGGAGACACAGGAGCAAGTCGACCGACCAGGGATCTGGGTTCAGCCGCCTGCCAGCGGCATGAGTCTGTGTTTTGTTCGCCGAGCGCTAGGGCTTCAGGCTCAAATCACCACCGTCTCTGCCGTTGATTATCCCCACTGTACCTTGGGACCAAAAGTCAACACATTATGTAAAGCAATACCCACATCTTCCAAGGACGGAGCGTTCTTTTAAATTGGAAAAATACGCCGGCATTTCACATCACCTGGGGCGTCTGCGGTGATCGACGTGCGGCCAAGTTGCTGGGCGCAGCTTATAACTGTGTGCAAGGCCAGGGAACTTTGCGGTCTCACTGCCCGCAGGTTTAGATGCAACTTGATTCGGCCCATCAAGTCTACTCCCACATGGAGTGGGATCAACGCCTTCCACAGGGAGTCTGGGATTTGGGTGGAAGCTGCCTCATTCATTACACAAGGTCGGAAAGACTAGGGATGTTTTCACTGGTTTATAACTTGTAGGAGCAGAATGAGGCCATTCAGCCCATCACCTCTACTCTGCCATTCAATCATGGCTGATCCATCTTTCCCTCTCAACCCCCTTCTCCTGTCTTCTCCCCATAACCCCTGACACCCATACTAATCAAGAATCTATCTATCTCTGCCTTAAAATTATCCCCTGACTTGGCCTCCACAGTGAATTCCACAGATTCACCATCCTTGGACGAAATAAATTCCTCCTCATCTCCTCTCGAACGGTACGTCCTTTCATTCTGAGGCTGTGACCTCTGGTCTGAGACTCTCCCACCAGTGGAAACATCCTCTCCACTTCCACTCTCTCCAGGCCTTTCACTAACATGTAAGTTTCATTGAGGTTCCCTCCTTCATCCTTATAAACTCCCAGTGAGTACAAGCCCAGTGCCGTCAAATGGTTGGGGGGGAGCTGATAGGAGGAGAGTAAACGCTGGCAAAAGCTGCCCTGTATATAGCGGAAGGTAGACTCAACGGGTGAGGCAGCATCTATGAAGAGAAGGAATAGGCGATGTTTCGGGTCCAGACCCTTCTTCAGACTGATGTTGGGGGGGGCGGGAAAGAGAAAGGAAGTAGGCAGAAGTAGGAGTTGTGGGAGAACTGGGAAGGGGGAGGGGAAGGAGGGAGAAAGCAAGAACTATCTAACATTAGAGAAGTCAACGGTCATACCGCTGAGGTGCAAACTACAAGGCGATCTTGGTTATAGCAGACCGAGACTCCCGTGGCCAGTTACCCGACTGGATGGCGCCACGTGGCTGAAGCTTCCGGTAGCGGGAGCGAGAGAGCGAGCTACATGAAGGAAGCATGAGTACCGAGCTCGTTCCCCGTGCACCGTGTGTGGGACCAGGGGCACTGCAGCTCCCAACCCTGTGAATTCTTGCTCGTTTAACCGGCCCTGGGTTTACTCGTTCTCCAATAGTTTCTACTGTCCTTCTGATTAAACATTACTGTTTGTGAGTCACGTTGTCACCTTCCTTTTTCACCCAGACAGTTGGGAATCTGTGGAATTCCCTGCCACAGAAGGCAGTGGAGGCCATTTCGCTGGATTTTTTCAAGAGAGAGTTCGCTCTAACGGAATCAAGGGATATGAAGAAAAAGCAGGAACGGGGTACTGGTTTGTGGATGATCAGCCATGATCATACTGAGTGGCAATGCTGGCTCGAAGGGCCGAATGGCCTACTCCTATACCTATTTTCTATGTTTCCCCTCAGCTAGGAGATGAGGAAACACTTTTTCTCACAGAGAGTTGTGAGTGTGTGGAATTCTCTGCCTCAGAGGGCGGTGGAGGCCAGTTCTCTGGATACTTTCAAGAGAGAGCTAGATAGGGCTCTTAAAGATAGCGGAGTCAGGGGATATGAGGAGAAGGCAGGAACGGGGTACTGATTGGGGATGATCGGCCATGATCACATTGAATGGCGGCGCTGGCTCGAAGGGCCGAATGGCCTACTCCTATACTTATTTTCTATTTCCCCATAGCTAACAATAAATCATTCTACATCTCCTTATCGCCATCTGCTTTGATCTGTCGATTTCACACCTCACCATTCCATATCTCTAGACCCCCTCTCCCCTGACTCTCAAGTCTGAAGAAGGGTCTCGACCAGAAACGTCAGCCACTCCTTCTCTCCAGGGACGCTGCCTGTCCCGCTGACTTACACCAGCATTTTGTGTGTGTCCTCGGTGTAAACCAGCATCTGCAGTTCCTTACTCCCCCTCACTCTGTTATTGCGGACAATCGGTAATAACAGACACATCCACCCTAAACTGGAAATATAACATCTTTGATTCTTTTAGCCCAGTCTGCTAACTAAAATCTTAAGAATAACAACAGAACAATCAGCCCTCAGTTAAGGAAATCCTTTTGATGTTTACAAGCATTGGTCAATAGATCCTTACCATAAGCTCTGAGTATGTTGGTCTGTCTTTGGAGTTCTTCTTCAAGCTGGAAAAGAAATGCACAGATAGCGGTTAGTGAAACGTAGTGTTACGCCTTCACCCCATCCCTCGCAGCGGCTGCGATCGATCTTCCTACCGATCGATGGGCCTCAAACACAGGAAAACTGCAAGATTGGGAGCTGGGTCTGAGCTTTCAGGAGCCCCTTTCGGCCCACCGGGTCCGCACCCACCAACGATCACCCGCGCACTAGTTCTATCCTACACTCCAGGGACAATTTACAGCAGTCAATTAATCGACAAACCTGCACGCCTTTGGAGAGTTGGAGGAAACCAGAGCACCCTGAGGAAATCCATGTGGTCACGGGGAGAACGTACAAACTCCGTACAGACAGCACCCTCTTTCTAATTCTGCGCATCTGTTGGCTTCGCAGGTCGCTGTTCCTTCTTGGTCGCCAGAGTTCCCCGTCCTTGGCATCGGTACTGCTACCGAACGACTTTCCTGCTTCTGTCCAAAGTTGAGCGATTGAATCAAGAATTCACCGCTTCCGTGCCGGTTCTTGAGGAGGAGCTTCCAGCCATCTCCGTGGCCTGCTCCCGTCGCCCTGCCCCGGATCGCCGAAAGTCTCGAGAAGTTTCGTGCTGCTCGCAGAACGGAGACGCCTGTGCGTGTGTTTGTTTAACGTGTACTTGATGTTGCGCTCCAAGAAGCACACGGTCCATCACAAATCAATCAACTCATCCCAATGGCAAGGGGACCAAGATGATTGGAGCTGATAAATCTGTTGCAGCCTTCATCCGCCTTCACAGCCGTTGAGTTCAAGATAACTTTGTCTGCCTGGTCCGCCGTTGAGGTCTTGTAGGTTGGAGATGTATATATATATATATATATATATATATATATATGCACACACAACCGTTTTGTTGCTAATTATAGGTTTTCGTGGGTGCCGTGTTTACCTATCTGCTGTGCTGCTGCGAGTAAGAATTTTATTGACCCATTTCTGGACATATGATCATAAAACATTCTTGTCTTGCCGTGGGCTCGGTGGGCTGAAGGGCCACTTTGCACACTGTATCTCTAAGCCGCACTAACTTGCATCTCAGCTCCCTGCCACAGGTTCCTGGAGAGCAGGTCCAAGCAGTCACCCGGGAGGGGGAGGAGCACCGCCGCCCGCAGGTTCCCCTCCTGGTGTGGCTGGGACGGGTAACCTGACGCCGGGGGGGGAGGAGGTTGGAGGGGCCTGGCACTGCAGCGCTGGCATTTCTCCGCACCTTCCAGCCCAGTGTTTCCAGTAACGCTGCTGAATGCCAGTAATGCTCCGCTCCCTGCCAAATGGGCCACTGGGAACGTCAGAAATTCCCAAGTAACTAAGGACAGGTGCGGAGTTTATTTTTTCACGGGATAATGGAGATAGTAGGGAAGCCTGGCTATAAGTGGCGCAGCGGTAGAGCTCCTGCCTCATGGCGCCACAGATCCGGGATTGATCCTGACTACGGGTGTTTGTCGGTGTGGAGTTTGGATGCGTGGGTTTTCTCTGAGATCCTCCGTTCCCTCCCGCTCTCCAAAGACATACAGGTTTGTCGGCTAATGTTCTTGGTATTAATGTAAAATTGTCCCTAATGTTTGTAGGACAGTGTTAATGAGCGGGATTTGCTGGTCGGCGCAGGCTCGGTGGGCCGAAGGGCCTGTTTCCTTGCTGTATCACTAATCTAAACTAAACTAACACATATAAACTAATTTAATACATCCATCATTGCCCCCGAACCAAACATTAAGACGTTTCGCTTGGGCAGCTTACAACCCAGCGTAGATTTGTTTTCTAACTTCAAGTAACTCCTGCATTCCCTACCTACCCCTCTCTCCCCCCTTCCCCCATCCTAGTCGTCCAACAAGTTCCACTGCTCGTATCCTTGTATCCCTCTTGTTATCACGCCTTCCCCAGCCAACAATGAGCCATTGTGGGCTCCACCCTTCCTGAAGTCATCAGTTGCCAGCCCAGATTTAGACATTTGACTTTAAAGATACAGCGTGAAAACAGGCCCTTTGGCTGACCGAGTCCATGCCGACCAGCGATCACCCCGCACACTAGTCTTGTCTTAAACACACCAGGGTCAATTTGCAGAAGCCAATTAACCCAACAAACCTGCACGTCTTTGGAATGTGGGAGGAAACCGGAGCACCCGGAGAAAACCCAAGCGGTTACAGATTGTAATCATGTAGTCTTCCCACTGACTGGTTAGCACGCAACAACGAGCCTTGGTACACGTGACAATAAAATATACTGAAAGAAATAAACTCCATACAGATCGCACCCATAGTCAGGATCAAACCGGGACTTGAGAAGTGATAGGAGCAGAATTAGGCCATTCGGCCCATCAAGTCCAGTCCGCCATTCAGTCATAGCTGATCTATCTCTCCCTCATAACCCCATTCTCCTGCCTTCTCCTCACAACCCCCGACACCCGTACTAATCAAGAATCTATCTATCAGGTGCTGTTAGGCAGGAACTCTACTGCTGCGCCACCGTGCCACACTAAAGGTGTTGTTTAACTGGGACATCAACTGATGGTGATTTTGTAGAGGTTGGGATCATCTTTACCAACACCTTTCCAACATGAGGATTTATCATGGAGTCTGGTTGTGGCTGTCAGGAGCTGATGCCCAACTGTGTGTGTTCTGACATTTCACTAGAAAATGTACTGTGTGGGACTTTATTTTCGTAACCTAATTTTCCAGTGAAAGATGGAGAGACTGTTTGCTTTGGAATGCTTCCACTGGGAATTGTTTAAGTTCACGGTATTTTGAAATTTGTTTTACCGAACAGTCGCAGAGATCAAATGAGCAAGTTGGGGCACTGGAAGAATTTGGTCTTCATAACCTCTGTTGTTTTGGTTTTAAGAATGTTAAAAAACCCTTTTTCACATCGCAAGACTTTGCTAACGTTGAGAGCGCAAACTCAGCTGCATGAGATTAATATGCACAGTTTCACCACGCGGCACGGTGGCGCAGTGGCAGAGTTGCTGCCTTACACCGCTTACAGCGCCTGAGACACGGGTTCGATCCCGACTACGGGTGCTGTCTGTCCGGTGTTTGTACGTTCTCACCGTGACCCCGTGGGGTTTCTCCGAGTTCTTCGGTTTCCTCCCACACACCAAACGCATGCAGTTTTGTAGGTTCATTGACTTGGTATGAGTGTAAATTGTCCCTAGTGCGGGCCGAAGTGGCACGTACTCGGTGGGCCGAAGGGCCTGTTTCTGTGCAGTATCTCTAAACTTAACTAAACAAAGTGCAATCTGATCAGGTGCAATAAAATGAGTCTGAAGAAGAGTCTCAACCCGAAACGTCACTAATTCCTTCTCTCCAGAGATGCAGCCTTTCCTGCCGAGTTACTCCAGCATTTTGTGTCTATCTGCTAAACAAAGTGCAACTTGCTTACTCACACATAAACAAAAATGCCTCTTTAAGAGGAAGTACTGTTATCTGAAGGGGATCAGGAGTAGATTATTTAGACATCAGGTGCATTTCTCTTGCATTATATATATATATGTATTATATATAATATTAGAAATCGCAGAGTGTAAATGGAAATTCTCCCTAGTATGTGTAGGATAGTGTCAATGTGCGGGGAGCGCCAGTCGGCACGAACGGCCTGTTTCCACGCTGTATCTCTGAATTAAAACTATCCAAAACTAGTTTAAATATTAAACTGATTTCACTCTTAAGGCAGAGATAGATAGATTCTTGATTAGTATAGGTGTCAGAGGTTATGGGGAGAAGGCAGGAGAATGGGGTTAGGAGGGAGAGATAGATCAGCCATGATTGAATGGCGGAATAGTCTTGATGGGCTGAAACGGCCAAATTCTACTCCTATACCTTATGACCGCAGTCCAGAATCTGAGCATTATGCATTACAAATGAACTGAGCCCAAAAAAAGATATTCACTTTCTTTTCCACCCACGTTGTTAAATGGCATAAATCTCAAAAGCACATCATTGCAGTCACTGTAGTGGAAATGCAGCTGATCTAAGAAGGACGTACTGAGTTCTCGAGTGTTGCTTGGCGCCAGCTCATTTTGACAGTCTGAGAAGTCACAAATCACAATTTTCCACTCAGCAATTTAATACGTATTTAGTTGGGCTGTTTCCTCACATGGATTTAAACAAGTTTCCCAGTTGGTCGGCTGTGAATTGATTTGAACTATGATGCTTCTGCCATTCAAGGTCCTGTTTCCGTCAGGTAGTTTAGATTGGCTCACCAAATATCCAATCTTTTAGTTCTAGAGATACAGCGTGGAAACAGGCTCTTCGGCCCATCGAGTCCGCACCGACCAGCGATCCCTGCACATCTTAACACTACCCGACACACACTAGGGACAATTTTAACATTCATTCATACCAAGCCAGTTAACCTACAAACCTGTATGCCTTTGGAGCATGGGAGGAAACTTAAGATCTCGGAGAAAACCCACGCAGGTCACGGGGAGAAGGTACAAACTCCGTACAGACAGCGCCCGTGGTTAGGATCGAATCCGGGTCTCTGGCGCTGGGAGGCAGCAGCTCTACAGCTGCCCACTATCTTGTTTAGAGATACTGCCCCATGGCCCACCGAGTCCATGCCGACCCTCGATCACCCGTTCCCACTGTATCTACCTTATCCCACTTTCACATCCACTCCCTGCGCACCAGAGGCAAGTTACAGCGACCGATTAACCAAGCAACAAGTTGTTTGTTTTCACACAGAGGGTCAAGAGTACCTGGAGCGTGCTGCCGGTAGCGGTGGTGGCAGAAGCAGATACGATAATGGCATTTAGGAGGCTTTTAGACAGGTGCACGGATATGCAGCGTGTGGAGGGACGCGGATTATGTACGGGCGGATGGGAGTTGGTCTTGGCATCGTGTTTGGCACAGACACTGTGGGCCGAAGGGCCTGTTCTTGTGCTGCACATAAAATGATGACAGGCATAGATAGGGCAGACAGTCAGAACCTTTTTCCCCCAAGGGGGAAATATCCAACACTAGAGGGCATAGCTATAAGGTGAGAGTTTAAAGGTTTAATAGAGATGTGCGGGGCAAGTTATTTTTTACGCAGTGTGCAGTGGGGGCCTGAATAGTGGCATTGAAAGGGCTTTTAGAGGAAAATGCAGGGATATGGATGATGTACAGGCAGATGAGATCAGTGTAACTTGGTGTCAGTTCAGCACAAACATTGTGGAGACGTATAATCTTTTTGATATGCTCATTTTATCTTTTTACTGCATGACCTCATGGACACCCCCAATTCCAGAGGTATAAATGGAGTAACTACAAGTCCATCCTTAGCCTGAGACACATTCAGACATCACTAAACTGTTGCAAACTACTTGTTGTACATTTAGGACACGTTACAAATTGGTGAGCACTGAGGTCCGAGGCAAATGCAAACCTCGTGTTTCTATATGTTCCCAAACACCGAGGAGAGAGAGAGACGAGGAGAGAGAGCGAGACGAGGAAGAGAGAGAGAGAGAGGAGGAGGAGAGAGAGAGAGAGAGGAGGAGAGAGAGGAGGAAAGAGAGGAGGAAAGAGAGGAGGAAAGAGAGGAGGAAAGAGAGGAGGGAAGACAGAAGGAAGACAGAAGGAAGGAAGGAGGAAGAGAGGAGGAAGAGAGAGAGAGGAGGAAGAGAGGAGGAAAGAGAGGAGGAAGAGAGGAGGAAGAGAGGAGGAAGAGAGAGAGAGGAGGAAGAGAGGAGGAAGAGAGGGAGAGGAGGAAGAGAGGGGGAGAAGGGAGAAAGAGAGGGAGAGAGAGAGGGAGAGAGGGAGAGAGAGGGGGAGAGAGAGGGGGAGAGAGAGGGGGAGAGAGAGCGGGAGAGAGAGAGAGAGGGGGAGAGAGGGAGGGAGAGGGCGAGAGGGAGAGAGAGAGAGAAAGTTCAGGAGTTTCATTTCAGGAGTTACAACAGAATCATGGACTGCACTCAAATAATTTCTTCGGATATCTACAAATTAGAGATGATGTTAAATCTAATACACAAGTCTACAGGAATAGGGAACCAGAAATCCTTGATGAATGTTTGAACAAGCATCCTAACACTGAAAAATTAATAGCTTATATTTATAACACCCTCCTAAACAACGAGGTACCACCGACGGAACCATATAGACACACATGGGGAAATGAATTAGGTCATCCTATAACGAAAGATTTGTGGGACGAAAGTTTACAACATATACATCAATGTTCGTTAAATGCCAGACATGCTTTAATACAATTTAAAGTCTTACATAGATTACACTACTCTAAAATAAAACTAAATAGAATCTTCCCACAAATCTCTCCTATTTGTGATAAATGTCTACATCTAGAGGCTAATTTAACACATACGTTTGCAAATTGTATAAAAATTAAACATTTCTGGACTGATATTTTTGAAATAATTTCAGGTTATTAATACAAAACTGGATCCAAACTCAAAATGAATAACACTTGGAATATCAGAGCAAAGTTTAACACTCACAACAAGCCAAAGAAATTTCCTCGACTACAGTATAATAACCGGGAAAAAATTAATATTAAAATTTTGGAAAGGCCCTACGACCCCCACAATTAAAATGTGGATTGTGGAAATGTCGGAGACCCTATATCTAGAAAGAATTAGACTTGTCTTAATGGACAAACAAGAATATTTTGATAAAATATGGGCTCCATTCATTAATTATCTGACGGGATAGATTGGCCCAGCACGAAAACCCAACTGTAACTTGAACTCAGGATTAGATGAAAAGTCATACTTTATAATCTACGAACCTATCTCCAATGACGTATTATAAGTAATCCATTCCACCTTTTTGTTTTTTTTGATATTTGTAACTCTTTTTTCTCTTTTTCTCTCTTTTTCTATATTAAAAAAAAACACTAGAAGCAGAAGTAATCGACAATTGAAAATTTTAATAATGTATGACTGATGTATATGAAAAGTTTTTTTACCATAATATGTAACTATACTTTATAATATGTCTACTTCTAATAAAAAAATAAAAAAATAAACAAAAAAATTAAAAAAATTTAAAAAAAACAAAGAGAGAGATTCCTGACTCTTACCACTGGGCGCTGAAGTCGACAAATTCCAGGGAAAATCTGTCAGTGGGAAGCTGCGGAGAAGGCTCTTCCACCACCTGTTTGAGTTGCTGGAAAGGAGTACCCCAGGACTCGTACGGGAACTTTAGGATCGCCATCTCAATCTAAGGAGAACACGCAGAGAGAGGCAGGGTTAGTGAATTGGAGGCTCCTGGCAATGAACAGCCTTCTAGTTTAGTTTACTTTAGTTCATTTGTCTTCTTTTTTTCACTTTAAATTAAATTTTAATTTCAAGTTTTCGTGTATCTCGTTGTGTGTTATGACTGTTTACAATTTCCCTCCAGGGATGAATAAAGTTCTATCGTATAGTTTAGAGATACAGCGCGGAAACTGGTCCTTCGGCCCACCGAGTCCGCACCGACCAGTGATCCCCACACATTAACACACACCAGGGACAATTTTAAAATATATATTTATGCCAAGCCAATTAACCTTCAAACCTGTACGTCTTTGGAGTGTGTGACAAGGTAACCGAAGATCTTGGGGAAAACCCACGCAGGTGGAAGGGGGGTGGGGGTGGGGGAGATGTAGGGGACAGGGTGGGGGGTGGTAGCGGACTGGGGGGCCGGGGGTGTGGAAGGAATTTGGTCCTGACCAGAACAATCAAACAATAACACGGGGGACAGGTTGGGGGATGGGGGCGGACTAGGGAGGGTGGGGAATTTGGTCCTGTCCAGAACAACGATCTATAACACAGAGCCCTGGAGGGATCGTGGGGTATGATTCACTGAAGTTCATTCAAAGCTAATCTCAAGATGGAGTCACGAAGCCACAGAAACAGGCCGTTCAGCCTACGCTGAGCATGATGCCCCATTTACACTAGTCCCATCTGTCTGCATTTGGCCAGTATCCCTGTAAGCCTTTCCTATGCATATGCCTGTCCAAATGTCTTTTAAATGATGTTACAAGAACTCCTGTGCTAGTTCTTAGCTCTTGTGTTAATTCGTTCCAATTATACTTTTATTTTAATTTATAATAACATTTAAACGTTCAATCCAGACCGTGGGTGCTGACTGTACATTCTCCCTGTGACCAAGTGGGTTTCCTCCAGGTGCTCCGGTTTCATCACACATTCCAAAGCCGTGCAGGTTTTTTGCTTAATTGGCCTCTGTGAATTGCCCCCTAGGGTGGGGGATGCAAAACTGGGATAACAGAGAACTAGTCGAACGGGTGACCGATGGTTGGTGCGGACTCGGTGGGACACAGGGTTTCCATGCTGTATCACTAAACTAAGCTAAAACTAAACACAATTTCCAGCGGGTGGTACATCAAGAGAGGATGTCTCCAGTCAGTGTATATACCCTGACTGACAGATCGTGCCGATCCACGATCCCCGCTCTTTAACTCTTCCCTACACACATTAGGGACAATTTACAATTATACCAAAGCCAATTAGCCCACAAACCTGTACATCTTTGGAGTGTGAGGGAAAACCAGAGCTCCCGGAGAAAACCCACGCAGGTCACGGTGAGAACGTACAAATTCCGTACAGACAGCACCCTTAGTCGGGATCGAACCCGGGTCACTGGAGCTGTAAGGCAGCAACTCTACCGCTGCGCCACCGGGCTGCCCGTCTGATGCGGGGTTCCTGGAGTGGACACTTACCATGGTGATTCCCAAACTCCAGATGTCCGACTTGACACTATAACCTTTCTGGTTCACTTCCGGGTTAATTCTCTCTGGCTGCAAAAAAAATTGAATGAATGAATGAATGAATGAATGAATGAATGAATGGATGAATGGATGAATGAATGGATGGATGGATGGATGGATGAATGGATGGATGAATGAATGAATGAATGAATGAATGAATGAATGAATGAATGGGTATATTATCGTTGCACGCGACAAGTCATGGTGATATTCTTTGTTTTGCCAACCCAAGGTATGCAAAGAGTCGCCACATAAAGGGCGACAACAAAGTTACAAACTATCTCACACCAGCTCCTCCTTTGTTCTTCCTTCCCCCCCCCCCCCTCCCTCACAGCGGTTCCCCCATGCCGGGTCCTCCATTGTTCACCACCCCCTTCCCCTCCCGTCAAGCAAGGTCATTCAGCACCCACACTGGAAGGAGCGTCACCAGAAATAAGGGATGAGAGAATGGCGTCATCTTATTTCTGGGACTTAAAATAAACTTTTGATATTAATGGGTCCCTGTAATAATTTGCAGACATACCATTCTTGCTGTAATTCAATGGTCCGGTATTGTCACATGTACTAACGCACAGTGAAATGCCAGGACTAATAGCTTTTATTGTTTTGTACAACACAGTGTCACGATGCTGAGCAGTTACAGTTCTACGTTTCAAATTGCAATCAATAATTATTTTTCTTTAACTGCAGCTCTAACCTTTTTGGGAAGCCCGAACTAACTTTCA
Organism: Amblyraja radiata; assembly: GCF_010909765.2. Taxonomy (NCBI): domain Eukaryota; kingdom Metazoa; phylum Chordata; class Chondrichthyes; order Rajiformes; family Rajidae; genus Amblyraja; species Amblyraja radiata. The sequence continues at coordinate 13,345,213 of NC_045981.1, read as the reverse complement.
GTTTGTGTAGGAACGAACTGCAGATGCTGGGTTAAACTGAAGGTAGACACAAAAGGCTGGAGTAACTCAGTGGGTCAGGCAGCATCTCTGGAGAAAAGGAATTTTACCAAAGCCAATTTTAGCCTGCAAACCTGCACGCCTTTGGAGTGTTGGAGGAAACCGGAGCACCCGGAGACAACCCACGCGGCCACGGGGAGAACGTACAAACTCGGTACAGACAAGCACCCGTGGTCAGGTACGAACCTGGGTCTTTGGCGCTGTAAGGCAGCAACTCTACCACTGCACCACTGTTGAGCCTTCCTAATGTGTCGTGGGCCTGACTCAACGAAACACCAGTGAAGGGAGGTGACCACTTGATAACCCCAATGATATACTGGCATCCACACAACCAGTTGTTATGTGCTTGTCAGCATGTAGATAGCCTATTATTGCATATGAAGTTAGTTATTATCATTAAGCATAAGTGTGTATAAGCAGTTTAGATACTACTTTGGCCATGGGCTTGGTTTTCTTGGTTGAGTGCTTATCCTGGTGTTATAGCACAAGTGCTTTATGTTTTAATGGTAAGTTAAAGATGTAATCCGCAAGCAATCTTTCTCTGTGAATCTACCGCTCATCGCACTTCGGTATCATAGCAGGGCTGTCGGGTTATGGGGAGAAGGCAGGAGAATGGGGTTAGGAGGGATAGATAGATCAGCCATGATTGAATGGCAGAGTAGACTTGATGTGCCGAATGGCCTAATTCTGCTCCTGTCACTTATGAACTTTGACAGTGGCAGCGGGACACAGAATGTAGCCAAGGCACACACTCCTTACACACTCCATTAGGCCGAGCTCACGGACCAGACTGGAAAATGGCTCCAAATCTGGCAACTCAGAAAATAATCTCACTGTGTTTTGTACATGTGACAATAAAGCACCTTTAAACACTGAACGCATTTTTTGTACACATTTCAGTACAAGTATCACAATAGTCCCTCTTCTCCCCTCTCCCATCGAGCAAAAGGAATAGAAGTGTGAAAACGCACACCTCCAGATTCAGGGACAGTTTCTTCCCGGCTGTTATCAGGCAACTGAACCATCCTACCAACAGCCAGAGAGCAGTGCTGAACTACTATCTACCTCATTGGTGACCCTCGGACTATCCTTGCTGGCTTTACCTTGCATTATCATGTATCTATACACTGTAAATGGCTCGATTGTAATCATGTATTGTCTTCCTGCTGACTGGGGTTGCACACAACAAAAAGCTTTTCACTGTACCTCGGCATACGTGACAATAAACTAGACTGAACTGATAAGCACTCAGATACATCCTAGATAAGCATCTCAGAAACAGTACAAGCAAGCAGTTTTACAGCTGGTAACTTGGGATTTCTTACAGATAAAATGCTAATAAAAGGTCAGATTATTTTTCGCAATTATGCCAGTAAACTTGTTTTTAAAGTCACCGTGTCTTCGATATCTGCAGTGTGCAATTCTTTTGCATGTTGTACGTACTAGCGCAAGGTCCTCAAGTAGACCAGGCCCAGATTAGCTCTTCACATCAAGAGCTGAAGGTTGCAAAGACTTTGACTTACAGCCATGTAAGGTTTGCAGCCCGCGTCCATGGTCTTAGCCACCGAGTCCACCAGGTAGCCACTGATGCCAAAGTCACACATCTTTACCTGGCCGTGCACGTTGATCAGGACATTGGACGGCTTCACGTCTGAAAGAGAAAGGCCACGACTGAAGCAAATCTCTGATCAAAGAGACCAAGACTCACCTAGCAAACTTTAGCTTACGAAGGAGCTGCAGAGGCTGGTTTAAACAGAAGATAGAAGCAAGAAGCTGGAGTAACTCAGCGGCTCGGACAGCATCTCTGGAGAGAATGAATAAGTGACGTTTCAGGGTCGAGAAGGAGGGTCTCGACCCAGAACGTCGCCTATTCCTTTTCTCCAGAGATGCTTCCTGGCACGCTGAGTTACTCCAGCTTTTTGTGAACTTTTGTTAGAGTGATAGTGTGGAAACAGGCCCTTCGGCCCAACTTGCCCACACTGGCCAACATGTCCCAGCTACACTCGTCCCACCTGCTTGCGTTTGGCCCTCCAAACTCTGTCCTATCCATGGAACCTGTCTAACGGTTTCTTAAATGTTGGGATAGTTCCTGCCTCAACTGCCTCCTCTGGCAGCTCGTTCCACACACCCACCGCCCTTAGTGTGAAAAAGTCACCCCTCACATTCCTATTAAATCTTTTCCCCTTCACCTTAATGCCAGTCCTTTGGTCCTCGATTCACAACATGTGACAATAAAATAAACTCTAATTCTAAGCACGTACCTCTGTGAATAACAGACAGCTTACTGTGTAGATGTTCCAAGGCCTTCACAATCTGAAAAACAAGCCCAGTGCAATTAGATCAGGAGAATGTTGTCTAGTGCAGAAGCAGCATTTGGTTTTTAGTGCTGATTAAACAAAGTCGAGAGAAAGAATTAATGCAAAAATGAAGACTTAGGTCAAGTTGGATGAAGATGAAATCCATAATCGAGTGAGGTTTTCATTAATTATATTGGAGCAGGGTGTCCTGCAATGAATCCAATTAAAATTCCACCAGGAAAGAGAATCAAAACATATTTTCCTGGAAATTGGATTGCACCCTAATTTGTCACACTCAAGCTTTGATGGGGTTCGAACTGGTGCCAAATTGGATTCCATCAAGAAAAGAAAAAAAAAAAAATCGGGCAATTGGATGAAAAACAAGACAGAAAATGGCGAAAACATTCAGCAGGTCAGGAAGCATCTGTGGAAAGAGACAGGGAGTGAATGTTTCAAGCAAAGCCACTATCTGCCCATCCCTAACTGTCTAGACGGTAGTGAGTGGTGAAAAAAGGTTGTAAGTGATAGGAGCAGAATTAGGCCATTCGGCCCATCAAGTCTACTGCGCCATTCATTCATTCACGGCTGATCTACCTCTCCCTCCACAGATTCAACACCCACTGGCTAAATAAATTCCTCCTCATCTCCTTCCTAAAAGAACGCATTTAATTCTGAGGCTATGACTGGTCCTAGACTCTCCCACCAGTGAAAATATCCTCTCCACATCCACTCTGTCCACGCCTTAAAACGAGGACCAAGAATCTAGCTTGGTCATGAATCTTGGTCTTGAATCGCTTCTGGTGAATGTGCTCCCACTTTGCTTGGGTAGGGAGCTCCAGTTCTTAGACCAAGCAACTTTTTGAGGTGCCATACGATTAGCCAAGATGAGAAACTGCGATGTCCTTTGTCGATGACACAAAAGAATGAACCATTAGGTCATAAGTTGCAGGAACAGAATTTGGCCATTCGGCCCTACCCCACCATTCAATCATGGCTGATCTATCTCTCCCTCATTGCCCCCTTTGTCCTACCATCTCCCCATAACCCCTGACACCCATATTAATCAAGAATCTATCAATCTCTGCCTTAAAGATATCCATTGATGTGGTCTCCACAGCCGTTTGTGGCAATGAATTCTACAGATTCACCAACCTCTGGACAAATAAATTCCTCCTCATCTCCTTTCTAATGGTATGTCCTTTTATTCTCAGGTTGTGGCCTCTGGTCCTAGACTCTCCCACGAGTGGAAACTTCCTCTCCACATCCACTCTGTGTAGGACTTTCACTATTCACTACTGGTCTCCAACAATGGGAACCCAGCAATGCTGGAAAACACTAAAGCCCAGTGCAACAAAGCGCTGTTCTAACGAAAGGTCTCCAACCTGAGACACTTCTCTTTCCACAGAGGCCGCCTGACCTGCTGGGTATTTCAAGCATCTTCTGTATCAGTTTCTGAATTCCAACATGAGCAGGTTTTTGTTTCTGAATTCCAACATGGTTCGATTCAAGAGAGTCAAGAATGTTTTATTGTCATATGTCCCAGATAGGACAATGAGATTCTTGCTTGCTGCAGCACAACAGAATATGTAAACATAGTACATAATGGTTTAAGAAACAAAGTTCAGTGTGTGTATACACATGCACACATACTCAATCTCAATAAATAACAAGTATAGTGCAATAATAATCATAGTCTGTTGTAGTTCAGAGCTTATTTGTTGTTATTTGTTGTTGTGTTTAATAGCCTGATGGCTGCAGGGAAGAAGCTGTTCCTGAACCTGGACGTTACAGTTTTCAGGCTCCTGTACCTTCTTCCCGATGGCAATGGTGAAATGAGTGTGTGGCCAGGATGGTGTGGGTCTTTGATGATGTTGGCTGCCTTTTTGAGGCAACGACTTCGATAGATCCCTTCGATGGTGGTGAGGTCACAGCCAGTGATGGACTGGTCAGTGGTCAAAACCTTTTGCAGTCTTTTCCGCTCCTGGACTGCGCTCAAGTTGCCGAACCAGGCCACGATGCAACCAGTCAGCATGCTCTCTACTGTGCACCTGTAGAAGTTCAGGAGAATCCTCTTTGACATGCCGAAGGCCTGTTCACAGAGTCATAGACTCATGCAGCGTGAAAACAGGCAGTTAGGCCTAACTTGCCCACGCCGGCCGTCATGCACCATCTACACCAGTCCCACCTGCACACGTTTGGCCCACATCCATCTAAACCTTTCCTATCCATGTACCTGTCCATGTGTCTCTGAAACATTGTGATAGTACCTGCCTGAACTACCTCCTCCAGCAGCTCATTCTATACCCCTCCCACAATTTGTGTTAAAAAAGGAGCTCCTCAGGCTCCTATTAAATCCCCCCCCCCCCCCTCACCTTAAACCTATGTCCTCTGGTTCTCGAGTCCCCTAATCTGGGTAAAATACTATTTGTGCATTTACCCCATCTATGACTGTCACGATATTGTCCAGAAATTAACACCAACATGATTTATCTGTAAGAAAGAACTGCAGATGCTGGTTAAAATCGAAGGTAGACACAAAATGCTGGAGTAACTCAACGGGTGAGGCAGCATCTCTGGAGTGAAGGAAACGGTGACGTTTCGGGTCGCGAGATCCGAAACGTCTCCCATTCCTTCTCTCCAGAGATGCTGCCTCTCCCGCTGAGTTACTCCAGCATTTTGTGTCTACCAACATGATTTACTTCGGGTTAAATTCTTTCAGGATTATGTAGCGGCCAAGAAAACAAGGGCACTCTAAGATCGTCCAATCTCTCGGTAATTAGATACTTTTGTTGAGGGGCGCCATCGCAAATGATGCCCGCCACGGCCAGACACATTCGCCCAATCATTTTGGACGTTCCACCAAAACGGGGGGCTTGTGGAAAAAAAAGTCTTAGGAGGAGTTAATAACATTAGAAAGCAACTTACGGAAACTGCTATTTTCCCCAAGATGTCCTCAGGAATGGTCATGCCTCCTTCTATGACATCCTTGTAGAACTTGTCCAAGGAGGTGTCCATTAACTCCATGCATATCCACACATCACCCTGCGAGGACGGTGGCAAGCAAAAAAACAGAGTAATGAATAAAAGCAAGTGCAGACCGCCCATCCCTTCCAGCTTGCCTTGTGCCTAGTGGTCATTACATCCGAAGAGTCCACCAGGGAATATACTGGAAGTTGGACAATTTTATACTGGACAATTTTTACATTTTATCGAACCAATTTGTCAAGCCAATTAACCTACAAACCTGTACGTCTTTGGAGTGTGGGAGGAAACCAAAGATCTCGGAGAAAACCCACGCAGATCACGGGGAGAACGTACAAACTCCGTGCAGACAGCACCCGTGGTCGGGATCGAACCCGGGTCTCCGGCGCTGCATTTTGCTGTAAAGCAGCAACTCTACCGCTGCGCCACCGTGACCACTCATTAGGCGTGCATAAAATCACGAGAGGAATAGATCGGGTCGTCTCTTGCCCGACGTAGGTGAATCGAGGGTCAGAGGTCATAGGTTTAAGGTGAAGGGGAAAAGATTTCATAGGAATCTGAGGGGTAACTTTTTCCACACAACGGATGGTGGGTGTATGGAACCAGCTGTCAGAGGAGGTAGTTGAGGCAGGGACTATCCCAACGTTTAAGAAACAGTTGGACAGGTACATGGATAAGACAGGTTCGGATTTGGTGCAAATGCGGGCAGGTGGGACTAGTGTAGCTGGGACATGTTGGCCGGTGTGGGCAAGTTGGGCCGAAGGGCCTGTTTCTACACTGTATCACTGCAGGAAATAAAACAAATAATTTCATGGGGGTTTGGGCATCTTCTGGGGGTTGTCCACTCATCGGGTCACAAGCGGATGAGGGTCTGCAAATTCTGTCCTCCTCGATGTCAAAACCTGACATTCATTCCGTGCAGGAGATATGGACGCAAAAAGCTGGAGGAACTCAGCAGGGTCAGGCCGCGCCTCTGGAGAAAAGGAACATGTGACGTTTCGGGCCGAGACCCTTCTTCGGGCTTGGAGTCGGTGGGGGGGGGGGGGGGCAGTCTGATGATTTACCTACCTCTCGAAAAAGTGCCCCATAGAAGGTGACGGTGAAGGGGCAGTCCACTGTACGCATGGAGATGTCAAGGTCCATCAGCAACCGCTTCTGCTCTTGGCTGTTCACTGTGGCACGGATCCTCTGCAAAAAGCCAAAGGAGGACGTTCAATGATTGGACGGTCCCTTTATTGTCACGTGTACCACGGTGCAGCAACGTTCTGTTTTTGTAACGGATCAGTAAGATAATGGCTCTGCTGATGCTGGGACTATCCCATCGTCTGAGAAACTGTTGGGCGGGTACATGGATAGGACAGGTTTTGAGGGTTATGGACCAAGCGCAGCCAAGTGGGACTAGGGTAGATGGGACATGTTGGCCGGTGTGGGCGAGTTGGGCCGAAGGGCCTGTATCACTCTATGGCTCTATAAGTACAATCCCAGATTAACTATCCCCGCCAATCTCCGTAGACCGTCGAGAGTGAGGGGGGGGGCTGTCAAGAGTGAGGGGGGGCTGTCGAGAGTGAGTGGGGGGCTGTCGAGAGTGAGGGGGGGGGCTGTCGAGAGTGAGGGGGGGGGGCTGTCGAGTGTGAGGGGGGCTGTCGAGAGTGAGTGGGGGGGCTGTCGAGAGTGAGGGGGGGGCTGTCGAGAGTGAGTGGGGGCTGTCGAGTGTGAGGGGGGACTGTCGAGAGTGAGTGGGGGGGCTGTCGAGAGTGAGGGGGGGGCTGTCGAGAGTGAGGGGGGGCTGTCGAGAGTGAGGGGGGGGCTGTCGAGAGTGAGTGGGGGGGCTGTCGAGAGTGAGGGGGGGGCTGTCGAGAGTGAGGGGGGGCTGTCGAGAGTGAGGGGGGGGGCTGTCGAGAGTGAGTGGGGGGGCTGTCGAGAGTGAGTGGGGGGATGTCGAGAGTGAGGGGGGGGGCTGTCGAGAGTGAGGGGGGCTGTCGAGAGTGGGTGGGGGGGCTGTCGAGTGAGGGGGGGCTGTCGAGAGTGTATGTGGACAATCGACAGCAAGAAGAGCATAGGGGGGCTATCGACAGCAAGGAACACTGTAGTGAGCATAGGGGGGGGGGGCCCATCGACAACATAGTGAACCGGGATCGGTCGAGTGCGTGGGGGCGCTAGCGAGAGTGGAGGGGGATTGTCCAGTGCGAGGGGGACTGTCGAGAGCTTGGGGTTTGGTCAAGAGCTTGGGGCAATCAGCGAGGTCACAGAGGGACCGTCAACAAGTGGGACCTGGCCTCCACACTGTGACAATAGACACTTGTTCTCGGTGAAGGTCAAAAGACACCATTGGCCAACGTTAATTAATCGAGCATTGCGGAATGTCAAACAACACTCAACTTCCTCACAATTATGGTCAATGACATTAGTTTTCACATTGAACGGTTAACACAGAATAAGGGGCTCAAGGCCTTTACATCTCAGCACACAAGGATACAGACGCACAGATATACACCAGCAAAGTCACACAACATGCATTGTTTACACTTGTAGAAGGTCGATTCCACACAAACAAACAATTGGAGTAAGGCGAATGTGGTGAGAAATGTAGACTTTAGAGACACAGCTTGGAAACAGGCCCTTCAGGCAGCTTACAACTCAGCGGTATGAATATTGACTTCTCTAACTTCAAGTAACCCTTGCTTTCCCTCTCTCTCCATCCCTCCACCTTTCCTAGTTCTCCGACCAGTCTGACTGTCCCCGATTCAATTTTATCTCAGTTTGGTTTGTTGTCAATTTCTCCTCGCTAACAATGATCTATTCTACATTTTTCTTGACCTCCATCTCTGTTGGTGTCTCGTTTTCACACCTTACCCTTCCTTATCTCTGTGTCCCCCTCTCCCTCTCCCGCATGTTGTGTCTATCTTTGGAAGCAAGTCCAGCAAGGTGAGGGGGGGAAAGATTTCACAGAAACCCGAGGGGTAACTTTATATATTTTTTTACACAAAGGGTGGTGGGTGTATGGAACGAGCTGCCTGAGGAGGTAGTTGAGGCTGGGACTATTGCAACGTTTAAGAACCATTTAGACAGGTACGTAAACAGGATAGGTTTAGAGGGATATGGGCCACGTGGGACTAGTGTAGCTGGGACATGTTGGTCAGTGTGGGCATGTTGGGCCATGCTATGACTCCATTAGGCAGGAACGGGGTAGTGATTGGGGATGATCAGCCATGATCAGATTGAATGGCGGTGCTGGCTCGAAGGGCCGAATGGCCTACTCCTGCACCCATTGTCTAATACATACTTTATTGATCCCCTCAGGAAAATTCAGAACTAAGGTAGTCTTAATAGTCTATTGTCTATTAAGCAGAGTCTCTACCTGTCGCAAGGAGGCCAAAACAAGTGAAAGGCAGGGGGTGGATGAGAGTAATGTGAATCGATGGTTGTATCTCCTTCAGCTCCGACTGGGAGATATGAAAGGGATGTCACACAAATGATTTGTCCTAAACGGGTCCGGGGTTGTTTTATTGAATTAATCCTTAAATGTCAAAAATGAAACCCTGGCCTTAGAAGTGGTAAAGCAGCGTGATACCAGGGCTCACGGGGTTAAACAAAGAGCACCAGTTGCAGACCTGTGGTGCCGGGTTATGCAGTCGAAATGTTTTAATATTGATCGGAGGATGGGAGAGGGGAGAGGTAGAGAAGCTGCTCCATCTAGTGGTGAAATCCAGATCTGCAGCTGGACACCATGGGAGTGAAATCAGGAGATAAGACACATAATGCTGGAGGAGTATCTCAGCGGGACAGGCAGCATCTCTGGAGAGATGGAACGGGTTGAGACCCTTCTTCAGACTGAAAGTCACGGGAAAGGAAAATGAGAGATATAGACAATGATGTAGAGAGATTGTAGAGTCGGAGAGCTGGAGGAATCACAGAGGGGGAGCAGCGAGAGAAAGTAGACACACCTTGAGGAGATTTCACAGTGGAGTGGACGAAATGTGTAGGAAGGAACTGCAGATGCTGGTTTAAACCGAAGATAGGCACAAAATGCTGGAGCAACTCAGCCAGACAGGCAGCATCGATCAGGAATAGCATTTACAGGCAGATTGGGTTCAATAATAATGTGGGACGTGCGTGTGTGTGCGCGTGCGTGTGTGTGTGCGTGTGTGTGTGTGTGTGTGTGCGCGTGCGTGTGTGTGTGTGTGCGTGCGTGTGCGTGTGCGTGCGTGTGTGCGTGCGTGTGTGTGTGCGTGCGCGTGTGTGTGCGGGCGTGTGTGTGTGTGCGTGCGTGTGTGCGTGCGTGTGTGTGCGTGCGTGTGTGCGCGCGTGTGTGCGTGCGGGCGTGTGTGTGTCCGTCCGTGCATCTCTGCATCGGTGCACCTGTGCGGAGTTTGCACGTTCTCCCCGTGACCGCGTGGGCTTCCGCCGGGTGCTCCGGTTTCTTCCCCCATCCCAAAGACATGCGGGTTTGAAGTTTAATTGCCCCCTGAAATTTGCCCTTAATGTGCAGGGAGTGGATACAAAAGAGGGATAACATAGAACTGGTTTCAATGGGTGATCGATGGTCGGCACGGACTCAGCAGGACGAAGGGCCAGTTTCCATGCTGTATCAATCAATCAATCAGATTTATTCATCACATACACAATAAAGTGCAGTGAAATGAACTTGCCAGCAGAGGTACAATCACAAAAGAACACACAATACACAATAAAAATTCAACACAAACATCCACCACAGTATTCTTCACTGTGGTGGGAGGCACAAAGTACAGTTATTCCTTCTCCATTGTTCACCCATGGGTCGGGGCCATAAACCTCCGCAGTCGCCGCTGCGGACAGCCAGATGTACAGGCCCTCTCGTCTGGAATCAGTGCTTCCCTACCGGAGACCGCGGGAGGCTTCAGGATGCCCGGCGAGGGATCCCGCTCCGGATTCTAAGTCCACGCAGCGCCCGAGGCTAGAAGCTCCGCAGGCCGCTCCAAACCAAGCCAAACCAAACTAAACTAGTGCGTGAAATCAGCCTAAATAATTGTTTTTTGGTGGCTTGCATCTTCGCCGTCGCTGAAACACTGTCTCCTCTGTGCTACTGATTTCTACAAATTCACAGCACCAGAGACCGGGTTCGATCCCACCTACAGGTGCTGTTTGTGTGAAGTTTGTACGTTCCCTGTGACCTGCGTGGGTTTTCTCCCAGATCTTCGATTTCCTCCCACACTCTAAAGACGTACTGGTTTGTAGGTTAATTGGCTTGGTGTAAATATAAAAACTGTCCCCGGTGAGTGTGTGTGTGGGGATCGCTGGTCAGTACGGACTCGGTGGGCCGAAGGGCCTGTTCCCACGTTGTGTCTCTAAACTAAACTAAACACATGATGTAAAGTGTAGATCTATTTCTAACATTACAGATTCTGGAAAATGTTGAGGGAAAAAATTCTACAAAAGAAAAGCATAATGAACTAAACTAAACTAAACTATATATGAGACCCCATCTAACCAGAGTGGTAGATTTATAACTGTCTTTTCATTTCAGGGACCATGCGTAATAGATAATGGAGACACAAGCAATTGCAGGTGCAGGAATCTTGAGCAAAACATAAAGTGCAGGAGTTACTCAGCGGGTCAGGCAGCTGCTGAGGAGGGAATGGACGGGCGATGTTTCAGGTCAGGGCGCTTCTTCAGACTAGACGTGAAACGTTAACTAATGTTTCAAGTTAAACGTTAATTCACATTAACTAAACATTAATTGCTAATTAATCCATAGTTAATTAACGATGTAATTAGTTAATTAAATATTAATTAAACATTAATGAGCGAAAGGATTAAAAAAAATTAAAAATTAATCAACGTTAAAAAAATGTTCATTAAACGTTAAAAGGCAATGTAACTTGTCTTTAGTGTGCAGGGAATGGGAATGTTGGATAACATGGAATGAGCGGGAAGGGTTGCTTGATGGTTGGAGTGGACTCAGACGGCCAAAGGGCCGACTTCCATGCTGTGTCTCTAAACTAAACAAGCTGATCAAAGAAGCTTTGTGCACTTTGCAAAGAGAGGAATTTGAAGACATTTTATGACAATAAAATAATTTTAAGCACCAAAGCTCAACAAACGTCATTTTTTGGGGAAGAAAAATGTAATCCAACTAGAGAGAAGGCTTTCCTTCCCCCATCTTTATATTAGCCGCTACAGTCAAAGGTTATCTGAAAAAATTAGCTCGGTGACTGCATATCTGACATAATTTCCACACCGACCAGCTATCTTAAATTAGACGTGCAGACTGCAGCTTGACCCCCTTTGCAACAAGCTGGTTGCTTATTGAATTACCTCTGCCTGCTATAAATAACACTTTTATCAGCTGCCTCTTTTAAGACAAATTTGGGGAATGCAATGTGAAAAATTGGTCTTGTAATCACAGAGAGAGCGAGAGGGAGAGGGAGAGGGAGAGGGAGAGCGGGAGAGGGAGAGGGAGAGGGAGAGGGAGGGAGAGCGAGGGCGAGGGCGAGGGCGAGGGGGAGAGGGAGAGGGGGAGAGGGAGAGGGAGAGGGAGAGGGAGAGGGAGAGGGAGAGGGAGAGGGAGAGGGAGAGGGAGAGGGAGAGGGAGAGGGAGAGGGAGAGGGAGAGAGGATTTGAATAAAAACACAGCTATTGGGAAAATACCAACAAAGTGTATCTGGGGTGAAGTGCAAACGGGCAGACAACAATCAGAAGGCAAACTTATTTCCGTATCAGATGGCAAGGAGATGACACGGTGATTAGCACTTGACCTGAGCAAACCCGTACAACACAGCTATTACTGCACAACCAAATCATTCTGGGTCAGGAGAACAGTCTGCTAGTGTTTGCTACTAAACATGCGCGACTCTGAAATACAATTCGCGTATACAGCACATCACGTTCTCCTCTCTACCCCAAGTACATGGGACCGGGAACAAGTTTCAACCTCACACAAGGTAATTGCTGACGGTTTCTTTTAATTTAGAGATACAGCGCGGAAATAGGCCCTTCCGCCCACCGAGTCCACGCCGACCAGCACCACCTTGCCACCACTGCTTTCTTTGGCAGTGGCGACGGTTTTGGCTTCTTTAAATTGTCCCTAGTGTGTAGGATAGGACTGGTGTACGGGTAATCACAGGTCAGCGTGGACTCGGTGGGCCGAAGGACTTGTTTCCTTGCTGTATCTCTAAACTAAAGCCGTCTACTTATGCTGAGGATGGGAACTATTAGATCTGTAACAAAGCAAACTGCAAAGTCCACTCCCCACCCATGCTCTAGAATCTCCCCTCTAAACAGCCCCACTTATGTACCTCCTCCTGAAGCAATAAATAAACTAAACTACCGAATAGTGAAAGGTCTGAATAGAGTGGATGTGGAGAGGATGTTTCCACTAGTGGGAGAGTCTAGGACCAGAGGCCAGAGCCTCAGAGTAAAATGCTGCACTGTCCCTTATTCTGGAGGTGTGAAAGGAGATGAGGAGGAATTTCTTTAGTCAGAGGGTGGTGGATCTGTGGAATTCATCGCCACAGAAGGCCGAGGAGGCCAAGTCAATGGATATTGTTAAGACAGAGATTCACGGATTGTTGATTAGTGCGGGTGTCAGGGGTTATGGGGAGAAAGCAGGAGAATGGGGTTGAGAGGGAGAGATAGATCAGCCATGATTGAATGGCGGAGGAGACTTGATGGGCCGAATGGTGTAATTCTGCTCCTAGAATTATGAATGGGACCAACACCAGAATGTATGAAGGGAATAGCCAGGAACTGCAGATGCTGGCTTATTAAAAAAATCCACAAAGTGCTGGAGTACCTCAGCGGGTCAGACAACATCTCTGGAGAACATGGATAGACCATGTTTCGGGTTGGAACCCTTGTCCAGTCAGAAGAAGGGTTCCGACCTGAAACGTCACCTATCCATTTCCTCCAGAGATGCTGCCTGACCTGTCGAGTTACTCCAGCACTTTGTATTTTTTTTAGATCAGCCATGATTGAATGGCGGAGGAGACTTGATGGGCCGAATGGCCTCATTCTTCATCTAGACGTGGCAGTCCTGTCCAACTCCTGCTCTCCACACCTTGAACATCTGGCGGTGAAGTGCCGTCCCTTCTACCTCCCGAGAGAATTCACCTCCGTAATCCTGACCGCGGTCTACATCCCACCCCAGGCAGACGTCCGTCTGGCACTGGAGGAGCTGCAGGCCGTGGTCAACAAACACCAGACGTCTTACCCCGAGGCATTTACCACCATTGCTGGGGACTTCAATAAGGCGAACCTCAAGAAATCACTCCCCAACTTCCACCAACATGTCTCCTGCTGCACCAGAGGACCTAACACCCTCGACCACTGCTACACCACCATCAAGAATGCCTATCGTCCTCACTTCGGTAAGTCCGACCATACCGCGGTGCTGCTTCTTCCTGCCTACAAGCAGCAATTAAAGAGCGCACCCCCAGAAGTGAGGACAGCACAGAGCTGGTTGGGGGGGGGCAGAAGAACAACTCCAGGACTGTTTGGAGTCTGTAGACTGGGCAATGTTCAAGGACTCGGCAACGGACTTGAACGAATACGCCACAGTCGTTACAGACTTCATAAAGAAATGTGTGGAGGACTGCATCCCTACAAAAACCTTCCGAGTGTTTCCCAATCAGAAACCTTGGATGAACTTTGAGATTCGCACTCTCCTGAAGTCCAGACACAGGGCATTCACCTCCGATGATACAGTGGCCTACATGAAGACCAGATACGACCTTGATAAGGCCATCAAAAAGGCCAAAAGGGACTTCTGCTCCAAACTGGAGGACGAGACAGATGTTCGGCAGCTGTGGCAGGGTCTGAATGCAATCACCTCCTACAAGGCAAAACCAGGAGGCAGCTCGAATGCCGGTGTAACATCACTCCCTGACGAGCTCAATGCATTTTACGCACGCTTTGACAGGGAGAATACTGATGTGCCTTCCCGATCCCCCATTCGCTGCGATGGCATTTCAGTCTCAGTCACAGAGGCCGATGTCAGGAAATCCTTCAGAGGGGTGAACCCCCGAAAAGCACCTGGTCCTGATGGTATACCCGGTCGTGTTCTAAAAACCTGTGCGGACCAACTGGCGGGAGTTTTTACGGACATTTTCAACCTCTCACTTCTGAGGTCTGAGGTCCCCACCTGCTTTAAAAGGGCATCAATTATACCGGTGCCCAAGAAGAGTAAGGTGACATGCCTCAATGACTATCGACCAGTGGCACTAACGCCGGTGGTGATGAAGTGCTTTGAGAGGTTGATCATGGAGCAAATCAACTCCTACATCGACAAAATCCTGGACCCACTGCAGTTCGCGTACCACCACAACAGATCAACGGTGGATGCGATCTCGCTGGCCCTCCACTCCGCACTGGACCACTTGGACAACAAAAACTCATATGTCAGGCTGTTATTCATTGATTACAGCTCGGCATTTAACACAATCATCCCCTCCAAACTGGTTACCAAACTCGCAGAACTGGGTCTCTGCGCATCCCTCTGCAACTGGATCCTTGACTTCCTCGTCCACAGACCACAGTCTGTTCGTATTGGTGGAAATGTGTCAGCCTCAATAACAATCAGCACGGGAGCACCTCAAGGCTGCGTGCTCAGCCCCCTGCTGTACTCACTCTATACCCATGACTGCGTAGCGAACCACAGTGCGAACTCCATCATCAAGTTCGCAGACGACACCACTATTGTGGGGCGTATCACTGATGGGGATGAGTCAGAGTACAGAAGAGAGATCGAGCAACTGTCCATATGGTGCCAGCGCAATAACCTGGCCCTCAACACCAGCAAAACAAAGGAGCTGATTGTGGACTTTGGAAGGAGTAGGAGGGGGACCCACAGCCCCATTTATATCAACGGGTCGATGGTTGAAAGGGTCAAGAGCTTCAAATTCCTGGGCGTGCACATCTCTGAAGATCTTTCCTGGTCCGAGAACACTAATGCAATCATCAAAAAAGCACATCAGCGCCTCTACTTCCTGAGAATATTATGGAGAGTTGGATTGTCAAGGAAGACTCTCTCTAACTTCTACAGGTGCACAGTCGAGAGCATGCTGACCGGTTGCATCGTGGCTTGGTTCGGCAATTTGAGCGCCCTGGAGAGGAAAAGACTACAAAAAGTAGTAAACACTGCCCAGTCCATCATCGGCTCTGACCTTCCTTCCATCGAGGGGATTTATCGCAGTCGCTGCCTCAAAAAGGCTGGCAGTATCATCAAAGACTCACACCATCCTGGCCACACACTCATCTCCCTGCTACCTTCAGGTAGAAGGTCCAGGAGCCTGAAGACTGCAACAACCAGGTTCAGGAATAGCTACTTCCCCTCAGCCATCAGGCTATTAAACCTGGCTCGGACAAAACTCTGATTATTAGCAACCACTTTCTGTTATTTGCACTATCATTTTTTTTTTTCGTGTGTGTATATATTTATATCATGGTATATGGACACATTTATCTGTTTTGTAGTAAATGCCTACTATTTTCTGTGTGCTTAAGCAAAGCAAGAATTTCATTGTCCTATACAGGGACACATGACAATAAACTCACTTGAACTTGAACTTGAGAATCATGACCGTATAACAGTGGCCCTACCTTAACAGCCATCAGCGTGTCGCTGGGCGTATGCCGCATCTTCTCCACCACACCGTACGCGCCACGTCCCAGCTCCGACAGCGGCTCCAGGTCATCTGCTTTCACTTCAAAGTTCTAGGAAAACAAAGTTTAGTACAGTTTAGCTGAGACACAAAAAGCTGGAGTAACTCAGAGGAACAGGCAGCATCTCTGGAGGGTAAACAATGGGTGATGTTTCGTGTCTAGGCCTTGAGATTAGGTTAGTTTAGAGATAGACTGTGGGAACAGGCCCTTCAGCCCACCGAGTCCATGCTGACCCATTCAATTCGGTCCACGTTATCCAACTCCCCCACACACTAGGGGGAAATGTAGTGCACAAAAGCCACTTAACCTACAAAATTTATCACTGGTACACAAAAATGCTGGAGAAACTCAGCGGGTGCAGCAGCATCTATGGAACGAAGGAAATAGGCAACGTTTCGGCCCAAAACGTTGCCTATTTCCTTCGCTCCATAGATGCTATTGCACCCGCTGAGTTTCTCCAGCATTTTTGTGTACCTTCGATTTTCCAGCATCTGCAGTTCCTTCTTAAAATAAATTATCACTGGCTTGGATGAAGTGGTAAGTTAGTCCCACTGACACGAGATGTGGCTCTCCTTAGAGATACAGCGTGGAAACAGTTCATCTAGTCCGCGCTGACCACCGATCACTCCAAACACTAAGATTTACAATATTACCGATGCCAATTAGCCCACAAACCTGTACGTTGATGGAGTGTGGGAGGGAACTCGAGCACCGTGTGAAGTTTGCTCCACTAAGACCCGTGACCAAATTCACGGGTCACTGCTGCCACCTCTGGGCCAACCATCTCCACTGCAGGTGGAATAGTCAAATCCATCATCGATGCATTCCTGCCATTTCCACGGGCAAACAGAACATTCTTCTCACGACTGAGCTGCCTCTTTGAGTCATAGAATGATACAGCATGGAAACAGGCCCTTCCAGCCAACTTGCCCCATCTACACTGGTCCCGCCTGCCTGCGTTCGGCCCCTGTCCCTCTAAACCTGTCCTATCCACGTACCTACACAAAAATGCTGGAGAAACTCAGCGGGTGCAGCAGCATCTATGGAGCGAAGGAAATAGGCGACGTTTCGGGCCGAAACCCTTCTTCAGACTGATGGGGGGTGGGGGGGAGAAGGAAGGAAAAAGGGAGGAGGAGGAGCCCGAGGGCAGGGGGATGGGAGGAGACAGCTCGAGGGTTAAGGAAGGGGAGGAGACAGCAAGGGCTAGCAAAACTGGGAGAATTCAACGTTCATGCCATCCGGACGCAAGCAACCCAGGCGGAATATGAGGTGCTGTTCCTCCAATTTCCGGTGTTGCTCACTCTGGCAATGGAGGAGACCCAGGACAGAGAGGTCGGTTTGGGAATGGGAGGGGGAGTTGAAGTGCTGAGCCACCGGGAGTTCAGGTAGGTTATTGCAGACTGAGCGGAGGTGTTCGGCGAAACGATCGCCCAACCTCCGCTTAGTCTCCCCGATGTAAATCAGCTGACATCTAGAGCAGCGGATGCAGTAGATGAGGTTGGAGGAGATACAGGTGAACCTTTGTCGCACCTGGAACGACTGCTTGGGTCCTTGAATGGAGTCGAGGGGGGAGGTGAAGGGACAGGTGTTGCATTTCTTGCGGTTGCAACGGAAAGCGCCCGGGGAGGGGGTGGTACGGGAGGGAAGGGCTACTATCCACGTACCTGTCTAATTACCTATCCACGTATTACCTATCCACATACCTGTCTAATTGCTTCTTAAGCGTTGCGATAGTACCTACCTCACCTACCTCCTCCGGCAGCTACTTTCATACACCCACCACCCTTTGTGTGTACAATGGTGGAGTTGTTGCCTTACAGCACGAGAGACCAGGGTTCGATCCTGACTACAGATGCTGCTGTCTTTTCTCCAGAGATGCTGTCTGACCCAATGAGTTACTCCATGATGGGCCTGAGTGAGTCCCACTGCAAATTGGAGGAGCAGCACCTCATATTTCGCTTGGGTAGTTTACACCCCAGCAGTTTGAACATTGGCTGGTCCAATTTCAGGTAGTCCTTGCTTTCTCCCTCCTTCCCCTCCCCTTCCCAGCTCTCCCACAGCCTACTGTCTCCGCCTCTTCCTTTCTTCTTCTCACCCCCACATCAGTTTGAAGAAGGGTCTTGACCCGAAATGTCACCCATTCCTTCGCTCCATAGATGCTGCCTCGCCCGCTGTGTTTCTTCAGTTTTTTATCTACCTTCGATGAATTACCCTAGCTCTTTGGGCCTATCCAGTTTAAACCAGCCTCTGCAGTTCCTTCCTACACACTTGTAATCCTGAGGAATGGTCTCAGTTCGAAGCCCAACAAGGGAGCTCGGGAATATAGATTCAGATAACTAAATAAACTTAGTTATCTAAAATGTCAATAGTGGTAATTCTGGTAGAAAACTTTAAAGGTGATCACAATGGGATTTTACAAAGAAGAACTTCCAATCCTAAAGGGTTTGTTGAAACAAGGAAATGCAGGTGCTGGTCTACCTAGGAAAGACACAAAATGCTGGAGTAACTGAGCGGGGCAGGCAGCATCTCTGGAAAACGTGGATAGGAGACATAGAACGTAATTGTGAAGCCGGAGGAAGGAATGCAGGAAAAGGGGGAGGAGAGAAATAGGTGGGAGTCGAGGTGCGACACAGGGGATGGAGATGGGGAGAAAGAGGATCGAGGTGGAGACAGGAGAGAGGAAAGGGGAGGGTTGAAAAAAGTTACTTAAAATTGGAGAATTCAATGTTCATCTTTGGTCGTCTTGTTTTACCGTGGACTATAGAGAGATGCCCCAAGCTTTTCTCAGCGTCTTTGTACCAATGTTGACATGGATTCTAACATGATTGATTCATTCATTGAAAGATACAGCATGACTGAGGACGACTGAGTCCACACCAACCATCGATCTTTCATTCACACTAGTCCTACCTCATCCCAATTTTACGATTGTTGGGCTAATTTGCAAGCAGAGGCCATTTAGCGTACATACCCGCACGTCTTTGGGACGTGGGAAGGAAATCAGAGCACCCGGGATAAACCCACACGGTCACAGGGGGAACGTGCAAACTCCACAGAGACAGCAGCCATCGTCAGGATTGAACTCTGCCACTGTGAGGCAGCAACTCTACCGCTGCGCCAGCGTGCCGCCTCATAGTATCTCTAAACTAAACGGTGGCGCAGCAGTGGAATTGCTGCCTCACAGCGCCAGGGTTCAATCCTGACTACGGATGCTGGCTGTGCGGAGTTTTGTACGTTCTCCCCTTGACCTGCATGGGTTTTCTCCACGATCTTCGGTTTCCTCCCACACTCCAAAGACTTACTGGCTTGTAGGTTAATTGGCCTGGGTTTGTATACTTGGTATAAGTGTAGATTGTCCTTAATGTGTGTAGTGTGGTGTCAATGTGCGGGGATCGCTGGTCGGTGCGGACTGTGTGGGCTAAAGGGCCTGTTTCCGCGCTGTATCTCTAAAAAAAATTATATATATATATATATATATATATAAACAAATGGGCGCAAAGTATACACTGTTCGGGCAGTCAAGAACTATTCCAATTTCGACAGAGAATAGTGATGCATCGCCCTCGAGTGGTGAAAGCCTGCATAGCAACAGCAACAACTGCACAGAGTCCAGAAGAACAATAAATAACACTGTCACTTGAAAAGTTAAATTCCAGTCTCACAATGCAGGAGAACAAAATTCAGGATGTCAACCAGCCATAGCAAGATGCAGCACGGAAACAGACTCTTCATCCAACAGCTGTCCGCACAGAGTTTGTACGTTCTCCCTGAGTACTGCGTGGGTTTTTTCCCCGAGTGCACCGGTTTCCTCGTACGTTCCAAAGACGTGCAGGTTTGTAGGTTGTGTAGGATGCTGGTTTACACCAAGGAGAGACACAATTGCTGGAGTAATTCAGCAGGTCAGGCAGCATCTCTGGAGAAAAGGAATAGGTGACGGTTCACGTCGAGACGCTTCTTCAGACTGGAAGATGACTTCGGTCTGACCCGCTGAGTTATTCCAATAGATCCTGGTCTTAATAGATGGAGCTTTGCCACAGAAGGCTGTGGAGGCCAAGTCAATGGATATTTTTAAGGCAGAGATAGATAGATTCAATAGACAATAGGTGCAGGAGTAGGCCATTCGGCTCTTCAAGCAAACACCGCCATTCACTGTGATCATTCACAATCAGTACCCTGTTCCTGCCTTTTCCCCATATCCATTGACTCCGCTATCTTTAAGAGTATCTAACACTCTCTTGAAAGCATCCAGAGAATTAACCTCCACTGGCTTCTGAGGCAGAGAATTCCACAGATTCACAACTCTCTGGATGAAAAAGTTTTTCTTCATCTCCGTTCTAAATGGCCTACCCTTTATTTATAAATTGTGGCTACTGGTTCTGGACTCCCCCAACATCGGGAACATGTTTTCTGCCTCCAGCGTGTCCAATCCCTTAATAATAATCTTACATTTCAATAAGATATCCTCTCATCCTCCTAAATTCCAGTGTATACAAGCCCAGTCGCTCCATTCTATCAACATATGACAGTCCCACCATCTCGGGAATTAACCTCGTGAACCTACGCTGCACTCCCTCAATAGCAAGAATCCTTCCTCAAATTTGGAGACCAAAACTGCACACAATACTCCAGGTGTGGTCTCGCTAGGGCCCTGTACAACTGCAGAAGGACCTCTTTGCTCCTATACTCAACTCCTCTTGTTATGAAGGCCAACATTCCATTCGCTTTCGTCACTGCCTGCTGTACCTGCATGCTTAATCATTCTTGATTAGTACAGGTGTCAGGGGTTATGGGGAGAAGGCAGCAGAATGGGGTTGAGAGGGAAAGATAGGTCAGCCATGATTGAATGGTAGAGTAGACTTGATGGGCCGAATGGCCTTATTCTACTCCAATAATTAAGAGCAGATTGGATCTTACCTTTTCACCGACGGCGATGCAGGCCTTTGAGTCCAGGTCCCTGGGAGGGCTGCAGAGAGAATAAACAAAATGGTTTCAGCTACAGTGTTTCCCTAATCACTAACAAGATCAATTTAAAGAACGGTGGGTGGAACGTTAGCGCAGCTGGTAGAGTTGCTGCCTCACAGCGCCAGAGGCCCAGATTTGATCCTGACCTTTTGCACATTCTCCCTGTGACTACGTGGGTTTCCTCCGGGTGCTCAGTCTGAAGAAGGGTTTCAGCCCGAAACGTTGCCTATTTCCTTCGCTCCATAGATGCTGCCTCACCCGCTGAGTTTCTCCAGCATTTTTATCTACCTTCGATTTTACAGCATCTGCAGTTCCTTCTTGAACATAAACTTATCTCTTGTCTCCACATTCATTTACGTACATCTATAGAAGGAACTGCAGATGCTGCTTGACACCGAAGATAGACACAAAATGCTGGAGTAACTCAGCGGGACAGTCAGCATCTCTGGAGAGAAGGAATGGGTGACATCTTGGGTTCGCCTGAAGAAAGGTCTCAACCCGGAACATCACCCATTCTTTCCCTCCAGAGATGCTGCCTGTCCCGCTGAGTTACCCTAACTTTTTGTGTCAATTTTCTTGTTTCTTTCTGTCGTCTGAAAGTTTTGTGTCTCTGTTCGAGACCCTTCTTCAGACCCAACACATCACCCATTCCTTCTCTCCAGAGATGCTGCCTGTCCCGCCGAGTTACTCCAGCATGTTGCGTCTATCTTCGTTTGCACACAAACCAACTTCAAGGAAAAATCCTCAAAAGTGACCACAGGAGAAATAGTGATGGGAAGAAACTACGTTTAAATCCGAAAATAAATGTCAAAGTAGGGATAGGCATTCTCTGTGTCCACGTCACCACCACCCTTTGTGACCCCGGCACCTTCCAGCCCATCAATTTTTGTTGGGTCGGGTGTTTCCCTTAGTTACGATCTCAGTTCACAGGAAGGCCCTACCTTGTAGGAGGAACAAGTCTCATTTGCCAATTGATAGAGTGTCATCGAGTCATAGAGTGATACAGTGTGGAATCAGGCCCTTCGGCCCAACTTGCCCACACCGGCCAACATGCCCAACTACACTAGTCCCACCTGCCTGCGTTTGGTCCATATCCCCCAAACCTGTCCTATCCATGTATCCAAGACTATTTCTTAAACGTTGGGTTAGTCCCAGCCTCAACTACCTCATCTGGCAGCTTGTTGCATACACCCACGACCCTTTGTGTGAAAAGGTCACCCCTCGTTAACCAGTTCGTTCTGTATGACATCCAACTCTCTGCCCTCTACCCATTAGCAATGGTAGATACAAAGTGCTGGAATAACTCAGAAAGTTGTGGAGGCCAAATCAATTGATCCATCATATGATATTTATATGTTAAATTATATATATTATAAATTAATATTACATGACTGCAGTTCTTGATAACCTTTTATCACCAGTCGGGGTATTTATTGCAAAGAGAAAGAATTTCTTTAGTCGGAGGATGGTGATTTTGTGGAATTCATTGCCACAGACGGCTGTGGAGGCCATGTCAGTGTCTATTTCTAAGGCGGAGATTGGCAGATTCTTGATTAGTATGGGTGTTAGTGATTATGGGGAGAGAGTTAGATCAGCCATGATTGAATGGCAGAGTAGACTTGAAGGGCCAAATGGCCTAATTCTGCTCCTAGAATGTATGAACTCAGCAGGACAGGCAGCATCTCTGCAGAGCAGGAATGGGTGACGTTTCGGGTCGAGACCCTTCTTCGGTGAAAAAGAACATCACCCAAAACAAAGTATTATCCAAAACCCAGTCTGAAGAAGGGTCCCGACCCGAAACGTCACGTATCCATGTTTTCCAGGGATGCTGTCTGACCTGCTGAGTTACTCCAGCACTTTGTGTCATTTTCTCTAAATCAGCATCCACTGTTCCTTGTTCCATTATCCCAAACCTTCGTTCCAATCACTGAACTATCACCATGCAAAAAGTGGCCAATCAGCCCATGAAGTCTATTCTGGCCCCTTACAGATCTTTAAAAAAAAAAAACAAAGTACTGGAGTAACTCAATGGGTCAGCCGGCATCTCCGGAGGAAATGGATAGGTAGCATTTCAGGTCTTAACCCTTCTTCACACAGGAGAAGGGTTCCAACCCGAAACATGGTCTATCCGTGTTCTCCAGAAATGTTCCCTTACCCACTGAGTTACTCAAGCACTTTGCGCTTTTTTTTTTGTAATGCAGCATCTGCAGTTCCGTGCGATTCCCTTCCAGATCTATTCATTCCTGTTACCTGGTAAATCTGAAAAGCATTGCGTACTGGTCCCATTCATAAGTTCTAGGAGCAGAAGTAGGCCATTCGGATATCAAGTCTACTACCCCATTCTCCTGCCTGCTCCCCATAACCCCTGACACCCACACTAATCAAGAATCTGTCAATCTCCACCTTAACAAAATCCATTGATGGTCTCCACAGCCTTATAATTCCACAGATTCACCACCCTCTGACTAAAGGAATTCCTGCTCATCTCCTTTCTAAACGTACGTCCTTTTATTCTGAGGCCGTGGCCTCTGGTCCTAGACTCTTCCACTAGTGGAAATATCTTCTCCATGACAGTCAGTATGTTCCAGGATGAGTCGCACTCTGGCCACCCCCTCTTCTCTCCTCTCCCGTCAGGCACAAGTTATAGAAGTGTGAAAACGCACACCTCCAGATTTGGGGACAGTTTCTTCCCAGCTGTTATCAGGCAACTGAACCATCCTACCACAACCAGTGAACAGTGCTGAACTACTGTCGATCTCACTGTTGACCCTCGGACTATCGTTGATCGGACATTACTGGCTTTACCTCGCACTAAACGTTATTCCCTTATCATGTACCTGTACAATGTGAATGGCTCGATTGTAGCCATGTATTGTCTTTCTGCTGACTGGATAGCATGCAACAAAAGCTTTTCACTGCACCTCAGTGCACGTGACAATAAACTAAAGTAAACTCTGCACAAACTCCATGATGTTTTGAATCTCGGCAGGACAGCCTGGAAGGGAACAACCCTCACCCCTGCCCACGCCAGCTTTGAGTAACTGCGATGAGTTGGTTACTTACGTGGGACTTTCCTGCGGTTGCTCAAAGACAGCCTTTGACAGTTTCAGCCCACGGTTCTTTTTCTTACCTGCAGAGACACAAGCGAGAGAAGGCGTTATATAATGAGGCACTGTAAGGTGCTGGTCAGGCCGCATTTGGAGTGCAGTGAGCAAATCTGGGCCCCATATCTGAGGCAAGATGTGCTGGCTCTGGAGAGGGTCCAGAGGAGGTTTACAAGAATGATTCCAGGAATTAGTGCATTAGCTTATGATGAGCGTTTGTCGGCACTGGGCCTGTACTGGCTGCAGTTTAGACGGTTGAGGGGGGACCTCACTGAGACTTACAGAATAATGAAAGGCATAGATAGAGTGGATGTGGAAAGGATGTTTCCACTAGTGGGAGAGTCTAGGGCTAGAGCTCATCGCCTCAGAATTAAAGAGCGTTCTTTTAGAAAGGAGATGAGGAGGAAGTTCTTTAGTCAGTGGGGAGTTAATCTGTAGAACTTTTTGCCACAGTGGGCTGTTGAGGCCAAGTCAGTGGATATTTTTAAGGAAGAGATGCACAAATTCTTGATTAGTTGCTACCATACAGCGCCAGAGGCCCGGGTTCGATCCTGACTACGGGTGCTGTCGGTACTGCGTTTGCACTTTCTCTTCGTGACCTGCGGGGGTTTTCTCTGGGTGCCCCGGTTTCCTCCCACACACCAAAGACGTACAGGTTTATAGGTTAATTGGCTTGGTATAATTGTAAATGCGTAGTGTTAATGTGCGGGGATCGCTGGTCAGCCCGGACTCGGTGGGCCGAAGGGCTTGTTTCCGTGCTGTATTTCTCAACTAAACTTAAATACTTTATACTGAATATGGCTGCAACTGAACAATACAATAAAAAAAGTCACTTGACCTTACAGGCTAACTGACCATGCTTCCTATTGTTGAAGTAGTTTCGGAAGTAGGTCACAGTTTAAGACAATACGATAAAGCACTAGGAGTTATCTGTTCTCATATTTTTGCCTCAATGACCTTGCAGGAACACCTCAGGTATGGCTGGTTTCTGGAACTGATTGAAGTTCTGCCAAGCCGTTCCGCACTCCCCTGTGGAAGTCCATCTGCAGCACAGTGTTTACGCAGTAAAACACTCGGACACCACACTCTTCTCCAGCATCCAGTGAAACACCATCACTCTCTTGTAAGGAATAAGCTGCCAGAGGAGGACATTGAGGCAGGGACTATCCCAACGTTTAAGAAACCGTTAGATACATGGATAGGACAGGTTTGGAGGGAAATGGGCCAAGCGCAGGCAGGTGGGACAAATGCAGCTGGGACATGTTGGCCGGCATGGGCAAGTTGGGCCTGTTTTCATGCTAGGACTATGACTATTTCCCACAGAAAAGGACAAGCTAGTGGACAGATTGCTCTTGCAGTAAGATAATGGCTTGATTGCAAGATGCTGGCAAGATAGGGGAGGTGCAACAAGACCTCACTCGGTGTGCTTGTTCATTAGTCACTGAATGTAAGCATGCAGGTTCAGCAGGCAGTGAAGAAAGCCATTGCGAGAGGATTTGAGTTTAGGAGCAAAGAGTTGTACAGGGCCCTGGTGAGAACGCACCTGGAGTATTGTGTGCAATTTTGGTCTCCTAATTTGAGGAAGAACAATGGACAATAGACAATAGGTGCAGGAGTAGTCCATTCGGCCCTTCGAACCAACACCTCCATTCAATGTGATCATGGCTGATCATCCCCAATCAGTACCCCGTTCCTGCCTTCTCCCCATATCCCCTGACTCCGCTATCTTTAAGAGCCCTATCTAGCTCTCTCTTGAAAGTATCCAGAGAACCGGCCTCCACCGCCCTCTGAGGCAGAGAATTCCACACTCACAACTCTCTGTGTGAAAAAGTGTTTCCTCATCTACTTTCTGAATGGCTTACCCCTTATTCTTTAACTGTGGCCCCTGGTTCTGGCCTCCACCAACATCAGGAACATTATTGCTATTGAGGGAGTGCAGGGTCGGTTAATCAGGTTAATGCCCAGGATAGCAGGACTGACATATGATGAAAGAATGGGTCAACTGGGCTTCTATTCATTGGAATTTAGAATGAGAGGGGATCTTATTGAAACATATAAAATTCTTAAAGGATTGGATAGGCTAGATGTAGGAAAAATGTTCCCGATGTTGGGGCAGTCCAGAACCATGGGTCACAGTTTAAGAATAAAGGGTAGGCCCTTTAGGACTGAGATGAGGAGAAAAGTCCCATAGAGTTGTGAATCTGTGGAATTCTCTGCCACAGAAGGCAGTGGAGGCCGATTCATTGGCTGTTTTCAAGAGAGAGTTAGATTTAGCTCTTAGGGCTAACGGAATCAAGGAATATGGGAGAAAAGCAGAAACGTGGTATTGACTTTAGATGATCAGCCATGATCATATTGAATGGCGGTGCTGGCTCAAAGGGCCGAATGGCCTACTCCTGCACCTAATTTTCTGTTACTATGTCTCTAAGATTGCATTTTTAGCCTTTACATTGGAAAACATACAGAGGAGGTTCACCAGGTTGATTCTGGTGACAAACGGGTTGAATAAAGATTGAGCCCACACTTATTGGAGTTCAGAAGAATGATAGGGAACAGAAGTAGGAGCAGGAGTAGGCCATTCGGCCCATCAAGTCTACTCTGCCATTCAATCATGGCTAATCTATCTTTCCCTCTCAAACCCATTCTCCTGCCCTCTCCCCATCTTGTGGGTGGGTGTGGGTGTCGGGGGTTGTGGGGAGAAGGCAAGAGAATGGTGTTGAGAGGGAAAGATAGATCGGCCACAATTGAATGGTGGAGTAAACTTCATGGGCCAAATGGCTTCATTCTGCCCCTAGAACTTATGAATCTTTATTCAAACTCTTTGCCCCAAGAATCAACCTAGTGAACCTTCGCTGTATTACATCAAATATAAAGATGTCATTCCTCTAATGTAAAGACTAAAACTGTATGGACTATTCATGTGCAATCTTATCAGCATCCTACAATCAAGCCATTAGCCTTGTTAAATATTTACCGCATCTGCAAACTAACCATTTGTGCTTCATCAACGCGCACTCCAGATACTGTTGTATCACAATATCATGTCGTTTCAAAGCATTTTAATAATCGTTTGCTTTCCCATTGTTCCTTTCAAATTGGATATTTCCCCACATTATACTCCACTTCACCACTTCATGTCCCTAGCATGTGTAGGATATTGTTAGTGTGCGGGGATCGCTGGTCGACGTGGGCCAAAGTGCCTGTTTCCACGCTGTATCTCTAAACTAAACGGTATTTCAGCCGAGGCCTACCCAGTGTTTAGTGAAGGGCTGGCACAGCTGTCCGGCTTTTTCATGCTGTGACTTGTGAATTAGGACAACAATCCCAGCAGCTTAAAATAGACTTATCAATTGGCCCTACCACTTTGGATATTTATGTACATATTTGATCTTTTCCTGCACAACTTGTGCCATTTAGTATAAGTTCCCTTTCCTATTCTTCCATCCAAAATATTTCACTTTCCATTTTAGTTTCAGTTTAACTTAGAGATAGAGGGCGGAAAATGGCCCTTCGGCCCACCGAGACCGTGCAATCACCCACACACTAGTTCCATCCTTCACACTAGGAACGATTTACAGAGACCAATTAACCTACGAACCTGCACGTCTCTGAAGTGTGGGAGGAAACCGGAGCACCCAGAGATAACCCAGGAAGAACCTGCAAACTCCACGCAGACAGCACCCGAGGATGGCACTCATAGGAGCAGAATTAGGCCATTCAGCCCATCAAGTCTATTCCGCCATCTAATCGTGGCTGATCTATAATACCTTCTCAACCCCATTCTGCTGCCTTCTCTGTTGAGCCACAATGACACCCCTTAAAATTTAACATTATTTCTTAGGGTTAAATTTAACCTACCACACATTTCAGTTCCTGAAGAACTTTACAATCTTCATCAGTGAATTTTGAGTTACACAACATTCACCATCTTACTAATAAATTCAGATTTGAACACCCTGCTAACGTGTTCTCACTTGTCATCACCTGTGAACCTTCGGCCCACAACAGCAACACATCGAAGATATGATGGGTCCCTTTGACCTCTGACCTTCAGCACGCACTTCATGGGAACATAGTCAAAGAGAAATAGACCCAAGGCCATGGGAAATATTTGGGATGGGACTGTGCGGCACGGTGGCGCAGCGGTAGAGTCGCTGCCTTACACCGCTTACAACGCCGGAGACCCGAGTTCGATCCCGACTGCGGGTGCTGTCTGCGCGGAGTACATACATTCTCCCCGTGACTAGATAGATAGATAGATAAATACTATGTGGGTTTGCTCTGAGATCTTCGGTATCCTCCCACACTCCAAAGACGTACAGGTATGTAGGTTAATTGGCTGTGTGTATGTGTAAATTGTCCCTAGCGTGTGTAGGATGGTGTTAGTGTGCCGGGATCGTTGGTCGGTGCGGACTCAGTGGGCCGAAGGGCCTGTTTCCGCGCTGTATCGCTAAACTAAACTAAAAGACGGTGATTTCAAAGTTTGGTCAAAGAAGGGTAGTTTTAAGTAAGGTCTGAGAAAGAGGAGTGGGACATGGAAGAGTTGAGGGAAGATGAACACTTGGGCAGCTTTCAAGCCAGCGGTATGAATGTTGATATCTTTAATTTCAATTAACTCCTGTATTCCCTCCCTCCTCCCCTCTCCCACCCTAGTCGTCCCAGCAGCTCCACTAAACGCATCCTTGTATCCCCCTCTTGTTATCACTTCTTCCCTAGCCAACAACGGGCCATTATGGGCTACACCCTTCCTGAGGTCATCTCTTGCCGCCCTCGATTTGGTCTGGCTTTTTCTGGCCTCCAGTTTATTCCGCTCCCCCACCACCCGCCCCCACCTCTACTTCCAGTCTAAAGAAAGGTTCCAACCTGGAACGTCACCCGTTACTTTTCCACGGAGATGCTACCTGACCCGCCGAGTTACTCCAGGATCTATCTTCAGTGTAAACCAGCATCCGCAGTTCCTTCATACACACAGGGTTTGGGCAAGGATCTCTAGGGCGATTGCAAAACCTCTGGCAGTTAAGGGCCTGTCCCACTTACGTGTCCTTGGCACGCAAATTACGCGATCTCGTGGTCGCGTTGAGCCACGATGGTCCCGCGAAGGTCGGGCGCGATTACATGCATACGCACAGCCGTCTGGAGCGCGTTACGTCATTTGAAGATGGACACAAAGCCGGAGTAACTCAGCGGGACCGATGCATCTCTGGAGAGAAGGAATGGGTGACGTTTCGTGTCGAGACTCTTCTTCAGTCTGAAAAGAAGGGTCTTGACCCAAAACGTCACCCATTGCTTCTCTCCAGAGATGCTGCCGGTCCCGCTGAGTTACTCCTGCATTTTGTGTCTATCTTCAATTTTCTTGGCCCCGCTCTGGGATAGAAGTGGGGGCGGATCCGGACCGCAACGGCCGTGAGCCTCAGGCCGAGTTCGGCGATCGTTTGCCTGCTTCTGCTGCTGTGGAAGGTGAGACGTTGCATCGCGCCAGGGTCTTGGGCCTGTCCCACTTTGGCCGTCAGTTCCACGACTGGCCGTTGGCGAACGAAGATTTCGGTCACTACAAAAATTTCTGAGCCCCGCGCGTTGTCGCGCACAACTAAATACCCCTCAGCACTTCTAAGTGGGACCGGCCCCGCACGGCCATACGATGCCCGTGCGCCTCAACGCGACCACGAGGTCGTGTAATTTGCGTGCCAAGGACACGTAAGTGGGACAGGCCCTTTAGTCCCACAGTCTGATGCCCAGTGGAAACACATCCCAGAACACCTGGCCGTGGACTATCTCGTACCAGCAGGCTTAAGGAGTCACTTGATTGTCCAAGAGACTAATCCTTTTCACATAGTTAGTTAACATTAATGTAACCGAGGGCTAAGCTGTGGTGTAGAATCCTCAGTGTCCATAGAAAGCATCTGCACTTGAAACCCATGCTGTCAGAGTGAGAAAGTGAAAATACCCCACAGACAGCACCCGAGGTCAGGATCGAACCCGCGTCTCTGGCGCCGCGAGGCAACTGCCCTACAAGATGCATCTCTGTGGCACTTTATTTCCTCGATTCCTGATTGGGGCGAGGTGCTGCACGACCATAGACCATATCAAAGAACACGATCAGTGCAGTGTCACAGAGGGTACATTAGGGGCTTGGCTGTATCTAAGCTGCATTAACAGCCATGCCTTTCAGAACAGCTCCAAAAAAAATGTCATCTATGCAATGCAACGATAAACATGCACGCTTGGTGTTTTAAAGATGCACTTCTTCGTAAATTATGCTTTTCATATTTCACCAGCACTGTGACCAAACTGACACAAAGCGCTGGAGTAACTCAGCGGGTCAGGCAGCATCTCTGGAGAACAGGGATAGGCAACATTTCGGGTCGGGATGCTTGTTCAGACTCTGACGAAGCGTCCCGACTCGAAAAGTCACCCATCCATGTTCGCCAGGAATGCTGCCTGACCCGCTGAGATACTCCAGCCCTTTGTGTCCTTTTTGTGTAAACCAGCATCTGTAATTCTTGGTTTCCGCTGCTGCCATATTGAGCGTGTAGGCAGGAACTGCAGATGCTGGCTTACACAGAAGATACTGATCCTCACTTGTGGACCCAAGGCAGGTCAAGGGGAGAGAGTGAAAGTGAAGGATGACCAACTCTCCGCTTGGCCAGTGAAAGGCACAAACCAGGCAATGGGCCGTGAACCTTTGGAAACCATCCTTCTTCCTCAGTCAATAGGAGAGCAAAGTTGTTGCAAGGAACGGCATGTGCTAATGAGTGGGACAATAATCTTCAAGAGAAACAAGAAATTAAATTGAAATTCAAACCACAGGAAGGGCTAAATTAGCTTCTTCCAGTATAAAGGATAGAGTGGATGTAATGAGGATGTTTCCACTAGTGGGAGCCTAGGACTAGAGATCATGGCCCCAGAATTAAAGGACATTCTTTTTAGGAAGAAATGAGGAGACATTTCTTTAGTCAGAGGGTGGTGAATCTGTGGAATTATTTGCCACAGAAGGCTGTGGAGGCCAAGTCAGTGGATATTTTCAAGGCAGAGATAGATTCTTGATTAGTACGGGTGTCGGAGGCTATGGGGAGAAGGCAGGAGAATGTGGCTAGGAGGGAGAGGTAGATCGGCCATGATTGAATGGCGGAGTAGACGTGATGGGCCAAATGGCCTAATTCTACTGCTATCACTTATGACCTTATGGCCTTACATACTCTACATTTGGAGATGGCCACCAGGGAAATATTGGAGTTTAGAGACACAGCGCGGAAACAGGCTCTTCGTCCCACCAAGTCCATGCTGACCAGCGATCCCCGCCCACGAGCACTATCCTACATACACTGGGGACAATTTATCATTTTTACCGAAGCCTATGAACCTACAAACCGGTACAGTTTTGGAATGTGGGAGGAAACCGAAGCACCCGGCTAAAACCAACGCGGTCACGCGGATAACGTACAAACTCCGTGCAGACAGCACCCGTAGTCAGGATCGAACCCGGGTCTCTGGCGCTATGAGGCAGCAACTCTACTGCTGCGCCACCATGCCCCATTTTGTTTAAACGTTTCCAATATCTTTAGAAAATAACAACCAGAGCATTTAAAAGACATTTGGACGGGTACATGGAAAGGAGAGGTTTAGAGGGAAATTGGCCAAACGCGGGCAGGTGGGACTAGTGTAGATGGGGCATCTTGGTCGGCAAGGGCAAGTTGGGCCGAAGGGCCTGTGTGACTCATGACTCTATGACTCAGAAACTAAAAATCACACTGATTCTGCTAAAGGTCGACCCACCTCAGAAACGCAAAAGAATCTTGGTACTTGCCTGACCCTGGCTTTATGTATACAAGAAAATACTGGACATTCTGCAATTGTACTCAAGAGTAACAGATCACATACAAAAGCAGGAGCGGCCTTCAATGTTAAGCCTCCAACTATGAGTTAAGAGACTAAAGTAATAAGTTATGTGGCTGGGCCAGTAAACATAAACCATTTTTAAAAATATCAATTTAGTGTCAAATGAGCAATGAAAGGGAATCGCAACGTAGGAAGGAACTGCAGATGCTGGTATCAACCGAAGATAGACACAAAAAGCTGGAGTAATTCAGCAGGACAGGCAGCATCTATTGAGTGAAGGAATGACTGAAGAGTCTCAACCCAAAACATCACCGATTCCTTGTCTCCTGAGATGCTGCCTGTCGTGCTGAGTTAATCCAGCTTTTTGTGTCTATCAATGGTCCCTGGTCCAAACTGAGCGGAAGGTTTCTCTGCCATACTCATCCCGTGAAGCAGAGTGGTCCCTGTGAAACAACTAGTCCTCAGGAGGTGAATCCTGGGGCCCAGCCACAATGTTCAGACAGACACAAAATGCTGGAGTAACTCAGCAGGTTGGGTACCATCTCTGGAGAACATGGATAGGTGACGTTTCGGATCGGAACCCTTCTTCGCACTCTTCTAAGCTTGAAGAAGGGTTCTGTCCCAAAACGTCACCTATTCCTTTTCTCCAGAGGTGTTGCATGACCTGCCGAGTCACTTCAGCATTTTTATGTTTATCTTTGGTATAAACCAGCATCCGGAGAGACTTTTGACAACGTGTCAACCATTTCTAAATGTCTCCAATAATCAAATAATTAAATTCAAATTTTCCCGGGGTGGGAATGTCCAACACCAGAGGGCATAACTATAAAGTGAGTGGGGGAAAGATTAATGGAGGTGTGCGGGGCAAGATTACTTTACACACAGAGACAGGTGGGGGCCTGGATTTCACAGCCATGTGGAGGCAGATGCATCGTGGTATTTCAGGGGCTTTTAGATAGGCGCATGGAAGTGCAAGGAATAGCGGGATATGGATAGTGGGGCTGATGTCTGACGAAGGGTCTGGACCTGAAACGTCACCCATTCTTTGTTTCCAAAGATGCTGTCTGACCCATTGAGTTACTCCAGTACTTTGTGTCAATCTGTGGTAATGTTGGGATCGCCTGTATCAAAAATGATCAAATTGATACACCCCGTGCAGTGTGCATCTCAGATGTTACAATATAATTACAGTTGTTTATAGTGTCTTGAAATTGAAATTTGAGATTTTGGGGATTTCAAAAACACTTGATTATTCAAAGTTTCACTAATTGAATTTAGTTTAGTTTAGAGATACAGTGTGGAAACAGGCTCTTCAGTCCACCTAGTCCAGCGATCACCTGTACTAATTAACCTTGAAACCTGCACGTCTTTGGAGTGCGGGAGGAAACCGGAGCACCCAGAGAAAACCCACGCAGGTCACGGGCAGAACGTACAAACTTCGTACAATCAGCACCCGTAGTTAGAATCGAACCCGCATCTCTGGCGCTGTGAGGCAATTCTATCGCTGTGTCGCCCACGTTAATCCATATAGTGCCGGTTCATCAATTTGTTTCACAATGTGTTGCAATTCTGTAAAACACCCAATTCTATTTGGAACATGAAACAATGTAGTTCTGACATCTTAATTACAGGTAGTTAGTAAACGTTAAATAAAAATAGCTCCAGTGAGAAATAACTGGCTAGTTATACACAAGAACTATGTGACACTATAATTCAGAGCAAAACAATAATTTTAGTTCATCTCTGCCCCATCTCTCTCTTCGGGACACTAAGTGCTGGAGTAATTCAGCAGATCAGGCAGCATCTCTGGAGAACATGGATAGGTGGTGTTTCGGGTCCCAAGATGCTGCCTGACCTAATGAGTTACTCCAGCACTTTGTGACGTTTTGTGTATTAACCAGTATCTGTGGTTTCTTGTTTCCACGTTTGGACTGTCTCCATGTACCCTTCATGAGAGCATAAAAATTGAATGAAGCAATACCACAGAATGAAGCAATACCACAGATGCAACACATTGTGGCACAGCGGTAGAGTTGCTGCCTTACAGCACCAGAGACCCGGGTTTGATCCTGACTACGGGTGCCGTCTGTATGGAGTTTGTACGTTGACCCCGTGACCATGTGGGGTTTCTCCTGGTCCAACATAATCCTCCCGCACTTCAAAGACGTATCAGAAGGTGTGAATCACCAACATCAAACGTCACATTATTGCCCTCACAACAATCTTCTGATTTAAGAGCCTTTTGAGAAACTCTGTTCAGGAGGACGTTTAGACATGAGACGAGAGCAAGTTGAAAACATAACATGAAAAGGTCTGCGGTGTAATTAATCACTTCTGACAAGGAATTCAAGCCAAATATTTGGGGGGGGGGGGGTAAAAGATTGGAACTAGACAGAGGAAAAAAGACGCAAAAAGATCAATCTCAAAGGAGAGTATCTGCCATTGTGTTTTGTGACTGGTAATACATCATATCTCAGGTATCATTTTACTGCTGAAACGTAGGGAAAAGGAAATGAAAGTGGTGCAGCCAAGGAGCTGGTAAAGCAGGAAAAGCAAATGATAATAACCCAGGGTCAGATATTTTCATGTGGTGCAAGCGATGAAAGTATAAGAACTGTGGAATGTGAAGCCTCTGTCCTGCAAAGAGAAGCAAGCAGCTCGGTTGTAAAGCTTGTTATTTCAGTTCAGTTCAGTGTCACATGTACCGAGGTACAGTGAAAAGTTATTTGTTGCGAGCTATCCAGTCAGAACAGCAATACATGATTTTAATTGAGCCATTGATGGTGGAAAGATACATGATAAAGGAATTACGTTTAGTGCAAGGTAAAGCCACCAGAGTCCGATCAAGGATAGTCCGAGGGTCACCCATGAGATAGGTAGTAATTCTGGACTGCTCTCTGCTTTCGGGTCGGGACCCTTCTTCAAAGTCTGAACAAGCTTCCCGACCCAAAATGTCACCTATCCATGTTCCCCAGAGATGCTGCCTGACCCGCTAAGTTATCCCAGCACTTTTGTGTCAGTTTGGTATCCGTGTTGGTGAACTTATTTTAATGTGAAGAGCACATTCTATGAAGAAGTGCATCATCAAAGTAGCAAGCTTGCATGTTTATAGTTACATTGCACAGATGCCATTTTTTTAGCTGACCAAGGATAGTCCGAGGGTCACCAATGAGGTAGATAGCAGTTCAGCACTGCTCTCTGGTTGTGGTAGGACGATTCAGTTCCTTGATCATTAGGGTCACAAGTGAAAAGAGCAGAATTCCTTTTCTCCAGAGATGCTGCCTGTCCCGCTGAGTTCATAAGCTCTTGAGTTCTAGGAGCAGAATTAGGCCATTCGGCCCTTCAAGTCTACTTCGCCATTCAATCATGGCTGATCTATCTCTCCCTCCTAACCCCATTCTCCTGCCTTCTCCACATCCTTTTCACATCCAAGATATCTGACACACTCTGCCAGAAATCACAAACAAGTACCATATTAAAAATAAAGACTTCATGCTTGTGGCTTAAATAACCTAGGTGCTCAGTGGCTTCCCAATGCAGTAGGCTAAAGGAACTTTCTCATCCACGCACTATATACTAAGGGCGGAGGATTTGCTTCCTTACAGTGGAAGAGACCCAGGTTCGATCCTTGACTATGGGTGCTGTCTGTACAGAGTTTGTACGTTCTCCCCGTGATGGTGAAGGTTTTCTCCGGCTGCACCGGTTTCCTCACATATTCCAAAGACGTGCAGGTTTGTCGGTTGTATAGGAAGGAACTGCAAATGCTGGTTCACACCGAAGATGCAATCCAGCTTTTTGTGTCTATTTTCAGGGTTGTAGGTTAATTAGCTTCTGTAAATGTGTGGTAAATAATATTTTATTATTCGTCCCAGCTTTAAAAATCCTCAAAAAACATCTACGTAGTCAGATTAGTAGGTCTTTAGTAACCATCAGAGCCCAGGTATAGCGAATCAAGAAAAGTTATAAGCGCAACTTTTAATCAATATTTTCAACATTTACGGAACAGAAAATAATATTTGAAGCATACCCTTAAAAAAAATGAAAAACAGAATTATGATCGACATTCATAATTTGTTTTTAAAAGAGCCAGAGGTAACCTATTACTGCACAAGACGCCTATAAATCTAGCTGAGATTTTATGCAACAAATATTTTCAGGGCAAATTACTGCAAGAATACTTTGTCTATACCTAAAACTCCCAATAGTTTGTGTAGGAAGGAACTGCAGATGCTGGTTTTTACCGAAGATAGACACAAAATGCTGGAGTAACTCAGCGGGTCGGTCAGGCAGCATCTCTGGAGAAAAGGAATAGGTGACGTTTCGGGTCACAACCCTTCTTCAGACCCTCCACCCTGCAGACTCTTTTCTCCAGAGATGCTGTCTGACCCGCTGAGTTACTCCAACATTGTGTGTCGACATTCCCATTAGTTTATTTAATGTGGTGGAGAAGGTTGCTAAACAGCACCCCTAGTGGTGCTGCACGGAACCCCAGCATCTCCTGCATTTGTGACTGATGGTGCACGTATTTGAAGTTACAGGTAACCCTCGTTATAACAGAGCATGGGAGGGGGAAATGGTGTCCATTATTGCTGATTAAACACTACAACCTCCAATAAGCTCTGAACTACATAGACTATTATTGGGTTTTTTGTATGTGCATATGTTTGCATCTGTGTGTGTGGGTGTGTGCATGTGTGTGTATATATATATATATATATATATATATGATCTATATACATGTGTATTTGTGTGTATGTGTATATATATTTACACGCACACAACTATTTTTTCTCTCGTTTATTATATTGTTTACAGTGTACTATGTTTATATATTCTCTTGTGCAAGAATTCTGTTGTTCTATCTGGGACATATTATAATAAAACACTCTTGACAAAGGGTGGTGGATGTATGGAACAAGCTGCCAGAGGAGGTAGTTGAGGCAGGGACTATCCCAACATTTAAGAAACAGTTAGAAAGGTACATGCATAGGACAGATTTGGAGGGATATGGATCAAACGCAGGCAGGAGGGATTAGTGAAGCTGGGACACGTTGGCCGGTGTGGGCAAGTTGGGCCGAAGGGCCTGTTTCCACACTGTATCACTCTTTGACTCTTAAGTGTGAAAATGCACACCTCCGGATTCAGGGACAGTTTCTTCCCAGTTATCAGGGAACTGAATCATCCTATCACCAACTAGAGAGCAGTCCTGAACTACTATCTACCGCACAGGTGACCCTCGGACTATCTGTGATCAGACTACTGGATTATATCTTGCACTAAATGTACTTCACATAATTCCCTTTATCATGTATCTGTACACTGTGGATGCCTCAATTATAATCATGCATTGTCTTTCCGCTGACTGGTTAGCTCAGTACATGCGACAATAAACCAGACAAACTATTACCAAGTGATAGATTCACTCCAATCACCTAGCAGTCAGTGTATGGATCAACGAGTTGTTTTCAAATACAAAGTTGCTAAAATTGTATTTTTGTGACTGCTAGTTGAAAATACTAAAGGCTGTTTGTTACAATGTTCAACAGAGTAGCATTGCACAAGTGTCTATCGAAGCTATTGCTTGTCAATTTCAATGACCAGCCACAGTGTAACCAGTAGCCTGTGGTTCTTATAGAGACAGCGGTGTTTGATTACTGGAGGGCACTCCCTCCATTATAACCAAAATCTGTTGTAAAATTATTTAATTATTTCTTCTATGTAAAGCACTTTGGTTTCAACGCGAGTTGATTTAAACGTGCTTTATAAATAAAATGTACTTACATACTTACACTGTGTTGTGCTTGCTGGAGCCTCTTTGTGTGACTGGATATGCAATGGCACCTTGAAAATGGAACTGTCTTGAAACATTGCAAGAAAATCTTCCGCGACAATAAAAAGCCCAGAGTACGATTACGACATAAAACTGAATGTACTGAATTGTTCTGGATGGACACAAAGTGCTGGAGCAACTCAGCGGGTCAGGCAGCATCTATAGAGAATATGGATGGGCGACGTTTCAGAACGGGGCCTTTTTTTTAATTCAAAGCACAAAATCGAACATGTTAGAAGATTGAGGGGGGATCTTATAGAAACTTACAAAATTCTTAAGCGGTTGGACAGGCTAGATGCAGGAAGATTATTCCCGATGTTGGGGAAGTCCAGAACGAGGGGTCACAGTTTAAGGATAAGAGGGAAGTCTTTTAGGACCGAGATGAGAAAATCATTTTTTACACAGTGGTGAATCTGTGGAATTCTCTGCCACAGAAGGTAGTTGAGGCCAGTTCATTGGCTATATTTAAGAGGGAGTTAGATGTGGCTCTTGTGGCTAAAGGGATCAGGGGGTATGGAGAGAAGGCAGGGATGGGATACTGAGTTGGATGAACAGCCATGATCATATCGAATGGCGGTGCAGGCTCGAAGGGCCGAATGGCCTACTCCTGCACCTATTTTCTATGTTTCTATGTCTCTGTGCTAGAAACTGCATAATTGGGAAAAAGTGTACTGTAGTACACAGACAAAGCAGTTCCCACAAAAACCAATGTATTACCTATTCAGATTCAATTATTCAATACTTACATATATGGTACACAGCCTTACCCTATACCAGGAGTTCTCAACCATTTTCATCCCGTTTACCCCTGGCAACT
Source organism: Amblyraja radiata (assembly GCF_010909765.2). Lineage (NCBI taxonomy): Eukaryota > Metazoa > Chordata > Chondrichthyes > Rajiformes > Rajidae > Amblyraja > Amblyraja radiata. The sequence goes on along the minus strand of NC_045981.1, from coordinate 13,306,687 downwards.
TTAATAGTACATAACAATGTTATTTCACTTATTTATGAACCACTAATGATGAACAGATACCGGTATACCAGAACCAAACACAGTCAGTCAATGAGAAAAAATATGTACAAATCCAGAATCAACAAATTTTACCCTCTGGGAGTAAATTTACCCCAGGTTGGGAACCCTTGCCCTGTACAATTCAAGTATCCAAAAACAATAATGAATAGGCTAGCTCAACCTTGTGACAAAATCCTATACCTCTCGTTTCCATTTCCCCTGACGCTAGTCTGAAGAAGGGGCTCGACCCGAAACGTCACCCTTTCCTTCTCTCCAGAGGTGCAGCCTGTCCCGCTGACTTCCTCCAGCTTTTTGTGTCTATCTTCAGCACATTCAGAAACGGGTTCTTTAGGTCATAGAGCAGAATTAGGCCATTTGGCCCATCGAGTCTACTCCACAATTTCATCACGGCTGATTTATCTTTTCCTCTCAACCCCATTCTTCTGCCTTCTCCCCATAACCTTTGACACCCTTACTAATCTACTTTAAAAATACCAAATGCCCTCCATTTTCTGTGGTTTTAGTGCTGAACAGAGAACAGATATATTTCAAAGAAATTCTTCCAGCATTCGATGACTGAATGTGGCAGAACAGTGAACGATGCGGCAATGTATTTCACTGTAACAAGATTCCTTCTAGATAATGTACAAAGAGGGTAGAAGAGATCCACGAGTGGATGAAGAATCCATTACAGACTTGATTCATGAGCCAACTCATGATAAGGGGCGACACAGTGGTCGGGTTCCATCCTGACTACGGATGCTGCCTGTACAGAGTTTGCATGTTCTTCCTATGACCGCATGGATTTCCTCCGGGGGCTCCAGTTTCCTCCCACACTCCAAAGACGTGTAGATTTGCAGGTTAATTAGGCTCTGTAAATTGTCCCTAGTGTTGGATAAAACTAGTGTACGAGTGATCGTTTGTCGGCATGGACTCGATGGGCCGAAGGGACCATTTGATCGTTGTATCTCCAAACGAAAGTCATGTAAATGTTTATTGCATCACATTTAGAGAAAACATATCAAATTTTTTTTTCTGGAAACTGCATTGGTTCAATTACTATCATTCCTTCGTTAATTATATAATTATTTTACATTAAATATTAAGTACCAATGCCTTCCTCAGATGTTTAGCAATTCCAAGAAAGCTATACTTTCTGTGAACCATCATGACTCTTAACCAAAGAACATTTCCTCTTAAATTCCGCAATGTCATTGGATTCTCTTAAATTGCTAAATTATTCCTTAACGCAAACAACTAAACATAAATTGGTGCATTACTTAAGAAAGAGACCTTTGAGATGTTACTTAATTGAAACGCTTTGTATCAGTTTAATAAAATCTTGAATCCGAGTGCCTTTTCAGCTTCAGCTTTTGGGACCCTATTCCTGGAGAAACTCAGCGAGTGAGGCAGCATCTATGGAGCGAAGGAAATAGGCAACGTTTCGGGTCGAAACCCTTCTTCAAATGCTTTATGACTTGAAAAAACTTGAAATGCTTTATGGGGTGTTTTGCCCAGTTAGTTGTATTTTATTATGGAAGAAAAACTAATGCATTTGCTTAAAGGCTTTTTTTTTAAATTAAAAAGGTCATTTTGCCAACTAAAAGGCAAAAACCCATTAAATTACCCATAACAATAATAATAGCCAAGCCCCTCAACACAATCATCAACATTCAACTCCTGCAAACTTCCTAACAAGGAAATACCAACTATACCAAGCAGCTATGGTGTGACGTTTAAGGTAACAGATGAAAGGACTAATGGAGCATTGAGGCATTTCTAGATAGCGGAAGCAATGATTTTCAAAGAAAATATCGGTGAGCATTTCATGTGCCATTACTTTCAAAACTATAAACCTACAAGAGTTAGCCTCAACAACTTTTCTTGCCCCAAATACACATGATGAAATGAGTGACCTGCCTCTAAGTTTACATGATCTTATATGCAATACCTTTGAAACAAAAATCCACTCAATATTATTGAACTCTCTGAATCAGTCCGAAGAAGGGTCTCGACCCGAAACGTCACCTATTCCTTCTCTCCAGAGATGCTGCCTGAGTTACTCCAGTATTTTATGTATACACTCAATATTTTTGCCTTGCATCAACATACTAAAAGAGACATTGAAAGAAGGAACTACAGGTGCATGTTTACAAAAAAGGACACAGTGCTGGAGTAACTCAGCGGGTCAGGCAGTATCGCGGGAGGTCATGGATAGATGTTTCGGGTCGGGACCCTTCTTCAAACTGAGAGAGTGTACAACCTACAACCACTACCCATGTTCACATCTCTATTCATCTCAACTCTACCATTTTAACTGCACATAGGTCACAGAGCTGTTATCATGGAAACAGGCCTTCAGCTCACCTTGTCAATGCCCACCAATACGATATATTGGATTCGTTCAATTTCCATGCATTTAGACCTCCAAACCCTTCCTATCCACACATCTGTCCAAATGTCTTTCAAAATTCCTAATTGAATCCATTTCTGTAGCTTCCTCTGGCAGCTCATTCCAGATACAGAACACCATGAGTAGAAAGGTTGCCCCTGAGGTTCCTCTTATATCTCTCCCCGCTAACTTTAAGCCTGTGCCCTCTAGTTTTAGAACACTCTACCCTATGAAAAAGACTGTGCTCATTCACTATATCCAAGCACCATTCCCTGAAAAAGGATCTTGGCCCGAAACATCATCTGCCCATTCGCACCCTGGCCACTCCCTCTTCTCCCCTCTCCCATCGGGCAAAAAGTACAGAAGTATGAAAACGCACATCTCCAGATTCAGGGACAGTTTCTTCCCAGCTGTTATCAGGCAACTGAACCATCCTACCACAATTAGAGGGCAGTCCTGAACTACTTACAATCTATCTCATCAGGGACCCTCAGACTGCCTTTGCTCTGACTTTACTGGCTTTACCTTGCACTAAATATTATTCCCTTATCATGTGAATGGCTCGATTATATTCATGTATTGCCTTTCCACCGGCTGGTTAGCACGTAACAAAAGCTTTTCACTGTACCTCAGTACACAGGACAATAAACTAAACTGACTGAAAGCTCAGATGCTGCATTACCCACTGAGTTCCTCCAGCATTTTGTTTTTTGTTGAAAATTCCATCATTATGTTTCAGTTCAGTTTAATTTATTGTCATGTGGTTATAGGTATAATAAAAAACTTTTGTTATGTGCTATCCAGTCAGCAGAAAGACAATACATGATTACAAGCGAGCCATTTAGTGTATAGATAAGGGAATAAAGTTTAGTGCAAGGTAAAGCCAGCAAAGTCCGATCTGTATCCCTTTTAGAGTCTTGACAAACTGAAGCAGAAATTATATTCCTGCTATGCAATAAAATCAATACTAACCTGATCGTTGACCATAACTCCATTTACCTGCCTCGCCCCCATTACCTTACTATGCTTTTAGCCTTAGCCTTGAATATACTGAAATGACTCAGCTTTCACTGCTCTCTGGATTACAGAATGCTAAAGATTCAGAACCTTTTCTGATAAGAAATTCTGCCTTATTAATCTTAAATGGGGTGATCTTTTACCCCGGACTTTGCCCCTAGTGCAAGATATTCCATACCAAGAAGTGTGAAAACGTACACCTCCAGATTCAGGGACAGCGTTTCATCCCAGCTGTTATCAGGCAACTGAATCATCCTACCGTAACTCGGCAGCAGCGCTAAACTACTATCTACCTCATCGGGGACCCTCGGACTGTCTTTGATCTTACTTTACTGGCTTTATCTTGCACTAAATGCTATTTCCTTTATCATGTATCTGTACACTGTGGGTGGCTCGATTGTAATCATGCATTGTCTTTCCGCTGGCTGGTTAGCACACAACAAATGCTTTTCACTGTACCTCGTACCACATAAACGAAGCAATAAAGTAAGCTGAAACTGAAGAAAAACAGAAGAAAAAGCTAATCCTTTTTATCAGAAGGATCTTAACCCAAAGCATCACCTGTCCACTCCCTCCACATATGCAGCCTGACCCACTGAGTTCCTCCAGCACTTTGTGGTTTTCACTAAGCCTTTGTTCCATCCCTTTCTCACGCATTTAGCTCCAACTTTTACATCATGTTTCTCACTCTGCAATGCTTCCTGACCAACATTTATCTCGCAAAAAAACGTCAATGAGAAAAAAGTAGACACACGGGGAACTGCGGAAATCTTGATTAAAACACAAAGCGCTGGAAGAACACAGCAGGTCAGGCAACATCTGTGGAGGGAATGGGTAGGCGATAGCTTTGGATCTGGAACTTCGTCAGACTCGTTTAGTTCTTCAGGAACAAAAAGTGCACATATTTGATACAACGGATGACTTGAAAGGGAGCAACAAGGAACTGCAGATGCTGGTTGGCACAAAATGACCAGCTGAGTTGCTCCAGCATTTTGTGCGTCTTTCACTGCTGAGGCGGTTTCACGCTGGGGCGGTTCTGCACTCGTTTTTTTCCATTCTAGCTAACATTGGAGCCGGATACAAGCACTTGCAAACAATAGGAAAAGTTTTGCATTCCCACCACTTGCACCCCGCATACATTTTATAAAGGAATGGGGCTCGGGTTACTAATGCGGGTTGCTCTGCGCAGATGGTCAAAGGTGAGTGGCGATTTATTGGGGGGGGAAGAGAGTGAATATCTCCGCAAAGGGTCTCCAGTGGCTATTGTCAATCGGACACACAACTGTCGCAACCGTCTCATTAATAGATGCAAAAGACGGCGACAGATGCACCCTGCCTTTGTGCTTACAGGCGATAAATGCCCAATTCACACAAATAGCGTCGGGCACGGGATTGTTTTACACTCGCAGGAGGAAAAACAAACCCGAGTGCCGAAGTCTAATATTAGTCCAACTCTCCCAATCGTTCCAAGTATCAGATATAATCAGCAATGGATGAGGCGAATAACATTACCGCACAGAGAATTAAATTCCAAGGAGGCGTAGACTTTGCTTTGAATTTGCAACTTGATATGAAATGCATTCGTTTTATGCATTCCGAATACAACAGTCGCTGGTTTAATTTTTGCAAGTTTTTAAAAAATTACTTTCGTATCTGCGAGCGGTGCATTGCACTTTTGCCCAAGCTGAACATTTTGCAAAAGTTCTTTCCCCCCCCCGGATTTGGTGCGTGCTCGATCCAAATTACGATTGCACGCATCCTTACTGATCAATGCAACGCATTTAAACGCTTCCACCCCACCACCCACTTGAGCAGCGGCTTACGTAATGTATAAGCACCTCGATCTGTTTGCAAAAAAGCACCGAGCTCAGTAATCGGAATGCAAACACGTCAGAGACCAGCTGAACAGCAAAACCCAGCCTCAGGATCCTGCTCCCAAACATGCAAATTCAGTGTGTTCAGCTAAAACAGGAAATGCAATCAGCTCTGCAAGCCTTGTAACTTAGCACTAAAGCTGCAAACCTCAAGGTGCATCTTTGCATTTTGCACAAAATGCTCATCTTTTTGCATTATCTCCGGATATATCTGTGCATAGCTTACCTCCTTTTGACAGCGACATTTTTTTGTTCTTTTTTCCCCCCTTTGCTGTGAATGGGAGGGGGAGGGGAATCACAGAAGACTTTGCCTTTTCAGCTTTGCAACAAAGATGCAAAGCGCACACACAAAAAAAAATCAGCTGCCTCCCAATTTTCATCCACCTGGGAATCCTGACCGATTTCTTGCAGCTGCGAGCTGTGCAGAAGGGAATGGCCGGTTGCACAGCTCGGAAGCAAGCTGCAAACAGCAGAAGGTTTGCAATTGCAAAAAGCCGTTTCGGTAATTACGGAGCTGCAGCTACATGATCGGCCGGAGCTCAGTTCACCAGCTCCAAACTTCTCAGCGTGTCATCGCGTTCTTCCTGCTGGAGGGGAAGGCATTCTGGGGATTGTAGTCCAACTGCAGAAGGAACATTGATTCTCAGTCTAGGAGGGGAGGAATATATGCATAGTCATAGTGATACTGTGTGGAAACAGGCCCTTCGGCCCAACTTGCCCACACAGGCCAACATGTCCCAGCTATACTCGTCCCACCTGCCCGCATTTGGTCCATATCCCTCCAAACCTGTCCTGTCCATTTACCTGTGTAAGAAGGAACTGCAGATGCTGGTTTAAACCGAAGATAGACACAAAAAGCTGGCGTAACTCAGCAGGACAGGCAGCATCTCTGGAGAGAAGAAATGGTTTGGGTTGAGACCCTTCTTAAGACCAGGCTGAAGACACTCATTCCTTCTCTCCAGAGACGCTGCCTGAATCGCTGAGTAACTCCAGCACTTTGTCTATCTTCTGCCCATGTACCTGTCTAACTATTTAGAAACATAGAAAATAGGTGCAGAAGTAGGCCGTTGGGCCCCTCCTGTCCATTTACCTGTGTAAGAAGGAACTGCAGATGCTGGTTTAAACCGAAGATAGACACAAAAAGCTGGCGTAACTCAGCAGGACAGGCAGCATCTCTGGAGAGAAGAAATGGTTTGGGTTGAGACCCTTCTTAAGACCAGGCTGAAGACACTCATTCCTTCTCTCCAGAGACGCTGCCTGAATCGCTGAGTAACTCCAGCATTTTGTCTATCTTCTGCCCATGTACCTGTCTAACTATTTAGAAACATAGAAAATAGGTGCAGAAGTAGGCCATTGGGCCCCTCGAGCCTGCACCGGCATTCAATATTCAAGTTCCTCGTATGTTGCAAAACATACTTGGCTAATAAAGTATGATTATGATTTTGATCATGGCTCATCATCCAGAATCTCCACCCCATTCCTGCCTTCTCCCTGATTCAGTTACGATTCTTCCATGTATTTAATGCACTTCCATAAAGTACACTTTCATCCACTGCAGGACCAGTTGCCTTGAATGATACATGAAGACTTGTGCCTGGAGCAGTCATCTCGGGTTGCAGTGGATCCCACAAACAAACCAGTGCAGAATTCATCAGTAATTCATGAATGGGCTGAAAATTGCAGATGCTGGAATCTTGAGCAAAAAGACCATGGGCTGGAGGAATGGGATGGGAGGGGGGGGGTAAGGCAGCATCTTTTGAGGACGTTCAGTTTAGTTTATTTTTGCGTGTACCGAGGTACAGTGAAAAGCTTTCGTTACGTGCTAACCAGTCGGCGACAGGACAAAACATCATTACAATCGAGCCATTTACAATGTGCAGATTGACAATAAAGGGAATGAGGTTTAGTGCAAGGTAAAACCAGTAAAGTCCGACAGGGAACAGACAGTCTGGACCCTTCCTCTGAATGTCCCTGCACTCTCACCCCAGTAACTTCAATCTTGTGCATCTTGTTACTACATTGCAGATAAAGGGTGTTGGCACGGAATTAGATTTCTGCCTAGGTTGGTTGAGTTGCACTTGGTTCTGGTCACAAAGATCGGTACTACCCGCTCGCCAAAATCAATGAAGGTGTCGCAAGCCATAATCAAGTGAGCCCTTAGGTGAATAAGATGGCATGGAATACCCTATCTGCACTTCTTGGTATGCATTACATTAAAGCTACGTTTGTTAAAACGGCAAATAATAGATGTGAAATGTGATATTGGTCTCTTGTTAAACATTAGGTTTGATAAATTGACTTATTAGAAACAAAACGTGGACGATATTTTCCTTTCAATGCAATAAATGCAATGATGATTATCATTTGGGATTTACTGTTGATTTAAGTCCAGTTTCTTGCGACAGTGCGTTGATCTCACCCTTCTGTACGGGTGGAATAGGTGCTTCTTCAGTGGCTGTTGCATGTCTTCTCACTGCAGAGCCAAAAGTCGCCTTAGGTTAGGAAGAGGAAGTGAGAATTGCAAGAGAGCAATTTGCTTCTTCATAAAAGGTGCATTAAAATGACAGGCTGCATCCCAAAGGAAGAACAATGAAAATGAAAACACTATTAGCAGCAGCGGAACAGTATCAAAATTGTTGCTATGGCAATGCTTTAGTTAAAATCAAAGTCAACATTGGGATGTTCAGATTGCACCTTTTCATCTCTACTACTTTGATAATCCACAAAATTTAAAGATAGGCCTAACTTCTTGCATTGATGTAGAATATTGCTGACAAAATCTAAATGAACATGCTAATCAATATACACAAGCAATGCTATATTAGGGGTATTGTATGCCAGGATAACAATGTAGCTGCTGATAAGAAATAATGACAATTAACTTGTTTGCTGACTTTCCAACAAGTTTCCTGCAAGGCCATGAGATGGATTTGATCTGGATCTTTTGTCAGTAAGTACTATTTAGAATTAAACAGGTCTACTTGATGCCACAATGGCATAAAAAAAAGCATAATATTAACATGATATTACAGTTCTTTGTAGCATCAATTGAGATTTCCATTCAAAAGGACACAGTGCTGGAGTAACTCAGCAAGTCAGGCAACATCTCTAGAGAATATTGGCAGGGGGCATTTTGAGTTGAAACCCTTCTTCAGACCTCAAAAGTCACCTTCCCATGATCTCCAGAGATGCTACCTGACCTGCTGAGATACTCCAGCCCTTTGTGTCCTTTTGTGAATTAACCAGCCTCTGCAGTTTCGTGTTTCAAAATTTCCATTCAAGTCATTTTAGAAAGACAGATGAACAATTAATAATGTCAAAGTCAATAAGATTCTGAATGTAGGCACGCCCATGGAACTGAGGTTCAGTATTCAGGGAGTTTTGGGCCATTATGGACTCCATCCTTCCTGAGGTTATCTGTTGCCTGCCCTGTTTTGTTCTGGCCTTCTTTATCTTTCAGTCCAAAGGGTTCTGACCCGAAACATCACCTGTTTTTTTTTTTGTCCAGAGACGCTGCCTGACCCGCTGTGTTATTCAAGCATTTTGTCTATCTTCGGTGTAAACCAGTATCTACAGTTCTTTCCTACACATTCGGGGAGTTACCCATGATCATAAGCTGTCAGAAGTAAAATAAATCACATTGATGTGGACTTCAAAAAAAAAAAAATCAAATAAAAGTTATGTCTAATGGCAAACACCAGATATATCTTCGTACATAATTTGGGTAACTTGGCTGATTGGGATAATGTTTCAGTTTAGTTTGTCATGTGAACAGAGGTACAGTGAAAAGCTTTTGTTGCGTGTTATCCAGTTAGCGGAAAAGCAATAGATGATTACAATTGAGCCAGTGTATAGATAGATACATAAGGGAATAACATTGAGCGCAAGGTAAACCCAGCAAAGTACGATTAAGAATAGTCTGAGGTAGATAGTAGCTCAGCACTGATGATATTTCCTGCACACTCTAAATCTTGGTTTCATTGGCAAGGCCAGCACTCATTGCCCAACATCAAGGATTCAAGACTTTATTATCCCATGTACTTAGGTACAGTGAAATTCTTTGTTTTTACATACAATCCGGTAAAATCATACAGCACCTGGGCAGTACACAAAAAGTCACCACGTTTCTGGCGCCGACAAAGATTCAAAAGTTCTTCTCACAGCGGTGAATCAGGCCTGCCGCCACACATGGCCAGCCCGCCGGGTCCCTCTTAGTTCTCGGCAGCCCCCCCTCGCCCCGTTACCATAATTGCCCATTCGTCCATTTCAGAAAGCACTTAAGAATTAATTGTTTAAGAAGGAACTGCAGATGCTGGAAAATCAAAGGTACACAAAAATGCTGGAGAAACTCAGCGAGTGCAGCAGCATCTATGGAGCGAAGGAAATAGGCAACGTTTCGGGCCGAAACGTTGCCTATTTCCTTCGCTCCATAGATGCTGCTGCACCTGCTGAATTTCTCCAGCATTTTTGTGTACCTAAGAATTAATTGCTTTGGTTGGCCTGAAGTCACGTACCGTAGATGGCAGACCAGGTAAGGGACAGCAGGTTTGGAGACACAAGAGGCCGCAGATGCTGGAATCTTGGGCAATAAACAGGCTGTGCTGTTTTTCCAGTTTGCATGCGTTTTAGTTTTAATTTTTCACTTATGGGTCTCAAAAAAAAGTATCATGCATTTTCTTCAGAATAGCACAAGAGGGAGACATTTTTCACACTCATGCGGGTAACCAGAATGTTATAAAGACAAATGTTGGGTAAAACATTCAAAGTTAGAATGGCACCAAGTGGAATAGATACAGATAAATTAAGTTGTAAAAAATGTACACCTGCAGAAACAGTTATCATTACTATCCGAGTTTCTTGATCTCTGCTGCCCTGATATTGATTGCCCACAGACTGGTATTTCTTTACTGACCCTCACACAAAAAAAGATGCTCGAGAGATTTTCATTCCAAAAACTGGTCTCCAATTGGCAGTGGGAGGAGAAAAAAAATGGATTGGGTAAATGGGGAGATGGTTGCAAAAGGTGCAGAATATTGGTTGAATCATAAATAGACTGGGGCAATGTTGCAGGTACAGAGTACAAAGAGCACTGTGGCGCAGTGGAAGAATTGCTGCCTTATAGCACCAGACCCGGGATCGATCCTGGCAACGGGTGCTGTCTGTACAGAGATTGTACGTTCTCCCCGTGACGTGCGTGGGTTTCTTCCCACGCTCCAAAGACATACAGGTTTGTAGGCCAATAGGCTCGGTAAAATTGTAAATTGTCCCTAGTGGGAGTAGGATAGTGGTAGTGTACGGGTGAATGCTGGTCAGTGCAGACTTGGTGGGCCGAAGGGCCTGTTTCCGCACTGTATCTCTAACCTAAACTAAAGCAGAGCAGGATGAGTAAAGTTTGGAGACTGAAGGAGGAATGAATGGAGATATCAGAATGTGAAGGGGGGATTCTTAAATCAACCAGCTGGCGCATAAGCAGGGAGATCCAAAATGACTCGAGGGAGTACAGACACTTGGACGCTCCGGGGATTATTAAACATATCAACCCCCAATGAGATAACCACAGATTGGTCTTGTGAGATGAGTGGTTGGAAACTGATGTTATGCAGAAATGAGAATGTAAGAGGGAGTACAGAGAAGGTTCACCAGACTGATTCCTGGGATGTCAGGACTTTCATATGAAGAAAGACTGGATAGACTCGGCTTGTACACGCTAGAATTTAGAAGATTGAGGGGGGATCTTATAGAAACTTACAAAATTCTTAAGTGGTTGGACGGGCTAGATGCAGGGAGATTGTTCCCGATGTTGGGGAAGTCCAGAACAAGGGGTCACAGTTTAAGGATAAGGGGGAAATCTTTTAGGACCGAGATGAAACATTTTTCACACAGAGAGTGGTGAATCTCTGGAATTCTCTGCCACAGAAGGTAGTTGAGGCCAGTTCATTGGCTATATTTAAGAGGGAGTTAGATGTGGCCCTTGTGGCTAAAGAGATCAGGGGGTATGGAGAGAAGGCAGGTACAGGATACTGAGTTGGATGATCAGCCATGATCATATTGAATGGCGGTGCAGGCTCGAAGGGCCGAATGGCCTACTCCTGCACCTATTTTCTATGTTTCTATGTAATCCAAGCAGGAGTGATGGGGCAAGAGAATGAACGGTTGAACCCCACGCCACACTTGCACATCTTGACTTGAATTGCCAACCAGAAAAATCAGAGGGAATTTTGGTTCATTCCATTTTTTAAATTCAGTGTTTGTAGACTGATCCAAAAGGCATGGCTTTCCACGATACAATATGGTGGATGTTTATGTAAATTTTTATTTTATGTGTGTTTTGTGTTCTTTTTCACTTAGTATGGCTGTATGGTAACTCAATTTTCACTGTACCTTAGTTGTTTAAGTGACAATATAAGCAAACTCGAACTTGAAACAGACCCTTCAGCCCACCAAGTCTACGCTGACCAGTGATCAACCATACACTGGTTCCATCCTACACTGGACAATTTTCAGAAGCCAATTAGCCTGCAAACCTGCACATCTTTGGAATATGGGAGGAACCCCACGCAGTCACAGGGAGAATGTACAAACTTTGTACAGACAGCACTCGTAGTAAGGATAGAGCCTGGGGCTCTGGTGCTGTAAGACAGCAACTCTACCGCAGCCATTGCCACCACCATTATCAAGCAAACAATCTGCTGCAGGGACTCTGTGGGTTGAGCAGCATCTGTGGAGGGATAGGAACTGTCAATGTTTGAGGCTGAAATGCTACGTCAGGAGTCTTGTCTATATTATTTTGTTTAGAGTCTTTTGTCAAAGTTTGCACTCTCCAACTGCACCCATTTACCAGTTAACCTTGTTTGTAGCTTATTCCTGTATCACTGCATTTACCCGATCATGGACATCTTGCTTCCCCCACCCGCCCTTCAGCTGAATGGGCTTCGCAGTTTTGGGATCCTCAAGCTGAGACATTAACTCTTTTACTTTTTCAGCAGCTTTCAGTTTGATGCACGATCAAGAACATGAATTGAATCTCAGAAGTGAAAACAGGTGATCAGAAGCCTTTGGTGGCAAGATTTATCAACAAAATGAGCCTGCTTAGAACAAGCAGCATGACATTTAGGTAGGGAATGGCAGAAAAGGGGCAGGTTTAAGAGTCCGATGAGTGCATCCAAACAGAACCCATAGAGGGAGTAACTCACCACGAAAGCATATCACGTGATTAAGGAGGATCAGGATAACAAGATTACAAGGATAATTAATACATGTCAGGTCTGTTGGCAAGAAAGCACCTGAAAGGACACCCAAGCACAAAATCTTCACAAAAAATTGGGCAAAAGTAACGTACAAGAAGGCGGTAAGCATTAAAAACTCTGAAACGAAACACATATAATTGATCTGAATTAGTCACAGTAAATAAAAATAAACTTTAAGGCAGGTAAGACACAAACTCGAGTCCAAATCATTATTAAGAATCAAATGCCTGTGACCATAGGTTAACCATACATTCCTCATTCATGTCTCTTAAAGGGATTTTTTTCCCACCAAGATGTACTGGGGATATGGAATGTCTGCCAAAGGAAAAAGGTCTTGTCACATTGCAGGCACATACTCCAATCTACATGCATAAAATCCTAAACACCATAAGACCACAAGCTGGAATGGTGGGATTAAGCACAGTAGCTCCTCTTTCGCATGTGAAATCACGATGAGTCTGGTGGCACCTTGCACTACAAATCTCTATCACGGCCACCTCAATGAAAGAGATGTCTCCAGCAGTCATGTCTTGTCTCTTTGCAGCCACCAGCAGCAGTACCACCAACATGCTATCCTTTTCCATACACACGACTGTTAGAGGAAATCAGCTACCAAGAAATCATTTTTCAAAATGTTACCAGCTGTACTTTTCCTTCAATGTGCTGTAACACTGTCTTGCATCCTTTTATAGATGTCACGATATTCTCCAGTGGAACAATGAGAAACAAATCATCTGAAGTAGCTCCAAAGGCACACGTGACAGTCAATAACTGATTGTTCACTCGTCCCACTGTTGCAGTTTGTTTTATGCTTCTGACTGTCCAAAATGTGCTACGTCCAAGATGTTTTGTTATAGTTATTTATAAAATCAGGGTTACAATAAGAACTATATAAAGAATGAAGTTTATACAGTAAAAACAAAGAACTGCAGATGCTTGTTTATAGAAAAAGACACAGCGGGTTACTCTAACACTATTTGTTCAGTTTACAAAGTAATTGAGTGACCAGCATCTATCGGCCCCATGGCAGGCGTCCACATCACAGAGCTGGAAACTGGAAGCATCCTGAGCTAATTCTGCTATCACCATCATCTATTGCAACAAGCGATGGCTCCCACTGATTGTCGCCGGAAGCTTGCGTCTTTTTCAGGACGGACGATGACAGCGATTTCAACATTTGAAACATGGAAGATCGACACGAGAGAAGAAGACCAGCATTTATCCATTTAAAATGCACTCGCATTTCAGGCCAACTTCAAACTTATCATTTGAGCATGCACCACAACAAAATATTGCCACTATTTATCCACAATTTTTACTCCTTCCAATGTTTCAAAGTACAACCAAAGTTAAAGATTTAACAATACGGGAAGCATAGCAGAGGAACTTTATGGTAACACTGGAACCAGAAAGTGTTAAGTTTCAACTGCATTATATTATCAGCAATCCTCACCATATCAGCGAACACAGCAAACAGGAGTACTTCAGTCAGCAGTTTTATCCTTTCATCGCCAATGACAACCAACAAAAGCCTTTTCAGCTCTCAAAGTAGTTCTAGTCAGGTATGCACCTATTCACTTGACAGGGGAAACTATAATATTTCCAGACAGAATTCAGACACAAATTTCCATTGTTCCATGGAGCTGTGCAAAGAAGTGCGAATCACTTGTATGTTTGGATTTAATGCTACACATTTTTTTACCTTAATAATCTTCCTTTAATAATATTTAATTCTACCACCAAATCAACAGTTTTCGAACACATGGGTCCCTGCTGTGACTACACATTTACCAGTGTGCACTTAACAATAATTTATCCCCAACCTTACATTAAGCTACACTTAATGCAAAATCTCTGTGTCATTTGTCAAAATTTACATTAGCAAAAAGATTGCTCAAATACAACAGGACAAACTATAATGTTACAATCAGAGATTTGGTTTCCTATGATTGAATGTCTCTTGGCGAAACATTTAAGTGCAGTTCTATTGTAGTTCCTCAATAGGAATGTACCTTGAACATGCAATGTCTCGTATTACTATGGAGACATGACTAACACCATTTTAAGTCAGTGTTGAATGTAACAAAATGCCAAACAATATGCATACTAAGGATTTAACATATTAAACATCAGCTACGGTAGCTAATTGCAATAATCACACAGCTCCACTATAGTGAGGCAAAAACAAACTGTCGAAGGAACTCTTCTCTTGATGCAGTGCATTAACTCAACTGTCCCTGTCCCTCTGCAGACGCTGTTTGACCCACCAACAGCATCTGCTGTCTCTTTTGTCTTCATTTTCGTAGGATTGCTCTGCAGTGTTGCTTCTACGATACAATAGAACTTTATTTATCCCAGGAGGGAAATTGATCTGCCAACAGTCATAAAAACACAAGATACATGAAAACTGAAATTAAAGCAATGTGGAAAGGCTTGGGGAGGTGCAAATATTGGGTTGGGGAAGGGGTCTCAGTTTTCCATCACTACAGAAGGGGGAGGAGTTGAACAGCTTGACAGCCACAGGGAAGTAGGATCTCCTGTGGCGTTCTGTACTGCATCTTGGTGGAAGCAGTCTGTTGCTGAAGATACTCCTCAGGTTGACCTGTGTGTCATGGAGGGGGTGAGCGGTCCAGGATGTTCCGCAGTTTGAGATGTAGAAAATAGCAATATGGCAAAAATCCAATCATCTATTCCCATGAACATATGAGATTAGCTAAGAGCAAACCGGTTGTTTTTTAGAGGGAAAAAATGTATTTAACTAATATTGAAGGCTTAATATATTTTAAATTTTAATCTCAACATATATAGAACACAAATCCATGTTACAGTTGTGCTGCATGGAAGATGATGGAAATCTTTTGCAAGCTCTATTCTGGTTGCATCCTCCTTTAACCGAGTAGCAATGAAAATGTTGATAATATAAAGAATCAAAATAGGATCAGATCATGGTGCAAATGAAACAAAGTTGTGATTTGAAAGATGTGTACAGCCAAAACTATTCACTGACAGAGAATGGCCACACAAATGAACAGCTGAAGAATCCACTCATTACAATGTTGCCTCTGCACCCTGGAGACAAGCTCACATTACCAGCTTGTTATTTAATTCAGCATCATTAGGGATTATTGATCTGCATTGAGGATCCAAGTTGACGTACTCAAGTCTCCATGATGCGGATATCTTTTTATAGAAAATTTGTATTTTAATAATGCCAACAGATACAATTGAAAATCCTGCAATTAATCCTGGCCACCAATTCAGAATTGTACGTTATAGACATCGATACACTTTTTCAGTCAATGGCAGTTGATTTTTTTTGTATTTATTAATTTATATCTACATCAAAGTTTGTATCAGTTATTATCAAAGCTGCCATTATCACTTGGTCATACTCGATAGCCAACCCAATTTAAAGAGCGATGATGCTGAGGATGACGATGTCTCATCATCTTGAAAAGCAGCCAGCTGATGAAATAAGGCGCCCGGCTTCATACTTTCGTCTTCCGCGGTCAACATGGGAAGCATCTACAACAGAAAAAAAATGCTTTGAGCACTACCTCCTGCATAGATTCAACATGCATGACTAAAGGTACGCTAGGGAGAGAGCAAGCAACGTCCTTCATTAGTCACGGCTAATCCAACAGCGCATGCTGCAACAAATAGCTGATTGTAGTTGTGTGATCACTTTTTGATTCTTGGTCAAGTCGGCAAGCTCGGTTAGGTTCTCACCCTTCGCCTTGCTCTCTGTATAAAGATTTGTACGGAGGAGCAGGTCTATAAACTGCTAGAATTGTTCAGCGAGAATTCTCTTTGGAGTTCAGAAGGATCATTATGAGCACAATACGTTATGCACAACTGCTTGAGGATTAAAGATACAATGTCGCCATTACTTGCTTATTAAAAAAAAACTTAAACCTAATGTAGTCATTTTTGGGATAGAGATTGCATAAGGTAAATAAATATGTTTGTTACATATCCTACTAATAATTACAACTAAAACAGTGAAGGCTATTACTCGGCATACATTAAAGGCTACAAAGTATTTCTGGCCAGTCACAGCTGTTCACCTGACTGAGTAACTGAGATATGAAACCCTTTTGGCTCCAATTGAAGTTTCCATCGGCTGAAGGTAATAAACAAGATGGTTAATATCTGGAGCACAGCTCTTTTTATTCAATGGTTCACAGTAAATGCAGTTACTGCCACCACACCACCTCCTTCACAGCAAATCAAAGTAAAACAGTGGCACATGCAGTCTTCCTGACAATGCATTCACATGCTTTGATACGTTACACTTTAAACAGCAGGATGGCAACTGAATACAATGATACAAAGGAACCACATGTGAAGTTGTTCAGTAATTTTGTCATTGCTTTCCAGTGTTTCACATTTACAGAATGCTGGGCCAGCTCTTGGCAAATTTTGCCCGCAAATCAGATTGAAAGTGTCAGGAGTTTGAATGGCCATTAAGTGCTGGAGTGCCAATATGTGATTTCCCATCTGGAAGTTCAGAATGACCATGTCAAGCTACATTACCCTGGTGCAGGGACCAGATTTGCAGAGAACTTTCACTTGAATGTGGAAAAAATGCCACTTGGACCTCGAGACTCAAGAGATATGGCACTAAATCCCAAACCCTTCCAATTTCAATGAGAATTCTTACCCCATAAAGTTATTGTTTTAATTATTTACCTCTTTATCCTTTTATTGTGATTTTTTTTAAAAAGATTCAGCTATTATAAAATTGAAAAGATGGGCCTGATCCTTAGTAGCACATCTCAACTAATAAAGCGCCTTACAAACACAAATCACTTCTAAGCTCTGCCTATTCAAGTTCAAGTTCACATTCATTGCCACATGCACAATCAAAAAGAGCACAATACACAATAGAGTGCAACATGAACATCCACCACTGTGGAATCAATATCCTTCACTGTGGTGGAAGGCCATAACGTTCAGTCAGTTCTCCTCCTATTGCAAACATTTGTCACCGTGTTTCAAGGATGGGCCTTTGTGCTTTACAGAGTTCAGTCCAATTGCCATTCAGAACTTGCTGCTGGACTCCAGGGTACAGAATCTGACCCAAGCATGTGGGGATTGTGAGTGGTATAGGTGTCTAAGGGACTTGATCCAGTATAATCTTACCCCCTGTATTTTTTTCTTGCAGACCATTGCTGTGATGTAGATTAGTAATTTCTACCAAAGCTGATCATTCTCATTCTACAGAACCAAAAGATCTGAATTTACCTCAGAGTTTGTCCAATAATATCCTCCAACACTGGTATTGTTGAATATCTTTCATCACAGTAATTGAACACAGCCGACACAATGTCAACACAGACTTTCATTGCATCAATTAGAAATTACTCTGCCAGCCATTCAACATTTCATTGAAGTACACACCTCACATGCACAGAGGGATATTGAAAAAAGCTGCATTATGAACACAAGGCAGCAACTCCTCACATTTACAAACAAAAGTACAAGAATAATTTTTGTGGTATTAATTACATCAATTGATTTTATCCACAAATAATTCATACATGGCATATAGCGAGTACCATAAAGACTCGCAACTATGTACCAATTTAGTTAACAATTTTGAGCTGATTCAAAGATGATCTAGTTTTGTGGTTCTGCATTTAACTTTGCCTCATGGCTCTCAGCACTTTATATTTATTCATGAAATGTAATTATTTCTGTGTATGATGGCAGATAAAAGGTACGAGTACTTTGCAAGATGCATTAAAAAAAAAACCCAGTCATTGAAGGAATACGCACATTCAACCACAGCCAACTATTAAATTTGCTATGTTGCCATCAAAAAGTCACACTGACACCACCCCTGCCTAACTCCACCATTACTTTTGCAAAACTGCAAGCAACCAGCCCATTACTATAAGCCACCCCTGCCGCATCCTGGTGGTTCTTTACAGTTTCAACTAAAGTGCGTAACGGCTGTGCAGTAAAGCAGAACACTCAAATCATAACAAAAAGTAGTTCTGGGCAACAGAAATAAATAATTATTTTAAAATATCAGATAACAATAACCAGTGCATTTGAATTTTGGTAGAGCATTAGTGCCTCCATTAAATAACTCAAATTTACCCCAGAAAATAACAATTCTTATATAAAATGTCAAAAGTTACAATAGCCTTTATGTGCGTACTGTTAAACTGTAAAGCAAGGATTTCCAAGCTCCGGTAAATTTTGCCTACCCAGGGGATACATTTGTTGATTCTAGATTTGTACATATTTTTTCTCATTGATTGACTGTGTTTGGTTCTGGTATACCGGTATCTGTTCATCATTAGTTGTTCATAAATAAGTGAAATAACATTGTTATGTGCTATTAAAGTTGCCAGGGATAAACGGGACGAAAAATGTTGGGAGCCCCTGCTGTAAAGTGTCCGTTACGAATACAGCATGGAAACAGGCCCTTCAGCCCATCTTGTCCATGCTTATCATGTTGGCGTATTGAGCTAGTTCTAATTCCCCGTATTGGACAATACCAATCTTCCTACCATATATCTATTCAAATTACTTTTAAAAGTTGTAATTGCATTTGCTTCTATAGCTTCCTTTGGCAGCTCATTCCAGATATGGACCATCCTCTGTTCAGTAGCAAAAACCTCAACTAAGATAATAATAAATTGAATTTTTGAATCCATGGTGCAACTCTTTTCATAAAACTAAACATGCAGACAACCAAATCACAAATGTAGACATAATAGCTTAGGTAGACAAAAAAGCTGGAGAAACTCAGTCAGTGAGGCAGCATCTATGGAGTGAAGGATAGCTCAAATATTTTGCAAAATCTCCTGTAACTTTGATGCTTATTCAGTTAATCACAAAATTTGCAATGATACCAAGATCTATAAAAAAAACCTGGCAGGAAATTGTGGAAATCATCTTTCCTTTTCCTCGGTATTGTCACCAAACTCCAAAAATATATTGTGCAGGAAGGAATTGCAGGTGCTGGTTTAAACCGTAGACCCAAAATGCTGGAGTAACTCAGTGGGACACATAGCATCTCTGGAGAGAAGGAATGGATGACATTTCGGGTCGAGACCCATTCCTGCTCCCCAGAGATACTGCCTGTCCCATTGAGATACTCCAGCAATTTGTGCCTACACACAATTATATTGATTAGACCAAGGGGAGAAAAAAAAATGACAAAAAATATTTTAAAGTAAGCAAATAGATTAGCCGGAAGAGAATATGCCACAAATAAAAACAAAGCAGAGAAGGCTGTGGAGGCCAAGTCAATAGATATTTTTAAGGCGGAGATTGACATATGCTTGATTATTATGGGTGCTAGGGGTTATGGGGAGAAGGCAAGAGAATGGAGTTAAGAGGGAAAGATAGATCAGCCGTGATTGAATGGCGGAGTAGACTTTATGTGCCAAATGGCCTAATTATGCTTGTATAACTTATGAACTAAGACAGGGAAGCCTATTCTTCTTTTAATAACTATAAGCACATCTTTATATTTTAGCAATTTAAGGTTCATATTGCACAAATAGAATGGGGTCCTAAGACTTAAGCAGTTTGTTCTTTCAAAATGTAGAGTCAGTTGAAAATTTAATGTCAGCCTGTTAAAAATCGTGATACATTTAATTTCAGAGCTGATATGAAACTCATTATTCATTGGAACAGAGAAAAGGTAATTCCTTTCAATCATGCATGCCTAATTCTGAATTAGGCTGGTTCCTTCACACAGGTGATCCTTTTTCCCCTGTGGCTATCAAACTGTATAACTCCTCCCCCTTCTGTCGTGGGGTAGACTGACTCCCCTCCCCCCACCCACTCCCCACTCTTTGCACATCCCCAATCCTTTCCACTCATCTCTTTGATTTCATGTTTCATGTATTTTGTGCTTTATGACTTTTGGCAGATCAATTTCCCTCCTGGGATAAATAAAGGTCTATCGTATCGTATCCAAATGCTTTTGGAAGAACTTGCATTAAGTCAGCTTGACTGACTTCACACGAATGCACACTTGCTCATTACAAATACACTGGTATTGGTGGTTACCCAATCATAATGCTGTTTATTGTATATGATTACCCAAGCGTAATGCAAAGCTAAACACGCTACACACATGACTATAAATACCCAGTGAAGCGTCATCAAAAGGTTGCAGCTGTGGCAGGCCAATGCTTCAGCTGAAACTAAATTTACAGAAACCAGTTAAATTGCATACACATTGCAAATTTAAAAAAAATGGTTTTACTAAATGGTGCATTTTATGTAGCACCGTGCTAAAGAAACTAAAACACACCAGGCCCAATTTAACATTGCCACATGGTCAAAATAATCCAAAGTCGTGCTCACATGAATGAGGGAATGACGCGAATAGCTGATGGCTGATTTCAATAAGACGATGCCCTTGCTCTGCTGATTTAGTGTGTTATCTATTGAAAAGATCTTTACCTTTTTCAAAAAATGAATACTCAATAATTAGCAATAACCTTACGGAGCTGTGCGCCTTGCAAAATAACATTATAGATAGATTTTATCTATCAGTTCTGTGGTGTTGTGCACAGTGTAACTGATTAAGAGAGACCACTTTAAACCAATTTTGATGATGAAATGCCAATAAATTAAAATTAAAAAAAGTTAAAAGGTTTCTTCAGGTAAATAAACATGCTTGTAAAAACTAGATTTAGATGTTTTGCTTTTGTGGTACAAGAGCTTAAGATCAAAACACATCCATACATCAAAGTAAACACATAAAATAAAGTCTGCACCGACCTGTTTCTTAACTTCACTTGCTCGGGTAGTTGACTTAGGCTTTCGGGAACGTGTCATGCTAAGTGGCAGTAAACCAAATCTGGAATCAGAGATTCATAATATTATTGACTTGTACAGTTCACAGTCGCTGCCTCAAAAAGGCAGCCAACATCATCAAGGACCCACATCATCGTGGCCACGCACTCATCTCTCCGCTACCATCGGGTAGAAGGTACAGGAGCCTGAAATCTGTTACATCCAGGTTCAGGAACAGCCACTTCCCCACAGCCATCAGGCTATTAAACTTGCCAACAAACAGACTCTGAACTGTAACAGCTATTGCACTTTATCTGTTTGTTTATTTATGTGTATATTGATCTGAACTGTTCTGTATTTATGCTTACAATATTCTGTTATGCTGCAGCAAAGCAAGAATTTCATTGTCCTATCTGGGACACATGACAATAAACTCTCTGGACTTGACTTGAGTTAGTCATAGAGTGATACAGCGTGGAAACAGGCCCAACTTGCCACACCGGTCAACATGTATTCAAGAGAGTTAGATATAGCTCTTAGGGTTAACGGAATCATGGGATATGGGGAAAAAGCAGGAACAGGGTACTGATTCCGAATGATCAGCCATGATCATATTGAATGGCGGTGCTGGCTCGAAGGGCCGAATGACTTACTCCTGCACCAACTTCCTATGTTTCTATGTCCCAGCTACACTGGTCCTACCTGCCTGTGTTTGGTCCATATCCCTCCAAACCTGCCCCATCCATTCAACTAAGTATCAAACGATCATGGGTAAGAAGAATGAACAAATTACTCTTTGGGGATATTAAAATGCCACTTAGTCAAATTAATAAGCTACCAATTGTGTCTAAAACGAAAAGCAGATTTTGCTTCTTTGCACCAGCTACAATTATTTCATCATTTATACTTGTGCCAGTTTGCAAGCTGGCAAACAGAGGATAAATCTTCATACCAAAAACAAACATGCTTGTAAAACCTAGATTTAGATGATTTATTGCCAAAAATACAGTCAATATGCTATTGAATAATTTGCAATTTTACTCAATCCAAAACAAAGTTACAGCAACATGAACCTTTCACCTTAATGTGAGTTCTGCTCTTTCTTTAAGCACAAAAGAACAACTCTGCAACATATGTGCTATCTTCATGAAAGGTTATTGACTTGGAACACCTTTTTTCACTCTGCACTGAGTACAGAAAAAGTCCAGTCATCCATCATCTCAAGACCTGGCATGCTCTAGTAACCTGCGTCCCTGGATTTCTCAACTAGGTACCCTGATATTCTGATTTATTGTGGAGAACTTCTAGGCCCCACTGAACTGCGGGGATACCTCAATTACAACAAAACCCAAGGTAGATGCAAGTTTGCCAACATGTGCAAGCTACATTTTCATCATTATATAGTTAATTACCTGGCCACACAGCACAGAAACAGGAACGGAGGCTCACCTTGTCTATGCTAGACCTTCTATGTCTTGCCACTTCGTGCTCATCCAGATAATTCTTAAATGTTGTGAGAGTACCAGCTTGACTGAAACCACCTCTCTGTGTGGAAAAAATAAATCTCAGATTCCTCTCTAATTGCTCCATTAAATCGGTGCCGTCTGGCTTTAGAGATCTCTGCTATAGGGAAAGGTTTCTCATTATCCACACCCTTGTAATTTTTATTTCTCTCTCTCTCTCTCTCTCTCTCTCTCTCAGCTTTCCCCGCCAAGCAAATCAAATCCAGCCTATCTGATCTTTGCCAATAACAAACGTTCCTTCCCAGGAAGCATCTTAGTGCACCAATGCATTCTCACCACCCATTCATATACTTCCTTCATACGGCAAATGCAAATACATGCAATACTGCATCTGTAGGCTAACCAAGGATTCTTTAAAGTTGCACTTTGACAATGCTCTTATATTTTAAGCATTCTTTCACACCTGTGCCGCAACCTTTACGGTTCTATGGACTTGTACACCAAGATCCACCTATTTCATCAGTAGCTCATGGGCCCCATCATTCACACCCTGCCCATAATAGACCTCCCAGAAAGTAGCATCTCACATTTCCAGGATTAAATTCCACCTGTCATTGCTCTGCTCAGCTAGGCAGGTGATCAGTATTTTTCACTAACTCAGGACTATCATCGTTAGCAACACCACCACTACTTTTAGTTTCTGCAAGTTCATTTCAACCCTGAACTGCTTCAGCTGGTTTTACATGTAAAAGATTTAAAAGAGTTGCAAGAAGTTAGAGCTTCATCAATGGGAAAGTAAGCCTTAAAGCCCACTTTCAGCCATTGAAAGCACATTTCAGTCCATCACATGTCCGATGCCAGATCATTTAGTGTATTTCTACCATTGTGGGTGTTATTTCTGAATTCCTGTCTCTCTGGTATTTTGCCGTTGCCAACTTGCCAGATCAACTTAACTAAGATGCATGGGAAAGGTGGAACTCTAATCTGAACAAAAAGTGACAAGAAAGCTTGTATGATATTCAAGTGATGTAGTTCAACTTCCATGGTTCAAGGAAGAAACGAGACTTGTTGTAACCAATACATGAGATAGAGTTGATAGAAATAGTTTGGTCGTATCTAACAACATTGTTGGATGACAGACACACTAATTTACAACAGTTAAACCCTACTAAGCTCGCCACACAAATGCAATAAGGATTTGTTTACCGGATCTGACTGGAAGCCAATGGCAAGATGTTATGAGGTTCTTGAGAGTTAAATATTGTACTTCTGCTGGTGTATTGTTTCTCTGTGCCAGTTAATAATCCAAAAAGCACCTGAAGAACAAAAGCGATTTTTCACATCAATACAACATTTCATTGCCAGGGTCACGACCAAGCGGGGAACGAGGGAAAGAAGCAGTTTGAACTCAACAATGCCTTTACCTTGTGCACTGCAGATGTCTTGTTTTCTTTATAAATACTGATTACAGATTCAAAATGTTTTCAATATGTTCACTGCAGCCCTTCCTCGATTTGGCAGGTTTTACATTACAACGATTTGATACAGTTGCAAGTTTCGATTTTCAGTGATAGGAAAACAGGTCTTTAAGCACATTTTTTGGAATGAGATATTTATTTGAAAATTTTAGGCATCAAAGGATAGGGAACATACTTTTGACAGAATGGGGATGATATAATGAGCTGGAGTTGACAAAGCAGCTGGAAGCTGTGCTCCAGATGTCTTATTTCACTATGTTTCAAGAGGATGGTTATGGCACACATCAACTGCAGCCTTCCAGAGAGCCTTGATCCCCTGCAATTCACGCATCGTTGCAACAGATCCATGGCAGACACCATCTCCATGGCCCTACACTCATTCCTGCAACATCTGGATAGAAGGACACCTACAATCAAACTCTTATTTACATTGACTATAGTTCTGCGTTCATAACCGCAATGCTAATCAAACCCATCTCCAAACTCCTGGGCCGAGGACTCTGCACCCTTCCCTGCCACTGGATCCAACCGAGGAGTGAACCAGAAAAATACAAAACATTAGATATCGGATTGCATTGTTCTACTTACTGAAGTCCTTTGAGAGAGCTTGCTCAGATTGTTGTTAAGATGTGGAGTAAAAACATCCAAATCAAATGGATCAATGTAACTTTCCAAAGTATCCACCACGTTTTGAACCCTAATTTAGTAAAAGCAGAGTGAAAATCAATCTCCCAAGATGCTTCTTCAATAAAAGCTCTTGCATAAAATATACAGGCTTTTTCAAAAACGTTTCTTACCTTGGTTCCTGCTGATTCCTGCTGCTTTTCACCTCATCGATTCTGACTGTTAAAATTGAAACAAGGTACCTCAGATCAAAAAGCAGCTGCAAAGCTCTGTTCTGAGTTAAAGGGAACGCAGAATCAGCCTGAAAAGCCAAGTGGCAGAAGTACCAGTTAGCAAATATACTTCATAGTTAGTTCAATAACATTTTATTAAAGTACTTTTTGATATTAAAAAATCACTTTGGAGCTTAAATACTTTGGATCTTAAATAAAGCTCTCTAATCACACTGCTGTTGGAAATAACAAGGGTTCGGCAATTTACCGTAGAAAAATACACAAACTGAAGGACCACCAAGGGAGATTTTATTCTACTAAAGAAGTGATATCGCAAACTGGTTTCCCTATCAATTCATGTGAATTGGCAAAAAAATTTAAAAGCTGTAGATCTAAAAAAATAGAACATAAACGGAGGAATAAAATAAATAAAAACATAGTAATCATCAGCACATACAACAACATCTTTAAATGCTTCAGGATAAGATTGCAATTCAAAACAGTACGGAAAGCTTTGCCAAGGTAAGCAAGATTTGTCAATGCAAGGAGGAACTAGCAATTTCTGAATATCCTTGATCAAATCAAACAAAGAGAGATTATTCAAGGGCTGTAAAAATATTTTATATTTACTCTTTGATGTAGAAAAAGACGCTGGGTTTCAAAGCAATTTACTGAAACAAGTGTGTATGCAGAAGACTCCTAAAATATTGACTTGCTTACCTATTTTCTTCTGGAATTTCTTTATCAAAGTATTAATTCTCCAGGGATGCTGCCTGACCTGCTGAGTTACTCCAGCACTTTGTGTCCTTTTCTGACATTTAATTACTGTTTACTCTTCTAAATTGCACAATTTATAGTCCCAACCCACTCAAGCTTTCTTCATATATCAACCCCTTCACTTCAGGCATCAGTCTTGTGAACTTTCTCTACAATGTTTTCATGTCTTTAAATATGAAGACCAAATGTGTCAACACTGTCATTACTTTATGTTGCAAAGTCATTAAACATTGAGCAGTGAATATATGAATAAAATAGTCTTGGAAATGCCCCTACTTTTTCAATTCTTTACTGGATTTATGGCAGAAAATCAATTTTCAACTCCCAAAAAAAGTTTCTACAGTGTTTTGACTTTATTATGATAAAACAAGAATTCTGAGCATGCTGATGTCCAGGAAGCACATGTCACATCAGCACAAAATCAACTAAAATAATCAGTCTTGCACTTTTGAGTTTACAGGCACAGCAAAAATGTAACTTCTTGTGCATGAGTTGAGGCAACCCAAAGAACAATTTTATGATCCTTGGAAAAGGACAATACATACTAGACACACAAACCCTTCATACGGAGATCATGTTAGCAAAGAACTGTACTGACATCTATATTTCTAAATTTCTTTGTATGGAGGCATATCAGTGTCCTGTCAGTACCTATTGGATTAGATATCAACTAACCAGACACACAAGGTATTACAAGGTGGCACATTGGGAAAGGGTAAATGTTGATATGCCTGTTATTGTGGCCAAGTTTAAATGACTAGCAGTAGGTTGAACTTTGCGAGCAACAATAAGTTGCAGTAAAATAATTACGCTCATAATGTTCAAATTAAATAGTCCTTGATATCTTTAGTATTTTCACAATTATTACCCAGTCAATTAAACTTTATGTGATTCAAAGTTTTCATTAAATCCTCTCTTTCATTATTATTGAGTTTAGTTTAGAGATACAGCGTGGAAAAATGCCCTTTAGTCCACCGAGCCACGCCCACCAGCAATTACCGCACACTAACGCTATCCTGCACACACTAGAGACAATTTACAAATATACCAAGCCAATTAACCTACACACCTGTATGTCTTTGGAGTGTGGGAGGAAACCAGAGCTCCCAGAGGAAACCCATGCAGGTCATCGAGTGAAAGCAAAAACTCTGTACAATCAGGATTGATCCAGGTCTCTGGCACTGTAAGGCAACAACTCTATTGCTGCACCACCTTGCTGAGTCATGATATTGTCCAGAGCAATCTATATTACTAAAAGTCTGTTCTTGACCGGTTTTGGCATTCTGTGCTGCGATTTCCGAGAGAACGCCGCCAACTACGCCCGTCATTTTGGGCCACCTTGCTCAGAGCCCCCCTCCGCCGTATGTGTGCCGAGGATTTTTCCCGTCGATGAAAAATGACAGAGATATTAATGATTTTACAAAATTCCCCATTCTCTCAGCTTCCCCCGCTGGCGGCAGGGGGGAGGGACTATAAAACCAGGAAGTGGTGTGCCCCAATCAGTCTGCAACATGGAGGTCTGAGCTCTGAATGACTGAACAAATGTCTACACAGCTGTGAGTAAGTACCCTTAATTTGGTTTGAAAATGAAAATATGGTTATGGTTAGTTTGAGGAAAAAAGCACTGCCTGCAAATGGTTGTTTGGGGGGTTTTGGTTGAGTAAAAAGGCATTCTCTCTCTCTCTCTCCCTATCCCTCTTTCTTTCTCTCTCTCTCCAACCCTGTCTCTCTCCCTTTCTCTCTCTCTCTCCCCCCTCTCCTCCCCCCCTCACCTCTCTCCCCCCTCTCCTCCTCCCTCCTCCTCCCCTCCTCCTCTCACCCCTCTCTCCCCCTCACTCCTCTCCCCTCCCCCCTCTCCTCTCACTCTTCTCCCCTCCCCCCCTCTCCTCCCCCCCACCCTTCTCTCTCTCTCCCCTTTTTCTCCCCTCCTCCCCTCCCCCACCGTCCCTCCCCTAAACCTCCCTCCCCTCCACACACCCCTACCCCCTTCCCCCCACCCTCCCTCTTCCTCCCCCCCCCCTCCCCCTCACTCTCACCCTCTCTCTGCTCTGCCCCTTCTCGCAGCCCTTACTCTCTACCCTCGCCCCCCCCCCTCTCTAGATGTGACTGCAAGTTGGGGGCTATGCGTCAGTAGATAGGGTGGTTATGGAGTAAAAGGAGTAAATTAATAATATTAATATAATATCAAGGGGGGTAATTAGCGTGAGTGCGGGGGGGGAGGGGGGAGATAGTTAGTGTGTGTGACGCTGCATGCCGCCTTCCCCCCCCCCCCCCCCCCCCACAACCACACATTGGTGGAACAGACCCAACGGGTCTGCACTTGGTCTAGTACAAACTAAGATTTTTAAAAAATCATCCATACCTTATCCGTGGTCATGGAACATAGAGTTTCATAACCAGAAAGCACCTCATTCGAACAAGCTTTCAGCAACTCCTGAAGCGTGACCTTAGGAAGAGCATGACCTCCAACCCGATTTATTTCTTGGCATAAATGAAAGAGAAGTGACTGAACATTCCAAGAAGGCTACAGAGGGGAAAGAAACAAAGGCGTACACAAATTAAATGCTGGGGTAATTTAATTACTCTTAAAAACAAATTTATGGAAGACAAGCAACAGTGTAAGAGATTTAGTATCAAAACTGCAAATGGCCATATGAACTTTAACATCATTGACTTCCATAGAAACTAGTGCAAAATAAAAATAAATAATTTATTTCTAACTTCCAATATTGCGAATTAAAGAATAAAATATAAAAGATGAAACACCACCACTGGAAAAATGATTCATCAAATATAACTGTCACAAACTCACTGTGACTTTCCAACTCGCTTTGTATTTCAACAAGGAGATTATATAAAGTGGGAGGACAGCTGCTGTAATTCAAAGAGCAGGTAAGAGAAATCGTTGAGGTGGATAATAATAGGAGACAGAGCAAACCAGAGGCGAACATTCGGCACTTAAATAATTGTCATTTCTATTCAGCTCTTTCGGTGCTTCGGTCAAATTCCCTGCATTTATTAAACTGGTCAAAATGTGTGCATATCTTCTGTAATATATTTCTTGATTCTACCTACAATTTGATTTTTTGGAAGCAAAGCATGGAGAGGACGGCACAATTCTTGCATATCTATCATACCAAAGTAACTTGCCACCCTGACAAATGAATCACATTAATCTGCACTCTCAGATTTGTGAGTTGTTGCAAACAATGCAAGGCAGAGGAATCAGAGGTAGCAGCTCAAAAATGTTGACAACATTTAAAATTTATCAGCGATAATTTTAAGTAGTGCAAAATGATACACACAAGGACAAATAAAGAGAACATACAAAGTTGTCAATAAATGATTTTTAAACTGGATAACATCGAGAGTTCAACTGAAAGAGCAGCAATATTAAGTTGGAGGAGGAAATAACAAAATACACTGTGTGCCAGTTAGACTGCAGCTTGCCAGTTCTAGTTCACAAGAAAGTTGATTCAAGGACTGAAGGCAATGCTGAAACTAAGCACAAGGCTGATTCACAAGACTGGGGTCAATTAATGAGCCAAAACTTGTCGGTTGCAATTTGTAGTAATTAATAATTAAGGGCAAAGGGGGATAAAATCCAGAATCTGACTTTAAATTATAATTGGGTTCCATTTAGACACTCATTCTGTTGCTCTTGTTAAGGAATATTTTCCTCTCACTAGGAATTAACAGCATTTTAACTTAACAAATAAGTGGAGACAAAAATCTTGAGAGATTTTATTAGCTAAATATCAACAATTTCATTTTTACTATTCATGTAGAATTATCTCGCGTTACCGCGAGAATTCTAAATGAATAGTAAAAATGAAATTGATGATATGTCGTGATATCTCCAAAGGCTCAGATAAATATGCAGTCAAAATGTATTACTGGGTGCATTTGTCACTATACAAATTTAGCGTTCTTGCAAATCAAATCTATGCAGGTAGAACAGAGGAATAACTGGAAGAGGAAATCAGTATAAACATACAAACTTCTACGAATAAATATCCACTGAAATAAATCCAACAGGGGCCGGGGGTTGGAAGTACGGTATTCACTAATGGGAGTAATTACTCGTGTACATTGCAGTACACTGTTATGTGGAGTCAGGATTTAAGACTTTTCCACATCTACGGTGGTGATAGATTAGATTACAGACATCTGTGGTTTCAAGTTACCATGAGCACTACTTTTACTACCTCAGAAATAACCCAACAAGTTCTGGCAGCAGTCAAGTAACAGTTATATTTCACTATAAATAACACCTCTTTTGAAGGCCATGGACTGAAGTTTATTTGTTGACCATTTGTCCCCAAACAGATAATACATTGAGAACAGACAAATAATGATCTGCTTATCAAGAATTGAATGGTCCACACCCTATGCCACCTTTAGATGCATCTTGGATTCTGGGCCAAAAATGGCTTTAAATAATGTCAATACGTTATCATTTTATTTTTACAATATTAATTATATATAATTTATTTGCACAGCAAAGTCCTGCTAAATTGTCTTTAAATGTGTTTGATTGAGTCATTCTATAGCCTATGATTCTATGGTAGCTTAATAACTACTTTCTTGGGAAGGAGGTAAGTAGTACAAGTTATTCAAAAATAACAGTAGAGCAAATCTAGTTAGTACTCAATAGAAGTCACGATAACCCAGTACTTATGACTTGGAGATCCACAATAACTCTTAATGTTGTTTTAGAGATACAGCATAGAAACAAGCCCATCGGCCAACCGAGCCAGCACAGACCAGTGTTCACCCATACACTAGTTCTATGCTACAACACTAGGGTAAATTTACAGAGGCCAATCAACCTATAAACCTGCACGGAGTATGGGAGGAAACCAGAGCACCCGGAGAAAACACACCAGGTCATAGGGAGAACGTACAAACTCCGCACAGACAGCACCCATAGTCACGATTGAAGCCGGGTCAGTGGCACTAAGTCAGCAACTCTACCGTTGCGCTGCTGTGACCTGCAAACCTGGCTCACAAATGGGGGAGAGAACCTAATGCAAAGGCCAGATCTTGTTTTGCAGACTGAACTACTTATCCCCTGCTTCTAAATAACCTTAGATCGGAGTTTTGTTGCAGCTACTTACGTAACATTAATTGCAAATAGATTGTGGAAATCTTGAAGTGTTCTTAACCAGGGCTTAGATACAATCAGATTTTAATTCAAAGGTTTCAAAGATCTTTTATTGTCACATGTACCAATTAACGTACAGTGATATAGAATTGAACAAGGATGTTAAATAAAAATATATTTAGTAATGTAACAGATGCAAAATAATGTCCACAGCACCAAAACCCTGACCCAAATTAGGACTTGTAGTTTTTTGGACTGCTTATTTGAAATGACTTGTCCACAAATAGGGAAAAACAACTTTAAAACAAATAATGTTGAGCTTCAGGAAAACCTGCAATAAGAACAAGGCTACCGTCATCTCCGGCGCATTCAATTTAATACGCTGAATATCATTCATAACAGAAAACATCCCTACAATTATGCAAGATGCATGGGAAGGAGCAGAAAATGGTGCTGGTAGTCCAGGGAAATAGAAAGGGACAAATAAACAACATCTAAATATTTGAGTACTACAAAACAAATAGGGATCTTAACTACCAATAAGATATTAATGGTGATATCAGTGATTGGTTATACAAGTTTTGTTTTAAATGGTAGAAAGCAAATTATTTGAATGTGAAGAACAAACAGCCATTCTAACCTGCACTGGAAGACGAATTTTGGAGGTCACACTATTCCCAGCCTCTGTTTCCTCTTGAATTTCAATTTCATCCCAGCTCGTGGCTGTGGATAAAATGGCTCCAGTTGTACAAGAGTGCAATGTTTTGGTGAAATGGGAAACTAGAGCCTTAAAAAGAAAAATAATCAATGAAAAAGTAGAAACATAAAATGACTAGTATTGGCATAAAACGACAAGAACTTATTTACAAGAGTGTTTTTAATCTAGCAAACATCCAAAGTTACAACAAAAAAGTATCAAATATTCTAACTGAACTTGGGTGAAGCACTAGATTGAAAGGAACATGTTTCAGGGGGAAAGAGGTTGCATAGCAGACATTTCATTTTTCAAATTCTACATCTAACAATTCTAATGAACCATAAAACACAAAATGAAATTTCCCAAAGTTTAAATGATACCTGTATTTTAGGAATATCAAAGCTAAATTGCAGAATAATCTTCAAAAAATTGTGGCTGAGAAGTAGACAAGGCAGGCATAACTGCAGGAGAGCCGTCACAGTAGCAACTATTTACAAATAGCGGTAATTTGCAGAAATGCTTTACAAAAGTGGATAGAAGTGTCCTGCAATTGATCAAATTTGTGGAAATCTTTCCTAACTTAGATTATGCTTTTTAAGCACAAGTAAGAAAACTCAAATCCACAGAATTTGCCTTGCAAATTTTAATTCTCTTCAGCCTCAGCACTGTAAAATTCACTTTAAAAAAAACAAATATCAGGTAAAAGTAGACTGACCTTTGATATGGCAGCGTTCCAAATTCCATAAGCACTCGTGCTCTGTTGCAACAGCTGATCCTTTATTTCCTGCCATTTAGCCTGTGCTGGCTTCACTTCTTGCAGTTTCTCTTTGCCCAACCTCTTAACAGGACGGAGCTCACATACAAGATCGTTACCATTTGACTTGCCCAAAATGCATTGTTTGAGATGAGGGCAGAGTTCTCCTATTGACTGACATAATCTGGCCATAAAAAGGACGGCGTTGAGATTACAATCAGTGGGAGAGTAAGTACAGTTTTGCAATCTCCCTTCTGCCATTTTAAGCTCTGCTCTCACGCAGTTCAGAATGTAGTGTACACAGGAAAGGCACTGTGTCTGCAGCATGGCTTCCACCTTAGCGTTATCAGCGTACCTATCAAATGCAGAATTCTGTAGTTGCGAAGATGAGTAGATATTTACATTGTCCTTTACAGCAGTAGCAGCTGGAGGAAGATACATTATTAAATCATCTAGTTTAACTTTTAATTTGGAATCAAGTGCCGAACAAAAACTTTGAACACAAAGTGTAAGAGCTTGAGCCTTCATAGAAAGTCCACTCTTTACAAAGTGACTACGATTATTAACACTGACCCAGGCAGTGTCTGGTAAAAGATCATTATTGCTCTCTGACCAAAGGTATGCAGCAACATTGTATTCAAACTCAACAGGTTTAATCGTAGTAGCTCTGGTGTTCTTGGTCTGAAGCTCCTGTAGAGCTGAAATCAAGAGCTGTTTGGAACTGCTTGAGATGGATTCCACACCTTCTTTTGTCAGTGCCTGGAGAAAAGAAAGGCATTCACATAATGCGTCCTATCGAACCATTTTATCCAATTCTCAAATACAGCGTTTCCTTGATATTCACATTTTAAACTGTTAAATAAGAGAAACATCAAAATTACTTTGATTTTGGTTTCAGTGGCAACAATAATCTAGATTAATACAAGGACTCCTAACAAAGTAAACATCCCTCTTTGTAAGGGAAAGAGGATCAAATAAACATCACGCAGAAGCCAAAACACATGAATTATAAAAAAAACTTGGGGAGCTGGGAAGAAGAGACAAGAGCCCTCATTGTGAGACAGGACAATAATGGAAGCAGGAGTGGAGTAAAGTTACAGCAAGGGAGAAGGTTACAGCGACAGGCAGAAGCAAGGCCGTGGGCACTGCAAAAACACAAAGACTATTTTTAAATTGAATAGTCAGAGAAATGAATGGTATGAGTCTT
This sequence comes from Amblyraja radiata, assembly GCF_010909765.2. Taxonomy (NCBI): domain Eukaryota; kingdom Metazoa; phylum Chordata; class Chondrichthyes; order Rajiformes; family Rajidae; genus Amblyraja; species Amblyraja radiata. Next base: position 13,273,027 of record NC_045981.1, on the reverse strand, counting down.
GTAGAAAGATAGAAGGCCAGATGGAAATACATTGAAACTGCCTGTCCAGAAGTCAGAGAGGGTTTTAAGCTCAAATGGTCTGAAAAGAAGCAGCCAGTCCATGCTGAAATTAAGACGATGGAATATGGAATAGAAAGCTCAGCTTGATGTCAAATATGTCACCAGGATAATGGAGACATTTGCCCAGGCAAAAGATGGCAGCCCATGTTTGTGATAATTTGTTCCACTACTTCAGAATATTTGCAGACTTTTATCCGATGAAGCAGGTACCAGGTATTTTTTAATGACATACCATATTTGCTGGAATTTAGTAATAAAAAAGGGAAATAAAACAAAATTCTTGATTTGACTTTTCAAACACTAGCAATTACAAACTAAACATTAGTTCTCCCAGCTCTCCCAGCTTGAACAAGTGAGAGCCATTCAGTTGCTCAAGATCCCACAATGGGTGGAGTTTATTCCTTTTGTAGGTCAGATAAAGACATGCAAACATTTTTAAAGATAATACATTCGTGGTTTGAGTAATGAAAAAGACATGGTATACTGATTTTTTTTTTTTTAATAGGAATTATTTGCCAGGATTGTCATTCAGTTTGAATGCTAATGTATCAAAGTTTGTTAGGCCAAACATGGATAATATTCTACCTGTAATCTGTCAAGGAAGAGTTGCTGAAGAAAATCTTCCCAGAAAGAGAAAGGCTTCTCCAAGAGTCGGCAACAAACAGTTTTCCAGTTCTGATATATTGATTCACTCGTGAGGAGTTCCCATACTGCATCTCGGATTGCAGCAAGACCCTTCATAGTTTTCACGTAGATCAGCAGATTCCCAATTCCCATTTTTATGTCATCCTTACACCTAAATAAAAGTGAAAGTTTTTAGAATCAAATCACATCATTTTGTGAATCTTTATCTTATTACAAATTCCCACAAAGCCTATGCTTAATTTCCCTATCCTACTTCCCCACAAACACATTTTTGCCAAAAAAAAGTCAATATCTGAAATATGACTATACCAATATTCACCATTCCATTTTAGTTTGACTATCATAATACAAATAGTCTGACTGCGAGTGGTCTTTGAGGAAAAGTGTTGATCAAAAACAAACACATATTTTTAAAAATCCACGTTTGCAGTGCTGATTTACAACTAATTAAAAGTATAGATGCTATATAGGTCTTATAGAAAGCATATATGTTGTTATAAGATAAGATAGTAACAATGTAAAAAGAAGTAAGAGTTTATTTTTGTGTACATTTCCACGTCACAAGCTACCCATTCACTGTGGTTGGTACAGCTACAAGAGCTGCCATCTCTTTAAATGCTGACCTCCAGTGGTGTCTTTGTGGAGTTTGCATATTTTCTCATTGATATGTGCCATCTTTAGATGCTTCAGAAAAGACATGTGGGTTGGTAGGTTATTTAGCCACTGTGTGCAGTGAGTGGTAGAACCCGGGGGAGTTAAATGACAATGTGGGGAGGACAGATCAAAATTAATGGAGAATGGAGCTGTACTGTAAGCTAAAGACAAGACAAAATAGCCCCCTTCTACATCACGAGTGAAATAGACAGTTCCAAATGCCGCAATTGTATAACTTACAATGATGTTATTTTTTCCGAGGCAACCAATGAGGCAATAGTGGGGTAGATTTGCCCTGCAGAGCCATGCTGTGTAATTCTGATCAGCCCTTGCCTTTCCAAATTAACATAAATCTTATCCTTTAAGATATTCTCCAATGACTTCTCTATCAGTGAAATAAGACTCGTTGGCCTGTTAATACTTGGTTTACCCCTAGTCTTTACCTAAATAAACAAGCAGTATTCGCTGTCTTCCAGTTTTCTGACACCTCAACTGTGGGTAACAAGATACTATAATCGCTATCACTACCCCAACTTTCTCCCTTGCTTTCCATAGTAACCCGAGATTGATCTCAATGGACCATGGAGATTTATCCAAAAATCTAAAAACTCCTGCTTCTTAAAATTAACCTGCTACTGATTATTCAAGTAGCCCTCCCTGAACTCACTACCTTCAAGTCCCTCTTTTTTGGTGAGTAGATGAAAAGTATTCATTTGGGGTTTCAACGACATCACCTGGTTCCACATATATATTATCTATTTGGTCCTTAAAGGGACCCATTCTTTCCCTTGTTACTCCCTTGCTCTTGATATACTCATAGAATGTCTTGATTGTTAATCCTACTTGACAAAGTTTTGTTTTTGCCCTTGTATATTTCCCATATTCTCTCTTCCTGCTCTATACTCCTCAGAAGACTCCCTTGATCCCAGTCGCCTGTACCTACCACGTTTCACCTTTTGTATTTCTTCCCCAAATAAATCTTCAATATCCTTTGTCAACTAACATCCCATAATGTTGCCATCTTTTGCTTTGACCATTATAAAGACATGCTGGCTTTTTCCAAAAGATTTCCATCAGCTACAGCAGTTTACCGCAAAATGTTCTTTCACAAGGGCTTCTCCTGTGTTAATGAAATTAACATTCTCCCCTAATTCAAGAATTAATTTGAGGACCAACCTGATCTCTTTCATAACAATCTTGAAACATACAGAATTATGGCCACTGTCCCCAAACTTTCGTGAATGCACTTAACAAACTCCACTCCATCCAAGCTCCAGCACTAAGGCAATCCCTGAAAGTTAAAATTCCGTAAATCCCTACCATCATAACCCTAATTTTATTCACCTTTCTGCAATTTACTTACATCTATTTCTCTAATTACTGTGGACTACTGTGGGTGGTGGCTATAGTACAAACTCAGCAAAGTGACCACCCTCTTCCATTTTGAAATACTTCCCATAAGAAACTACTGCCATTGTGTTCTCTCTCATTAATAGGTGGACTTTCCCTCCTTGTTTGCATTATTCTCTGTCATGTCAGAAGCTTCTTTACCCCTGAATGATAACCTGTTAGCCCTGCCCTCCCCTCACTTACGTTTCCCTCAACATCACAATTACACATGCCGACCAGCATACCATCACAAAAAAAACCCACAATAAGTTTCAGAAAAAAGCTTATACTCAAATTTTGGAAAAATGCTCCAATACCAACAATAAAAATGTGGATTTCAAACATGTTCGAAACACTACACCTGGAAGAGATGAGACTCCTCCTAGCAGGCAAAGCAGACCACTTCCAAAAGACGTGGTCTGCATTTATGGAACTATTACAAGCATAAGGTGCAATAGTAATTTAAAATATAAATGGTATCAGGATCTGGTAACGGGGGGTATAAAATAAAAACTAAAAAAAAACACGGTTGGTATATCCTTTTTTGCGGAGTTTTGTGTTATAATAGAGCGATTGTTTTTCCTTTTTTTTCTTTTCTTTCTAGGGTCTATTTTCTTTCTTTACTTCCTTCTCTAACCTCTTCCCTAAGGGGCTTTCTTCTCCCAACACTTTCCTGCACCTTCACGATTCTTGCTCACTTTCCTTACTTCTTTTATTTCTACCTTTTTTTAAAGCTCGAAAAATGAAGTGGTACAACAAATGTAATAACATATATGTGATGTGTATTACTGTAATTTACTGTACTTCTAATAAAAATAAAATATTTTTTAAAAATTTTTTTAAAAAGTTTCAGAAATTCATACACTAATTTTAAATAGTTCTGAATAATCAAACATTGCTAGAGACTCAAGATAAACAAGGACACATCTGTAGCTGTGTTTGGGAGAGGAATGTAGAGGAAGAAGGTAGCTAAAGGCAAGCAGTCAGTAAAGAGAGGCAGATGCTCTCAGTCGTAGAGATGAAGAAATCTACAAACATTTGATTTCAAAGGCAATATTGGCAAGCCATTAAAAAGCAATTTATTTCAATGACAACAGCTTCTACTCTTCATAATATAATATATTACATATATATATAATACAAATAATAACCAAAACCCAATTTCTTACATGTTGATCCATTGTTGAAGAGTGTCTCTCAAATAATCATGGGTTATTGGATGAGCAAGGGTCCTTAGAGATGGCTGAAAATTCACAATGGAAGGAGGCAAATATTTGAACCAACTCTCAGATTTCACCTCTTCTTTTAACACTGTGATTCCCTTTTCTGCACAGATTAATGAAAAATATGTTTAGTTACCTTTGCTCAGACAGTGAATGCAAACACATTCTCATTAATAATACATGCTGGCTAGCAATGACTTTTAAAATCACAGATAATGACTGTTAAAACTAAAATTCTCACACAAATAAATGTTTCAACATGACATTAAATCTGATGCTGCACTAGATTTTTGCTCAACATGTGTAAGCAATCACCTGCAAGTTTTGCTAGTGACTCGTATGCATATCTCATGCTGCTAAACCCATTTATTGGTGCTGCTATTCCTTTTATAGTCAGCCAAGCAATCAATTTTTAATGTGAAAATCCAGGAACTAAAAAAACACTGCACAATTTATTTTCAAACAAACAAATAGTTAACAGGAGTAACCAAGGATATTTCTGTGTTCCTCTCCCCCATGGGCAACTTATCCCTTGCTACTTTCACCATTTTAGCCCAAGATCATGATCGTAGAACTTAATCTATATGGCTTAATATGACACCCCATGTAAACATTTATTACTGATTCTTTGGAAAAGTTAACTAACACTAATCGACTGGAACAGAGAACCTTTGCAATAACCTGATCCGATATTGTATGATATTACTCGCACAGCACAGCATATTGAGGACATTTTACATCAAAGTAGGTACTCTTTCTTGTTATTTACAAAACAAGGCAAGGCTACTTCCCATTCAGAATTAATTTAATTCATAATTTTTAAATTTCTATCGACCAATACTCTCGATACAGAAGGAAGCAAAGGCCAAGTTCCCTTCAACAAACACAATACACGTCTGAAGACAAATGTAACTGAAATTTACAGACTAGCACATACCTGCCGCAGACTCATTTGTAATGGATTCCAAGGTTGTAAAGAGAAGGCCACAGGTTAGTGTAGAATCTGGTGCTTTTCCGTGACTTGGGGTGTAAAATACAGCTTGAGCCTGATACATTGTGGTGGCTAGCAGTTCAACCAATGAACACACCTGTGACTTGATACCAGCTCCTAAAAACATTGCAATAATAAGCTCAAAATGTGGTCCAGCCTTCCAATCTTTGAACTACTTCTACTACTTAAACAAATGTAAAACAGAATTCACTATCTTTTGATATAAATACCACTAATCGTAATAAGCAACACCTTCCCCTTTCATTTATCCAGAGGTTAGAATCAAACAGGCAAATGAAATGGGAGCAAGACTGGTACGCACCATGCTGTGGTTGGTTCAGTAACTGTTGAATCGCTGATTTCCTAGCCAGAAGAAAATCAGCGAGAGCTTGGCGTGGTGAGCTGTCTTCCAGTAGGATAATAGAACAGAGAGCCTCTGCAATAGCTTGGTCTGATACTGCACGGCCTTTAAGAAGTGTTTTACTTTCATGCAAAATGGACGATCTACATTACAAAAATAGAGAGTTAAGAAACCATATTCCTTCCATCATAGGACAAAATAAAGTCTGACCATACAATTTATAACTCGGTAAATTCAATAAAACAAGCATTTTTAATCTTCCATACACTGTGGAAGAAAGTGAATGACCAATGTCCGATAACATGGATATCTCCAAAATCGTCGTACCTGAAAAATTCAAATAATTTATGAAAATGTTCACAAATCTTTGAAAATGAATGAGATGGGCACGTCACAATTGCTCTGCTCGTGCTGTATTCCACGCGGTGCGAGTGAAGTTACCCCCCACCCCAGGTTTTTCGCTGTGTTCCACGTGCTGCGAGTAATGTCACCCCCCGACCACTCAGGCCCTGAAGCCTGCATGAAGCCTGAAGCTTGCAGCCGCCAACGGGAGCGTTCGGGAATCAGCCCTCCTCTGTGAAAACCCCCCCCCCCCCCCGGCTCTGGATTGAAGCCGCTGGTCCTTTGGTTGACGCCTGCCCCGCTGCCCGCTCCCTTCCTCCTCTTCCCCCCCCTCTCTCACTGCCCCCCTCTCTCTCTCTCTCTCTTCCCCCCTCCTTCTGTCTCTGCCCCCCCTCTCTCTGCCCTCTCTCTCTCTATCCCCCTGCCTCTCTAGACGTGCCTGCGAGTTGGGGGCTATGCATCAGTGGATAGGGCGGGGATGGGGTAAAAGGAGCCAATGAATAATATTAATATAATATCAAGGGGGTGGTTAGTGTGTGTGTGGGGAGTGGTTAGTGCGTGTGTGACGCCGCAGGCCGCCCCCCCCCCCCCCCCCCGCGCGTTGAGGGGATGGGACCCAACGTGTCCCAATTGGTCTAGTATACGTTAAAACTGTTGTTGCTCTTTGCTGATCATGAATTAAAGGAACTTTCAACTTGCATCCACTATTTATTAGTAGTTTCAATTTCCATTTGTGCAACACATACTTGTCTTTTTCTAACATCAGTTTAGTGGTTCTATTTTGACTCCACTATCAACAGTGTAAAATTGCTTGCCATTTCCTACCTAAACGATTGTATTCATGCTAAAACTATTACATTCATAGCAAATGTAATGAAATTAGAAGCCTTATATGTGCCTAATCCCTTACATAAAAAGATGGAGAATTTGTAATGGAAATATCCCACAAATGAAGATAGCCCATGTGTCGTCAAAAGATGCCAGAGAAATTGGATCTTTAAAATAGACGTTTCATGAGTTAGGAACAAGTTCTAAAAGTGGGCAAAATAATCCTCTAAACTTATTCTGGGCCTTAATGCAGCCCATGAGCTATTAACCTATGTTCTGTATTCATAGCTCTGTTTCTGTCTCAGTATTAATTCCTGAGGTCATTGTGATGTGCAATTTTACCCAAAACTGTGCATACCTGTTTGTCAGAGTACAGCAAATATTCACTAGACCAGTTGCACTGGTGGTGTTAGCTTTTAGTTCAGTTTTCAGAGATACAGCATGGAAACAGGCCATTTCTGCCCACTGAGTCCAAGCCGATCATCAATCACCCATTCACACCAGCTTTATGTTATCCCATGTTCGCATCCACTCTCTGTATAGGGGCATTTTCCAGAATCCAATTAACCTACAAACCCACAAGACTTTGGGTTGTGGGAGGAAACTGGATCACCCGGAGGAAACCAGTGAGATCACAGGGAGAACGTGAGGTCTCTGGCGCTGAGGAAGCATCTCCACTAGCTGACCCACCTTGCTGCCCACATGGGGAGAAACAGATGCTGCACCTCTATTCTCTTGAGTTCAAAAGAATGAGAGATAACCTCGTTGAAATGTACAAAATTGCAAAAAGGATATTTAAACGGTAGCTAAGGAGTTTAGAACTGGAATTTTCTCATTTATTCTTAAATGGACTTCTTGATTGCCAGTCTCAATCAAGAAGTCCATTTAAGAATAAATGAGAAAATATTTGTTCAAAAGGTGCTAAACCTACCCCGAGGAGGTTCACTCAATAATTGCGACCAAAATCACAAATAAATTTTTGGTTATTAAAGGAGTCAAGGGTTTTGAAGGTAGTACAGGAAATGGTGACGGAGTAGAAGATTGGCCATAATCTAAGGGTTGAATGTCATATTTCTCTTCTACTGGCCTCACTATTTTCTTTACGGGGAGAGGAGTTGGTGGAGGATCAGAGTGACAAATAGATTAAGCGCATTGCATAGTTTGAGTGTGTTATAGATGAGTAGGGAGCGAGAGAAAGAAACAACCTTATCAAATAGGCATGAAGTAGGAATGGAGGTTGAAATGTGATTTTGAATAGTATTTCTCAATATAGAAAGGAAAGGATCATAAGTGTACTGGACAATGTGTTCTATGATCTATGAAGAACAATGAAGTAAGGTAATGTCCTTTGGCAGCAAAATTTCTATGTGCATTGAATATTTACAAGGCCGTGGATCATTTTCATTCACAAAGCCCCTGACAGTTAAGTTAGGATGCCAGAAAATCGAATAATGTACAATACCAAACACATCACAAACGAAGTTTAACTATATAGAAATAGTTCAAAAGCTAACCATACAACAACAATCAGTTTTATTCGTCACATTGCACATAAAGTGCAAGTGAAATGAATTTGTTAGTTATGAACCATGAGTTAGTAATTGTGTTCGGACTGCGATATGTCATTAAGTGTATTATGTGTACTCTCAAACATAAAGGACATCGTTTACCCATCTTTAAAATCCAAAATTTCATCATGAAATCAAATTAGCTGATTCTGATTAGTTTTGAACAACGGGACTAAAGAAACTAATTAACACAATTGTAAAATGAACAGACAAGAGACTGCTGGAATCTATCGGCTACAGGAACTCAATGGGTAGAGAACCACCTGTGGATGGAAAGGGATGGTCGATGTTTCAGGGTCAAAATTCTGCAAGAATTGTACAAGTTTTCAGTAAAATATTAAGCTAATTAATCCTCTAATTCAAGACATTATCCACAGATCCATGAATGGCTAATTTTCATAAGCCCCGAAAGGATTCAAATTACAATTTAGCATACATGCTCATTTGTACAGTTTTCGATATTATCTTGCAGAGGATATCAAGCATGCCTTTAGGATGTAAGACGAGGTAAAAAGTAACACCACACTTCAGTAACCTAATGCTCACCTCTGGCATTCCATTAACCATTCAAAAGAGTATATCTGTAAAGCATGTTACAGGTTTACGGATGACATTAAATTCTTTAACTTTAGCCAACTGATTTTTTTCCTGTCTACATTTACCTCATACATTTCATCCACATTTCTGCTTGCCATCCCCTTTCATTTCCTCTGTGTACGGTTTGGCATACTGGATGTATCCCAGTCTAGTTTAGTTTAAAGACAGCACGGATACCGGCATTTCGGCCCATCGACACAGACCACTGATCACCCTTTCACACCAGTTCTATGATATCACTCTCTCGACATCTACCTACACATTCAGGCAACTTGTAGAAGCTAATTACCCTACGAACATGCACAGTTTTGGAGTGCGAGGGGGAAAAATGGAGCACCCGGAAGAATCCCATGTGGTCACAGGGACAATGTGATAACGCCACATAGACAGCACCCGAGGTCAGGATCAAACTGGGGTCTCATGTCACCAGTACCAAGCATCTGAAAAAAGGAGAGTTCTGACTGGAACAATATTAGCAACATTATGCTGCACAAAGTGCTTGCAGCTTAATCCTATCCCACCAGCTTGGTCGTTGCTGCAGCCCGAACAAGATCTCCCCATCTCACTTTAGATCTCTCCCCTCTCACTTTAAGCGTATGCTCTCTAGATTTAAAATCTTTTACTACGGGGAGAAATATGGTAGAAATAATTAAATTAATACACGTTGAAATAAGGAACAGCAGATGTTGGTTTACCAATGAAAGAAACAAATTACTGGAGTAACTCTGCGGGTCAGGCAGCATCTCTGGAGAATCTGGATAGATGATGTTTCAAGTCGAGACCCTTCTTCAGACTCTGGTGTAAATGACAATAAACTGACACAGTCCATAAGAAATCCCAGATTTCTCAGCTGATGCAACAGTTAACATCCCTTGTGTCTCCACATTCTCAACTATTCGAATTTCACCACCACCTCCACCTTTTTTTAGTATCCCACCCATTATGAAATCTTAAATAAAACAATATTCTTAAAAGGGTAGCAATTTCACAGTAAAATTAAAAAACCTTTAGTGGAAGGCGAGATCAAAGCTTACTTGCACTACTGCTCAAGCACGTCAAATTAGAATGAAATAGTATATTTTGTGCCAGTAATACATTACTAATGAATGGCACGATAAAGGAAAATGTTTTTTTATTCATAACCAGCTAACCTGAAGTGCCCTGCTGTTACTTGTCGTACAAGGATGGGAAAGCGTGCCAGGACAGGGCTGTAATGGGAACGTGAGGAGTCCAGTTGGAGGATGCTATGAATGTGGCAGCATAACAAGTACATCTGCGTAGCATAGAGATAATGCGATGATTCTAAGGCACTCCAAATCTTCTCTGGCATAGTCAAGAGGAGTTTAATCTGCACTGCCATACTGTAGAATTTCTCCTGTGGTTGCTGCTGAACCTGAGGCAAAAATAAACAAAACAAAATCAATATCTGCATTTTACATTACTGGTACAAATAACAATCTGAATATCATATTTTCTGGGAAAACAATAACCTATTTTAAACATTCCAGATACAAATTCACCAGCTGTGTATTCACCAGTTTTTACTTTTGCTCATATCTATTCCAGTTAATCAGACAAGAAATCTTAAAACTAGCTTTCCTGATGCCCCATGAACCATCTCTGAACCGTAACTAATTATATATAAATTATAGCAGTGTTGTCCCATAAATACATTTCCCAATTTAATACTGCAGAACTATTGTCACTCTGATATATTACTGCTATATGAAATTGTGTTGTTAAATCCACAACCTCTGACTGAAGAGTGATCCCAACTTCATTGAACAATAATTTCTTGATTTATAGTGCATGTATTTATTGTTGTTGTTTCATTTAATGTACCTGTAAATCTACAGCGAGAACTTTCCTCGTTCCGGCTCCTATCTGGTGCACATGACAGATAAACATATCTGATTCTCAAAGAATCACTAAACCGCTGTCAAGACAGATAATACTCATACAGCACGGAAATAGGCCCTTCAGCCTAACTTGCCCAAGCCGATCAAGATGCCCATCTATGCTAGTCCCACCTGTCCACATTTGACCCATTTCCCTCAATTTATTACCTGTCCAAATGTATTTTAAAAGTTGTTATAGTACCTACCTCAACTGCCTCCTCTGGCAGCTCGCTTTATATACCCACCACCATCTATGTGAAAAAATTGCTCCTCAGATTACTATTAAGTAAAAGACCGTGCATTCACCCGGGCTTTTCCGCTCATGATCTTACACATCTCCACAAGATCACCCCTCAGCTTACTCCTGTGCTCCAAGGAGGAGAGTCCTAGCCTACCAAGTCCTGGCAACATCTTTGTAAATCTCCATTCACTCTTTCCAGCTTAATAACGTTCTTCCTATGGCAGGAACATCAAAACTGAACACAACACTAAATGCGGTCTCACCAAGTCTTGTACAACTACAACACAATATCCCAACTTCAATGCTTAACACCCAAACTGATGAAGGCCAATGTACTGAAAGCCTTCTTGACCACCTTATTTACTGTGACAGTGTGAGGTGTATGTAATAATAATAATAATGTAGATGGAGTTGAATGGAAGGGAGGTATTCGTTGGAGTGGAATGGAAGGGGTCAGGTCCGCGGTGGATGTTGGACACCGACCTGGTTGCGGCGGGCGGAGGGGGCGGCGGCTCTGCCGGCGGCACTCGGCTTGATCCTGGTGCAATACTCGAACATCTCCTGCACCGATGACACCACCTTGTCGGCGCACAGCCGCATGTCGGCGATGGTGTCGGCCGCCTCGATCAGGTCGCGGTATCTCTCGCCCACCATCTGTCGTAGCTCTTCCTTCTTGTGCTCGATCTCGGAGCGGACCCGCCGCTCCACCTGCCGGATCTCCTCGGTGCTGTAGCGCTCGAAGAGCGACGCCGTGTCGTGGATGTCGCTGACGCGGAGGCTCTTGGCAGGGACGGCCATGGCTCGGCGGGACGGAGGCCGCGGGGAACTCGCGCCCGAGGGGGAAGATGGTCACCGCTCCCTGGCAGTTAGAGAAGGACGGTCAGACGGGCCCGAGCAGCAGACCCGGGACCACCATAACACAGGACGGCGGCGAGCGGCAGCATCGTATCAACAGCGGCCTGTGACGGAAGCCGTCGCCGACATGAGACGTGGCTCCACGGGGAGGGACTGTGTGTGGGGTGGAGGAGTGCGCATGCCCGGGGTGGACGGCCCCCACGGACAGCGCATGCGCGACACTCAAACCTCCACCAACCGTTTGGGGACGGTTGGAGGTCTCTCATTCTGCGCACGCGTGGAATCCGAACCAACAGCGCGAGTGGGAGGTGGTTGAAGCGCCCCTGTTCTGCGCACGCGTGGAAGCAAAACCTCGAGCGCCCAGGCCCAGAGATCGCCTGATCGACGCATGCGTGGAAGCCAAACCTCCGGCTCGGATGAGAAGCGGTCCCGTCCGACGCATGCGCCGGAGTGGAGCTTCCGTGGTGGCGGTGGAGGCTGTGTTTGCGGCTGCGCGGCGGACTCCCCCCGCCCGGGCTGTGGCTTGCGGCGGCTCTCCCTCCTCCCTCTCACCCAACCAGCCAGGAGCGGGGCGTGTGATGGGGGCGGCGCAGCTGCAACAGCGGAAGTTCGCAGGTGAGCGAGCGGCGTGACAGCTCCTCACCCGCGGCTCTGATGCCGGTGTGAAGCTCCCGGACGACGGCGGTAAGTGTTGACTTTACAGGGTTGCCCGCGGTGGCGAGGAGCCCGGAGCATGGGCCGCCGTCTCAACGGGCAATGCAGCGGTGGCCTGCTCGTCCCGGGCCATTCCTCACTCTTATCAGGAAGCTTTGCCGCAAATAAATGCCCGCGGATCCGGATCGCCCAGATCCTGTTACAACGTTGCAGATATACAATCTGTAGCATGGAACTACAGATACTGGTTTACACCGAAGACAGATACAAAATGATGGAGTAACTCAGCAGGACAGGAGTAAAGGAATAGAGTCTCCTGAAAAGGAAAGGTCCAGACCCTTGTTCAGACAATCCTAGTAATAGTTCTTCAGGATCTTTGTTACATGGAGGATGCACAAATTACACATACATCTGTGTAGGATAGAACTAGTAATGTATGTATGGGTGATGTGTAGGAAGGAACTACAGTTGCTGGCTTACACCGAAGATAGACACAAAATGCTGGAGTAAATCAACAGGAGAGGCAGCATCTCTGGAGAGAAGGAATGGGTGACGTTTTGGGTCTGAAGGACGGTTTCGACCCGAAACGTCACCCATCCAGAGATGCTGCCTGTCCTGCTGAGTTGCTCAAGCATTTTGTGGCTCAACTAAATTGCAGAATGCAAGCTGATCAGCAAATGTGATTGCCAACCCCCTGAAACCTATGTGCAATTCCCTATCAAATTATATAGCTTTGTATTAAAATTCAAGCACAACTTTTTCAGTCTGAAGAAGGGTCGGTCTCGAAACGTCACTTATCCATGTTCTCTGCTGATGCTGCTGAACCAGCATCTGCACTTCCTTGTCTCGACTTCTTTATTTTTCCCTTGTACAGCCTTCTCCTGCAACTTTACCCTTCATTTAATACAGGGGTCATACATCCATCAGTCTTAATGTAGAGTTTTGACCCAAAACGTTGACAATTCTTCCCTGTTCCCCATCATCTACACCCCACCCCCCACTCAAACCTCCAGCAGATTGTTTGTTGTACACATCTGTTAAACCACTCTGATTTTTTCCAATGGGAATTAACAGCCTGTACCGTTTAGACATAGACCGATGGATTTAAAAGCATTTACTTTGTGATCTTGATGTACCTGATCAAACAAGTTTTGCTTCAATTAATTTGATCGCAATGTTTAGAAATCCACTTTTGTATGCTTATCCATCAGACCATAGATTTCATTTGGTATTTGAATGACATTGCCGAAGTTTACATTTCTTACTGGTCCTTTGTGCCGAAGGAGGCTTTCAAGCCATGATTACTTTTTGAGTTAAACGACATGTGCCTGAGTTGAATATCAATCTCGTTCCCTCTTTCTCTTTTCAATCCACCCAGCTCTCACCATCAACAAGGGCAGGTTACACCCATTACAGAGCTGATTAATTTTGATGGTTTGAAAGCACAAGCAACAACATCATTATACCTTGTACTTGAAACAAAAAATATTGTCCGTGAGTTTGTTAAATGATTTAAATTGCCATTCAATCCCTTGTTTTGTCATTTGGATTGATACTCAATTGGCATTCAACCTCAAGTAAAGATAAATTTGAGCTTTTTATTTCTTTGAAGGTGTTGCACATTATTGCTTAATGTAGATCAGCACCTGAAGACGAAGGCAATTCCATAGCACAGCAAAGTGGAAAATGGCTCACTCTTTGGCATAAATAGCACCATTTGGCAAGGGAAAACTCTGCAGAAGCCCCAACTACAATATTTCAATCCCTCTGGCTACAGGACTGGTGCCAGCAGATTGTTGGACTGCTGGCTTGGTTTGTCCCGCCCTTTAAACAAAGTGAATCGTTGGCCAGTTAAACTTCAGTGGTGGGCAGTTTATTAGAATTAGACAAATTATTGTAATTCATTTGTAGGAACTGTATATTTAGAAAGTAATATATTAATCGGGAATAGTTAGTGTGAATTAATTCTGAGAACATTGTCTGAATTATGTCTTTTTTTTTTAATGTAACAAGCCTGATAGATAAATTTAGTGCATATAAAATTGGCATGGATTTTTGCAGTACCATTGACAAGGCCACCTGGCAGGCTAGTCAAACAATTTAGAAGCCCATGAGATGCAAGGGATAATGCAAATTAGACCCAGAGTTAGCTCGGTTGCATAAGGAAGAGATACAGAATCACTCTATGACTCCGTTTATTGTAACCATGTATAGTCTTTCCACTGACTGGATAGCACGCAACAAAAAGCATTTCACCATACCTCGATACATGTGGCAATAAACTAAACTAAAAGCAGGAAGAAATAAATGTCTGACATTTCTGTGGAAGGTCAATATGGAATCCTTTGCATAGAGTCGTAGAGTGATACATTGTGGAATCGGGCCCTTCGGCCCTCACCGGCCAACATGTCCGAGCTACACTTGTCCCACCTGCCTGCGCTTGGTCCATATCCCTCCAAACACCTTGTAATATGTAGTAATGATTCAGACCTGAATATAGGGGACAAGATAGGGAAGAGTGAAAATGATACAAGAGTTGTCTGTGTGGTTGAGCCCAAGAAGGAAGGAAGATGGAGATGAAGTAGTCAATTGTTCAGAAGAGTGGCAAATGGAATACAAGGAATGTGAAGTCATGCATTTTAAGAGGTGCAACAAGCCATGTAAATACACAATAACCGGTAGGATATTGAGTAGCACAGGTTCACTGGGCCAAAGGGCCTATTTCCAGACCTGGCACCTGAGCTATTCAATATGATCCACCATTTCCCATATATTTTAGTTCCCAACCTTTCAAAAACTTCAAAACCTCATTTAAATGCATCCAATGATATTATCTCCACAACCTCTGGATGAGAACATTCAAGAGATTCTCCTCTACAAGATGAAATTCCTGTGCACCTCAGTTTGAAATGATCCCATCCTTGTATTGTAACTATGCACACTTGTTCGAGATTCTCCCACTGATGAAAGCATCTCAACATCTACCCTGTCATGCCCCCTTAACGTCTTATACATTTCAATAAGATAATCCCTCGGGCTCCCTCCCATTCCAGGAATTAGCCTCGCGGATCTCTTTTGTTCTGTCTCTAATGTTAGTGCATACTTCCTTAAATAAAGGGACGGGAGTGTGAACAATACTCCACATGTGGCCTCCTCATCAAAGCCTTATGCAGTTGCAACCATATACGTAGGACATTCTTGTGGCACAATCGTAAAGTATTCTTTCAAATGCTTTGAATTCATAGGAATGTAAAATTTGAACATTTCTCACTAAAGCATGGGTACGTCCATTTTTTTGTTGTTGTTTGTAAACAAATAAGGACTGGCCTTCCCTCTACAGCTGTTTACACTTTCCAATCCAGTCTTGGGGAACATATGCTCAACAGTTTGAGTAACTTTCATCATTGTAGCAATGCCTGCTTCCCTTTGCATATAAAGATCCCGACAGCCACCTCACAGTTTGAGGCTAGTAAGTTGTCTCAAGTTAATATTATTTACTGTAAATGTAATGTTAGTTCACTAAAGATTTGGAACAGCATCTGAGTGAACAACTTAAGTTTTTTAATTATCTTGTCAGTTTCTAGTAATCCAGAATACCCAAATTCATTATCTCTTGGTAAGAGTTTGGATGATGATAAATTTATTTGTCCCATGTTAATACCATAATTACCATTTTTCACTGGTTCTTTAGAATGCTTTTTTAACCTGTTAACTGTCTTGCAAGATGTACTGATCTTGCAAGATAGACTTTGCCCCTGTTAACAATAGTTCCTGCATTACCATGAAATCTCCTGCAACTATCAATAAAAAAAAGGCAATTCACATTGTTTACAGAAAGGAATTAAAGCAAGACTTTGAACTGATTGTAAACCAATGGTGATGAAATAAGCCAAGAAGCCGATCAGGAGAAAAAAATAAGGTAATTGAAATAAAAGCATGACGTGATATTAGGAATGTGAGCAATGGAGAAGAAGAACTGGAGAAATACTTTTTTTCTACCTTTCCCATGCTTAGTTGTACCATCACTGAAAAATAGAGGAAGCTTAAAATTAAGTAGGATTTCCAGAGTGGAATATTGTAAGACCACTGGCTTAATCGATAACTATTCCATTGCACATTCCTTGTGTTGGTCTTCAGTTAACAAACCCACTTGTGTCATTTTTTTCGATTGTAGAGTTCTAACATTTGTTAGATGAGAAAAACA